>NC_068359.1:85806662-86168876 GCF_020536995.1 Dreissena polymorpha
GTATATCAAAGCCTATCATAAATTGTAATAATTCATGTTATATCGCAACAAAGTCTATCATAAATTGTATATGTTCAATACTCTGACCAGCACCATAGCCACCGTACTTACTTGAATAGGGAACCAAACCACAGGTAAGTTACTAATTGTATGGGTAACCAGACCAGTTAAAAAAGATTTGAATAGGTACATGTAGCCAAACAAATTGCATAGGGCACCAACATACACACTGTTTAAAATTGGATATAGAACTAAAGAACATATTACGTTAACTATCTTACTGATATATTTGATATACCCATATATTTAACCTCAAAGTATACTATCTCATATGTGCTACTTGTTTCCTAACTAAAGCACCACAGCTACCGGACGTCCCAAGGGAACACATGCCTGATGCAGATCACCACCAGGTGACATGCCTACCTGGTGGACACCCTGGAGCGACGTGGTGACCTGCAGTGTCTCAACACGGTCTTCACTGACCCCAACATTGTCAAG
This sequence comes from Dreissena polymorpha, assembly GCF_020536995.1. NCBI lineage: Eukaryota > Metazoa > Mollusca > Bivalvia > Myida > Dreissenidae > Dreissena > Dreissena polymorpha. Next base: position 85,807,164 of record NC_068359.1, read on the forward strand.
GTCAGTCTGTCAATCAGGGTTCGCACAGACCGTGAAAAGTGCATGAATATCAATGTTCCCCTTGAAAAGTGCTTATTAAGGCTGTGGAGTGCTTAAAAAGTGCTTATTTGCATATAAAAACTTTAAAATGCTTAAAAAGTGCTTATTTTGGGCTTCAAAAGTGCTTGAAAAACGTACCAAGGGTAAAAAGATATAATTTCATATCTTTTCCATGAGTCCGAAGTCGTAGTTTTGTTCACAATTTATGACGGTTCCAATCTGTTCATACTGGCAGGTACTGGATCGGTACTGGTCTGTACGGGTTTTTAAACATATGGGAGGCATCTACTACTAATCTTCCGTTAATTGGTCTACTTCGGGTGTTTTGTACGCATTATTCCATTATAGTGCTGACAAGTTGAAATATGCCAGCGAAAAAGTTCATTTTTCAGAAAGGGTGGCTTTTGAAGTACCCTTGGGTTGTTGACAACGCCAATTCTAAAGTCAAAGCATCTTGTAAAGTATGCAGAACAGATAAATAGATTGGCTTGTATGGGGGAATCGGCGTTGAAAAGCCACCAGAAGAGTGCATTTAGAACAATAAGAATACATATTCAATACAAATAACAGGTTTTGTTTTTGTATTTGTAATGCCTTTGGTCAATTACTATATCATAATGAAATATCTTACTTTTGATTAAACAGTTGTTACTGTAGCAGGGTAGTGCAGACTGTTGTAAGTCATCTAGACTGTTAAGCAAGAAGAGACCAATTTAGCAAAAATGTTGTCAGTATTGGACACAGAATAATATACAGTTTTTATTAGGTCGGACTAAAATAGTGCTTGAATTAGGATTTTTTTCCATTGAAAAGTGCTTAAAAAGTGCTTGAATTTGAATGGAGAAAATCTGTATGAACCCTGTCAATACGTTTTTCATAGACCAAAAGATTGTCAAAGTTTAAAACTGGACCATTACAGGGATTTACTTACGAAAAAGACTTCCATTTACCTTAAACTTTCCCTTAAGATGTGTGTGAATACACAAGCCTATTATGTGTTATAAACCGTCTTTGCACATACACAAACAATCCATCAATCATAATTTTGGGGGAAGATGTTTTTCTTAATTTTTGGTGTTTTTGGGGGAAATGTGTTTTGCAAGAAGAGGGATAAATATGCTTATTTAAAAATTTGTTATTGGAATTATAAATGTTATGTGTTTTTTGGACACATGGCTTATAACCCTTTACCACTTTGATACGTATTTTGACGCATTTGTAGTTCCTTAGAGAGTTCAATTTAATTCAAGACTTTTTTTACTAGATTCAAGTTTTAAAGGCTTCATTAATAACGCTTAGATACTGATGAGCAGCAAACAGCATTAACCCTGAACAGACTGCGAGTTACATTTCAGAGTGGTAAAGGCATAAAGGGTACAGCTATAGAAGAAAAAGGCTCCTTACGAAACGTTACATTGGCCTGCCATGTATTTCAGGTGTTTTATGGAGCAGACATGGACATTGAATGGCTACAAAGGGACCTCGGCCTATATGTGGTCAACATGTTTGATACAGACCAGGCTGCAAGAGTGCTCAACTGTGCCCGCTTCTCTCTGGCTTATCTGCTACAGCAGTACTGTGACGTGGACGCTGACAAGCAGTATCAGATGGCGGATTGGAGAATCAGGTAAGTTTTGTGCCCTGTAATGTGCCTTTTTCTGGAAAAACTGGGCTTAATGCAAGTGCACGAAGTGTCATCCCATATTAGCCTATGCAGTCTGCACAGGTAAATCAATGGCGTCACTCTCCGCTTATAAAGATTTTTTTCTTGTTTAGGAGGTCTCTTAAAAACGAAAATCCAGTATAGCTTAGAGTTTCGTCACCTATGAGCCTGTGGGGACTCTGTGGGAGCTTTCTTCTGATCTTCCCCAAAGACACCAAGTACTGGTTCATAGTCCCAGGAAACGGACTTGAGAGCATTTCAATGAGCATGAGGCTTTGATACAATCAAGCTAAAATACATAGGTTTAAACTAAACAGACCATTGTTGCACCTATGTAAGTGACAGGCCACTAGTGTCATGCTTATATACTTGTGTTGCTAACCAGGCCTCTGCCAGAGGAACTGCAGAAGTACGCCAGGGAGGACACACACTATCTGCTGTACATCTATGACAGGATGAGGAATGAGCTGATATAGAGGGGCAATAACTCCAACAACATGCTCCTGTCAGTGATGCACAGGAGCAAGCAAGTCTGTGCCAAGGTGGGTTCTGGGAGACGCTGGGATGGCATTGTTTTAGACATTTAGACTGCTTTGGAATTATCAGTTCCATTTAGGATTCAAAGAATCATGTTGTCGAAAAAATTTGTTGAAGCCATTTAGCTTTTTGGAGGCTATAGGCCTTTTATTATCGAATTGTATTTTTGTTGTTTGATTTTAAAGTTTTAGCATTGTAATCCACACACCAAACGCAATAGTAAAGTTTAATTGTTTATTCAACTTATTGAGAATGTGTTTGGGAATAATAGCTATATTAATTTCGATAACTAACTCCATTAGAAAAAAATATTTCACAAAATTAGAGAAACCTAGTTGGTGAATACTGTTGTTAAAGCAACCCTTGTTAATAGATTTAGCTAATCTTAATTTGTTTGATATGGTTAATATCAACAGACAATAAACAACATATTTTAACCCTTTACCACTTAGATACTTACTTTACGCATTTGTAGTCCCTTAGAAAGTTAAACTTGATTAAAGACTTTTAATTTATGCTTTCCAGTGGTTTATAGAGAAATATCAATGAATGAAAACTGATTTATGTAATTTCATTGTTTTAAATTGTAAAATTACGTCATTCTTGACGAAATGAAGTCATTATCCCAGCAAAATTCTTCAGTTAAACTCTTTAACAATGTATATAAACTGTGAAAAAACGCATAAAATAAAAAGAACATTTGTTATTTCTGGAATATAGATTTTAATTCACTCGTGATCATAGACAATATATATTTTCTATGATCACGAGTGAATTAAAATCGATAATCCACCGAATCCAACAAATATCCTCTATTTCTTACTAGATTCAAGTTATAAAGGCCTCATTTCCAACCCTTAGATACAGATGAGCAGCAAACAGCATAAAACCTGAACAGTTACTGTCAGGCTGTCAGGCTGTTCAGGTTTTATGCTGTTTGCACATGGCCATTTTCACTTTTCTTCTGATCGGGAAAGGGTTAATGAAAAGTAATTCGATGGATTAAAGACGCATAAACACATCAAAAGGAGTTTTAATCAAGCTTTTATCCTGCTATTAAACTAGTCTAGAAACTATTCTTATCAATAAAATAATTTCAGCATTTTCTGAGTTCATTAAATATTCTAAATATTCGTGTTTGATAATTAAACAAAGGGCAGGTGGCCTGACTCTTACAGACTTGGTAAAAAATTCACAAGTAAATGAATCAGATGTTTAATGGTCTTTGAATGTAGCCGAACTGCCGTGTACAACATTTATACTACAATTTGTCAAATGGTAACCATTGTCCCTGGGTAGTTATTACAGTAAACATATGTTGCTCCTATATTGTTATTACAGTAAACATATGTTGCTCCTAGATATAGTAAGATTGTGACCCTCAACAAAATTAATGGTTTTTATCATAATGTGATATAAGATTGGTCAATATCATAATCACTTATATAATATTTCATAAAGCTTTTCTTATATAAATCCTGGTGAAACCAAAATGGTGGCTTTTACATTTTATAAATATATTTAATTTTGCTATACAATGCAAGCCGAAATACAATCAACAGTGAAATAGCAATTTGCAAATGTTTGTAATAGATGTTGACCCGTTATGTGACAGTAAATTTATTATGCCCCCATTCGAAGAAGAGGGGGTATATTGTTTTGCACATATCGGTCCATCGGTCGGTCCGTCCACCAGATGGTTTCCGGATGATAACTCAAGAACGCTTAGGCCTAGGATCATGAAACTTCATAGGTACATTGATCATGACTTGCAGATGACCCTATTGATTTTCAGGTCACTAGGTCAAAGGTTAAGGTCACAGTGATTCGAAATAGTGAAATGGTTTCCGGATGTTAACTCAAGAATGCTTAGGCCTAGGATCATGGAACTTCATAGGTACATTGATCATGACTGGCAGATGACCCCTATTAATTTTCAGGTCACTAGGTCAAAGGTCAAGGTGACTCAAAACAGTAAAATGGTTTCCGGATGATAACTCAAGAATGCTTACCCCTAGGATCATGAAACTTCATAGGTACATTGATCATGACTGGCAGATGACCACTATTAATTTTCATGTCACTTGTTGTTGTTTATGATTCAATTATTCAGGTCACTAGGTCAAAGGTCAAGGTCAAAGTTACTCTAAACAGTAAAATGGTTCCCGGATAATAACTCAAGAATGCTTAGGCCTAGGATCATGAAACTTCATAGGAACATTGATCATGACTGGCAGATGACCCCTATTGATTTTCAGGTCACTAGGTCAAAGGTCAAGGTCACAGTGACTCGAAACAGTAAAATGGTTTTCGGATGATAACTCAAAAATGCTTACGCCTAGGATCATGAAATTTCATAGGTACATTTATAATGACTTGCAGATGACCCCTATTGATTTTCAGGTCAATAGGTCAAAGGTCAAGGTCACAGTGACTGGAAATAGTAAAATGGTTTCCGGATGATAACTCAAGAATAGTTAGTCCTAGGATCATGAAACTTCATACGTACATTGATCATGACTGGCAGATGACCCCTATCGATTTTCAGGTCACTAGTTGTTGTTTATGATTCAATTATTCATATTTATACCCACATTACTGGTAATAAGGGTTATATAGGAGTCACTTTGTCGGTTTGTCTGTCGGTCTGTCTGTCCCGAAAATTTCATCCGATCTTCACCAAACTAGATGATGTCTAGCTCAAGTTTTAATATGGGTCATGCCGGGTAAAAAACTAAGTCACAGGGTCACTTAGTGCGTTTTAAACAGAAAGTTTGTCCGGACCACAACTATGTCATTTGTCGTTAGATTTTAAAATGACTTGTCACATTTGCTCACCATCATGAGACGGTGTGTCACACAAAAGAATAACGTCGATATCTCCAAGGTCAAGGTCACACTTAGAGTTCAAAGGGTAAATGCTTGTCCGGGCCATAACTTTGTCGTTCATTGTGAGATTTTAAAATCATGTGGCATATTTGTTCACCATCATTGAACGGTGTGTCCCGAGAAAGAATAACGTTGATATCTGCAAGGTCAAGGTCACATTTTGAGTTCAAAGGTAAAAAATGGCCATAAATGAGCTTGTTCGGGCCATAACTATGTCGTTCATTGTGAAATAATTTTGAAATTATTTGGCACATTTGTTCACCATCATTCGACGATGTGTCGCGCGAAAGAATTATGTCGATATCTCAACGGTCAAGGTCACAATTTGAGTTCAAAGGTCAAAAATGGCCACAAATGAGCTTGTTCGGGCCATATCTATGTCATTCATTGTGAAATTTTCAAATCATTTGGCACATTTCTTCACAGTCATTGGACGGTGTGTTGCGCGAAAGAATTACGACGATATTTCCAAGGTCAAGGTCACACTTTGAGATAAATGGTCAAAAATGGCCATAAATGAGCTTGTCCGGGCCATAACTATGTTGTTCATTGTGAGATTTTAAAATCATTTGACGCATTTGTTCACCATCATTGGACGGTGTGTCGTGCGAAAGAATTACGTCAATATCTCCAAGGTCAAGGTCAAACTTTGAGTTCAAAGGTCAAAAATGGACATAAATGAGCTTGTCTGGGCCATAACTATGTCTTTCATAGTGAGATTTTAAAATCATTTGGCACATTTGTTCACAGTCATTGGACGTTGATATCTCCAAGGTCGAGGCCACACTTTGAGTTCAAAGCTCAAAAATGATTATAAATGAGCTTGTTCGGGCCATAACTATGTATTTCATTGTGAGATTTTAATTAATTGGCACATTTGTTCACCATCATTGAAAGGTGTGGTGCACGTTAGAATTCCGTCGATATTTCCAAGGTCAAGGTCACACTTTGAGTTCAAAGGTCAAACATGGCCATAGATGATCTTGTCCTGGCAATAACTATGTCATTCAATGTGAGATTTTAAAATGACTCTGTACATTAATTGTGTTCACAGTCATTTGACGGCTTGTCATGCAAAAGAATTCAAGACTTCAAAGGTCAAAATGGCCATAAATGATAATGGCATTATAATTCTTAAAAATCGCTGTAATTAGTTTCTCTTGTTTTGTGAAGACAACATGCAAAATAGTCTGTGTCAATGCAGCCTGTGGGGGTATACGTCACGTCTGTGACAAAGCTATAGTTAATCAGGACAAAGATTTAATAATATTCCGTTCTGATCATTAATAGCTAGACATAGTAAGGAATTTATAGCTATGCATTGTAAGGAATAAATAGCTAGACGTAATAAGAAATTAATAGCTTTGCATAGTAAGGAATTAATAGCTAGGCATAGTACGGAATTAATAGCTAGGCATAGTAAGGAATTAATAGTTAAACAGCTTAATGACTTAGGGTATTGGAACGTTATTGGTATTTTGGACATTTTTCCCAGGTTTATCAGAAGCCCTATGGCAGTCCAGATGCCTACATTGAGCTGTACAAGAAGAATAAGAAGGTGTTCCACTACCAGCAGTTGCCGGCCTTTAAAGAACTCTTCAAATGGAGGGACGAAACAGCCAGAATGGAGGATGAGAGTTGTGGGTTAGCACAAGTATATTCTTTTATTTTCTGAAATTGCTAATCATTCAAAGCTGAAGAACCTTCATGTGTAAGTGATGGAAAGTAAGGAATGATGGATGCGACCAATTTTGGCAGAATTAATTCTCTTCGACCTTTTTTGCACTATTGGTATATGAACTTTTTTATTAAGTATGACATTATCTTCAATGGTTTGTTGAAAGTGAAAGCTAAACTACAGTGCCCCCAGATTTAAGAGAGTTGTAAGCCAATAGTTCATAGATGAATTACAAAGTCTGCAGATTAGGGTCATGGTAGCAGCTAAGTAGATATGTTGTGAATGTTCGAAAGATCCTAGGTTCAACCCTTCAGGGAGCATTTTCAAGATCTCCCTATAAGGTACCAGGAACTGTTAATAACTAGGAAATATAAAGTGTCTTAGCAATTCATAGGCTTCCTATACAATGAAATAGTGTGAAACTAATAGCGAGTATTTGATTGTTTTTTGCAGGTATGTGTTGCCGAACCATATGTTGTTACAGATCTGTGACATCCTGCCCATAGAGAGGCCAGGTGTGCTGGCCTGCTGCAACCCCATACCTCCACTGGTACGACAGTACCTGAACGAGATACACACCATCATCATGAAGGCAAGATAGGCATCCCTCACAAAGGTACATAACTTCGAAAAAGAATGGGTATATTGCTTTCTACATTTTTGTTGGTCCCAAGACATTTAATTTCCACCTTAGGTCTACAGAATGCTTTGACTTTCAATGCAAATTGTTAGGATGCTTACATTTGAGTTAAGGAAGTAGCCTATACATTTTGCACATAACTGGTCAAAATGTCAAGGTCACATATGCTTGTTACATGAAATTCATACCTTTTCGTTGCCACCTCACTTCTATAGAATGCTTTGACATACAATAATTAATATTTTTACTGTAGAGTAAAAAAAGGCCATAAAAATTATAGGAGAAAATGTTGATTTAGACTATAACAGGTAAAAGTCAAGTTCACAGGGGCTTATTCAAGATATTTGTTTCTGTTTGCCACCCAGAGAACACTTGACAGTGAAAGTTCAATTTTAAAACCAAATCAAATCTGTACCTGCCCATTTCTAGGTGGATGTGGTCCGTGAGCAGAGACCCACTAATCAACAGCACCCAAAATACAATGTGGACACACTGCTAACCTGTCCTCATGACCCCTCACACCAGGGATCACAGATGGACCAGGAATCCAGCTCCTGTCTTCTCAGTAAGTAGATGTTGTAAAGTAACTGTTAGTTGATAGGATACATAGTAGCTAGATATGGCATATATAACTTAAGAACAAGTTTAGCAAGACGCCGCTCATTTCATATTGCACCATGGAGTCTACCATAACTTTTTACACAGCCTCATTAACCTTGACCTATTTTGGTGTTTTTCCTGAGATGACTTTGACATTTGTTGCTTATGACCATTCCAACCGCCCATATTTCCTTCTGGTATTCTCCATTGTGCCTTTACCTTGTTTGATATTCAAAATATATGTTTAATTGGCTGTCATGGAACCACGTAGGGGCATGTGTGCTCATCAAACAGCATACTTTTGCAAGTAACTTGTTTGATGAACACACATGCCCTTATTTGGTTTTTATAAAGAAGCACTTTGACTCTCTTTTTCTATCTCCAGATGACAAAATGGTAGCGGCCAGCTCAAGTTTATTCCCAGCTGCTAAAACAGGCATCTCTGTAAGTCATAGAATATCAGTCAAGGAAACTCCAACACTTTCAGCTTTTGGGAACAAGGTGACTGATTACTTTTGTGAATCTGTTAGTAATAATAAAGCTGAATAATGTATAATTAAATGCTATGACTCATAATCTTTGTAGTGAATCGATTACTGTTTTCAGTTTTACATCTTATTAACTTAATATCTTGAAAAAATTTATTCTCTGTTTGCAATCTAAAGTCAATAAAGTTCTATTTTACCATAGGACTAATTTGATGTTTATTTGTTCTACTTTAAATATGATTACATTTAAGTATGACACATGTGCTAAAAAAAAATTATCAATCAGCTATCGTTCATATCTTGATCACAGAAGTACCTGAACTTAATTATGGCACCAGCCTTTTTAACAAATGTTCATCATCTTCTGTGCACAACCTGTTCCAAGAAGTACAGGAGCAGAAATAAAGACGAAGGTGGCACAAATCAAAGCAAGTTTTGTCAGTCCCTACTGCATGGTAAGGCCATATTTACTTTATTGCAGGTTACCGAATTTGAGGTGTACCAATTATTTATGTATTAGTTTGAGTACACATGATATATTCTTTCTAATTAGATTTGTGTAATTAAGGCAATTTTTATAGGGTCTCTGATTAAAACATGTACTGACATTATTTGAAATCAGTCAAAGTGACTTCTCTTTAATTATTACACCACTTAATCAGATTGTATCTACTTCATCTCTTAAAACATTATTTTGTATTTGTCATTAAAAACTTGTTTCCATCTCATCAGTCTTTGCAACATAAGAAAGAAACGAGTAGTGAATATCAAGTGTTGACACTGAAACTGATGTATGGGCTTAACAGAGAGTCCCATGCCTATGCCTCTGTACATGAATGTTTTATTTCTAGTATCAATTGGAACCAATCAAGTCCTCTGTAGTCAAGCCCGCCATGTTGAATATCAACCAGTCTGCTTCAAACACCAGTGACCCAGTCACCGACTCTAGCATGAACTCATGGAAACTGCTGCCATGCTCGGTGAAGAGAAAGCCTGAGGTGACAGACAGTCCTTCAACTGCAGGTTTGGCTTTTAGCAGTTTCTAAACAGTCAGAGTGCTGTAAATATTTCATTGCAAATTGATCTAAAGGCTTGTTAATTTTATATGAACATAAAGTTAATGTGTAGTCTCTATTAAACAGGGCTTGACATTAACTTTGGAAGCCACTTGTCCGGTCAGATAAGTAGACCAAAATTCCTATTGTCCTGACCAAAAAGCAACTTGTCCTGTCCATTATATCTTATTCTGCTCAGTACTTTGCAAAATAATGAAATAATACAAAATGCTCAAATCATAAAGGCTTCACTCGTTCAAAATACATGTTAACATAATTGTAGGCAATTTCAATACAAAAAGAACTGACTAGAATATATAGAAAACTCAAGATTATTGATTTTTAAACATTATACAAAGCCATAATACCTTTTGAAGTTTCTTGTGATTTTTAAGACAAAAAACTAAGGATTAGCAGATAAGACATTTTTAAGAAGACAACATTGTACAAACGAAAACAAACCACACATGGGAATGATGTTAAATCGTTCTATACATAGAGATAACGTCACTTCATTAATTGTCTGTAAGATCGGTGTGGACCAGTGTCGTAAAAATGCATATTCTTTACAAGGGAGAATATTCTTGTTATCTTGCCAAGGAAAAATGTTTAGGGTTGCTTCCCTTGTAAACAGTACGGTGTAGTATCACATGGAACTATAGGAATATCTCTCGCTTTATTGTTTATACGTAAACAAAATATAAACAAAAAAGTGTTGTGGTAACTCCACAGAAATAATGGATTTAAAGGTTTTTTTTCACAGTAATTAAATTATAACGACCACTTGTCCCGTTGAAATATCAAATTCTTTATTTACTTTTCCGAACCAATATGTTTTGCTACAGTTATGTATCAGTAATATACAGTTCTGTATCAGTAATCTGCAGTTCTGTGTCAATAAGCTACAGTTCTGTATCAGTTATGATCTAATCTTCAGTTCTGTATCAGTAAGCTGTAGCTTTGTTTCACTAAGCAGCAGTTCTGTATCAGTTATCTGCAGTTCTGTATCAGTAAGCTTCAGTTCTGTATCAGTAATGATCTAACCTGCAGTTACTTATCAGTAAGCTGCAGCTCTGTATCAGTAAGCTGCAGTTCTGTATCAGTAAGCACAGGGATGTATAATAGATTATACATACCTGGTAAGCAGCAGTTCTGTATCAGTAAGCTACAATTCTGTATCATAAGCTGTAGTTCTGTATCATTAATTGTTGTTCTCTATTAGTAAGCTTCAGTTCTGGTGTCAGCTCCTCCATCCAAGCGGTCACGTACAGACCTCCACCAGGTTGCTACAAGCAAGCGCATCAAGTTTAATGACGAAGGGGAAGCCATTGAGGTCTCTGAGGATGATAAGAAGGCATTACCTCAGGATATTGAGATTCCTTTGCGTTTCCAGGTAAACAGAAAATTGTTTGTTTCAAGTCAGTTTGTTTCAAGTCAGAACTATTTTTAACCAGGTTCTCCGAAGGAAAAAACTGGTTATTAGATTGCCGAATGTCGGAGGGCGGGTGGGCGGTCTGGCGGGCGGGCGTAACAAGCTTGTCAGGGCCATAACTTTGTCGTTCATTGTGAGATTTTAAAATCATTTGGCACATTTGTTCACCATTATTAGACGGTGTGTCGCTCGAAAGAATTACGTCAATATCTCCAAGGTCAAGGTCACACTTTGAGTTCAAATGTAAAAAATGGCCATAAATGAGCTTGTCCAGGCCATAACTGTGTCATTAATTGTGAGATTTTAAAGTCATATGGCACATTTGTTCACCATCATTGGACGGTGTGGCGCACAATAGAATTATGTCAATATCTCGAACGTCAAGGTCGCCATGACTAAAAGTAGATTTTTTTTTAAACAAAGGGGTTGAATTTTAAACAATCAGTTCAGTTTGACTTGTCTCCCTTAATCAGACTTTTTTTCAAATTGAAAACCTGGTTTTGTGACAGTTTTGTCCCTTGTTATGTCCTTTGTCCGGTAAGGGTCTATTCTTTGTCTGGAACTATAACAGATGTTCAATTGAACTTTTGTACTATTATCAGAGTTAATTCTTGTTAAAGGTTTTAGTTTCCTCTCCTTTTAATATCTGTTTAAGTAACTTTTGCTGATATTCAACAATATTTCACACTTCATGTATTATTGGCTCCTTTGTAGATGCCATCAAAGTCCAAGAAGAAGAAAAACAGGAATAAAGATATAGACATCATACAGAGTGTTCAGGAACATTTGTCAAACATCCGAAAATTACAAGAAGAAAGTGAGCTTGCTCTTGGAGAGAACCCAGAGGATGAAAAACCAGTGGTTGTAGAACAGGCTAAAAAACCTAATAAAACATTTAAGCAATACCAGAGTGAACAGTTGAAGTCTGAGAAATCAGGAAACAGTGGTTCACATACAAAGTTAAAAAAGCCAGAGACTGGAAACGGGGATAAAGATAAAATGAAGCATCAGGAAAAGAATAAGAGCCAAAGTAAAAACGGAGGAAAGAAACAAGAGAACGCTTTTACTTCTTCAGTTACTATTGAAATTGACAGTAGTAGTGGTAGTGATGTGGAGATTGTTAAGGAAGAGTTTAAACCATACGACTATACTCAGGGTGCAAAGAGTCTTTTAGAAGGTATGTTAGTCTTGCAGTTGAGGCTTGATTTTTCACCAAATAAGCAAATGAGTGATTATATTCAAAGCAATTTTATTTCTAAGCCTAATTAAACACAATCAATCACCGTAGCGTAATGGATATGGTGTCTGCTAAGTGATCAGGATCTCAGGAGTTCAATCCCCACTGGGGGAACGTTCTCAAGATCTTTGAAAAAAGGAACCAAGTATGTTTATAGGTCCAGGAAACTGACTCAAGAGCGTTTCTATAAGCCGGAGGATTGTTGCATTTGAGCCAAAAATAAATAGGTTTAAATTAAATTTAACAAAAGCATTAAAAATTAAGATGAGTGATTATTTTTGCAGCGTATCACTATTTAAATGTATGTGAGTTAATTACAAAGCAGCACTACATGGTTAGAAATTCTAGTAATCTTTTTCTTTGAACTACTTATTTCAGACTAGGTACCTGCATTTGCAAGTTTTGTATTCTGCAAAACTAAACAATGTGTAAAGATAGCACACTGTATGTGTAAATGGCGATAACTAAGATGATACTCCATATGTATTTTACATTTGAATTCATATGCTAATGAACATGTCTTGTTTTAACATTTTGCCTATTATACACACTAGAGTAAGAAATGTGAAATTTTTAAATGTAATGCTGTCAAAGATTTTGTTTTAACATCCCTCTAGTTCTCAGGCTCTAGTAAGACATAAAAAAAATATAATGCTGGTTCAGACTTCTCTCCCATATTTGATAAATTTCTCTCCCCCATGTTACAGATATATCTTTCCTATTTTACAGATTCTGGCAAAAAGGCAAAAGGTGGTGACTACTATAACCCACACAGTAAAGACACTGGAAAGGGAAAGGTAAACATAACATATATTTTGAGTTAAATAAACACATGTTTTGTCATTTATTTGTAACATGTAAATTGCGTTAAAATAGCATGAATTAAATAAACAAATAAGTTACTAAAATTACTGTCATTAACGTCATGCCAAACTGTCACAGTTACCGTTAAGACACATACAATTACTGTCATTAACGCCATGCCAAACTGTCACAGTTACGGTTAAGACACATACAATATGGAAATAGTTAAATCATTCTTCTAATATTTGCTAGTGAAGATCTGTAGATGGTAACAAATAAACTTGTGCAACAAACAGAAGAGTTCACTTAAATATATTTATACGTTCCAAAATATCCACATTCAAACCTATGTAACGTTTAGGTAAAATTAATTTGTGGATTGAGTATATTCCAGTTTTGTATTGAATATTTGTCATTATTTAACACACATGTCATCCCAGGTCTTTATAATTGGTTCTCTTGTGTTGGGAAAAATATGTGTGCACTCATCAATAAGATTTCTTTTATTTGAATGAATAGACAAATACACTACACTAAAGTTAAAAACTTTAAATGCAATACAGACTAAAAGCGCTGTTATGTTTCATCTATTTTCATTGGTATATTATATTTTAAAACATGAAACTTTTATTATTTTCATTAGTTTTTTATCATTATTTTTTTTAGATAAATTCCAATTTGAATGTATTATATAATTTATGTTGTGTTTGGTACAATTGTTATTGAGTGTCTATAAAAAAAAATTCAGAGCATGAGAAACAAGGCTTTCAAGAAGGGACAAAAGAGTTTCACCTGGAAGAACAAATAATAAATATATAGTGGATTGATTTTGTGTTAAACGTGGTGTTTTAAATAATATTACATGGTAAATTATCAAGCTTGTTATATATTGACTGGCCTGTTCTAAGTTCAAATTACGTTTGTCGGTCTTTATTTGTCAGTCTTTAAGTATAACCTTTAAGCTGATAATGTTATAAGTTTTAGCTGGTAGAACAACAAACTTAATGCAATAGCGTTGTATTGATTTAAATTATAAAAAAACTAATGATAGCACCAAATGGTCACTAAATACGTCTGTTTAAAGTTCTGGGTAACATTATATCTTAAGCGTGTATTTATCTGTTGTTAAATGTTTGCACAGAAAGTAAGTTCAATGATGATATGCTTAAAAAATTGTAGAGCAGACAATTGGGTTATAAATGGTTACGCTCTGTTGAAAAACATGGCTACCGGGCGACCGTGCAGTTTTCCTTTTGTTGCGAAAGGAAATCTTTGGGAACACTCAAAGTTTTTTTTTCAATTCGTCATGAAACCCAACCAAAGTCTTTGTTCTAATATCCTGGCTGAGTTACAAAATGGTTCCGATCCATTAAAAACATGGTCGTCAGGGGGGAGGGGGGAGTTGTCTCTAAATGGCTGAAGTAAAACATTGTGTAGTCACTTTGTTGTTCAATCTTCACGAAATGTTCTCAAAAGATTATTAACCAGGTTTTCCGAAGGAAAAAACTGGTTATTAGATTGGCGAATGCGGGCGGGCTGGCTGGCGGGCTGGCGGGCGGGCGGAACAAGCTTGTCTGGGCCATAACTATGTCGTTCATTGTCAGATTTTAAAATCATTTGGCACATTTGTTCACCATCATTGGACGGTGTGTCGCGCGAAATAATTACGTCGATATCTCCAAGGTCAAGGTCACACTTTGAGTTCAAAGGTCAAAAATGGCCATAAATGAGCTTGTCCTGGACATAACTATGTCATTCATTGTGAAATTTTAAAATCATTTGGCACATTTGTTCACCATCATGGGACGGTGTGTCGCACGAAAGAATCACGTCAATATCTCCAATGTCAAGGTCGCCACGACTAAAATAGATTTTTTTAAAAACAAACTTACAAAGGGGGTTAATTTTGTTTGTTCATTTCAAAAGTTCAGTTTGACTTTTCTCCCTTTATCAGATTTTTTTCACAATGAAAACCTGGTTTTGTGACAATTTTGTCCCTTGTTTAAAATATCGTTTCGGTCTCGTTCTCTTGAATAGCATGGCAATCAGACAGCGAGGCAGCTCCTTAGATTGCTATAATTACATCTTCTGAAGGCTCACAGTTTTTGTCCAATCTTCATGGGTCTTGCTTAGAATATTTTCGCTAAAGATATGATATCTCGGCCGATTTCAAAACTGGTTACGGTCCTTGGAAACACATGACCGCCATGGCGGGGATGGGGCTGAGTGTTTGCCTTTATGGCTAAAGCAAAACCTTTTGAAAAAGAGTCGCAATTTGTTAAACATTCAAGAGCGATGGATCTTATTTTCTAAAATTGATCTGGCGTTTTGTATCAAACTCGGTCAATGTTATAAGTACAAACATTAGAACAAAGTTTCATGATGATCAGATGTAAACTTTTGACGTTAAAGAGTGGAAAAGGTTAACAAAACCATATTTTAACAATTCAAAGACCGTAATTGAGAAGTGCTTCAAGTGATCTGGTTTTTACATAAACTGGGTCGAGTTATTATTCCTACAAAACATCAAAAAAAACAATCACGATCTGATTTGAACTGTTTGAGTTTGAGAGCGGACAATGTAAATTTTGCCCTTTTTTAAGCATTCAAGGTCAATAATTTCTGCAAGCAATCTGTCTGGGTATTGAACTTGGCTGAGATATTATCAGTCCAGGGTATATGCCCAGAATCTCTGGATTTCTGGAGAATCTGGCAAGCCTTTAAGTGTTCATTATCATTACCACGGTCAATCAAAGTAGTTGTAAACTGCTGAGCCTTATCTTATCGCACAAATGGTGCAGCCAGACTATGAATTGGATGGTCAGTGTTCGCAATTGCTTCTCACTACTGTGCTTTTGATAAGAAGGAGAAAACCAAGCCATTTTTGTGTATTTGCTTATTATTCAACAAAATCTTTAAATGCTACACTTTCAGGGATGCAACTTATTCAATTGACAACTGGAATGGACTGGGAATGGATAGCTTGAAGCTATTTTATTACTTTTATCAAATTTGCAAATAATCTGATTGATTTTGATTTGATACAAAAATCAATCACATTAAATGATTTATATGAATATTTTAGCAAATACATATTCATTGGGCATTATCATCTTGAATATTTAGGTTATATAAGGTTTGTTATTTCAAAAATCATATGTACACTTTATATACACACTCAATACGGTATATGCTTAAGCCGTTATTGTCCACTCATAATACTTCAAAAATTTCTTTAATTTTCTCATTAACAAAAAATGTTATAGATAAGGTTTAGCAAACACTCCCAATTTATGCACGTAACAAACACTAATACCGGAACCTTTATATAGATAGATTGATATAAATACTGATAGATTAACTTGTTATCAGCTACACATGTACATGTCTGTCTACAGTTTTAGGTGATCAATTTATTTCACTGCCATACACGCCATAAATTTTCAGACCAATTCCGGGACATGGAGCTCAATTTTCCGGGACTTTTGCCGATCTTCCGGGACATGTATACATATAGCGATATATGTAGACATATATACATTTTTGGTACGCATTATTGCACGTCGTAAATTGCTAAGTTCGAAAGCACATCCGAAATACACTAGATCTATTTACGTCAAATTAAACATCAGTAGGAAACGCGTGGGCGTCTCCACGGCCGCATACAAACTGTGAAGCGCAGAGAACCTTGAGATCTGTACTTTCGTAAATAAAAATCTGTAGGCGTAGTGGATACTTCCTTATTCATATATAACAAAAAATAACCACCAATATATACCAGCATACAGTGGGTTAAGAGACTTGATTTAAGACAAACATGCATATTTTTCCATAGCAACATTCACAGTAAACCAATGTAAGCCCTTGTGATGCCTTGACGTGTCTTTGGAAAGAACATGTTTGTGTATACTAAGATCATGCAACACATACTGGGTATTTTTATATGACGATGATAATTTCTGTTTGTGTTAATTAACAAAAAATGGGCAAGTTGCATGTTTTTTTTTTTGTTATCTTCAAATTAACCCGTCCGTTGCCACGATCAAGGTAAACACTGTAGATCGTAATCAGATGGCTTCTACGCTGTTTGTTAAAACACACATCCTCAAATATATATCAAGTTTGTATTTTTTTACGACAAAAACACCTTTTTTTGTAAAATGGGTAAGCAAGTTCCAAATATAAAATTTGGCCCATAAAAATGATTATGGGTGCATATGGGTTAATAACAATATAATTTCTTCAGGTCCCAAAATCTTAGATGTTAGTTTTATTCTACTATCCAGGCTTTTACTCATTCAGTCCTGAAACTTGTTAGAAAATGTTGATACTTTATGAAAGCTTATAAGCTAAAATGTCAAAATTTATCATTCAAATTGATGATGTTTGCATGTGCACGAAGGAAAAGGTTTATTAATTTATATTTAAAAATGTAAACGTGAAATAAAACACGGTACTCGCCTTATGTCCTTTTTGTTGGAAAAGAGAATGGTTATCCTTTTGCCATGTATATGCAAATACAGTATAACCTGATCACACAGTGCCTTCAGGAGCTGACTGATTAGGGCATAAGTCATGAGTATTCAATGAAAATTATATATTTTATGAATATTTCATTACTTAAATGTCTGAAATATTCATGTTATCTGTTGATTCTTGGGTCTCTCATATGCAATTAAAGAATACCCTATAATGAGCTTTCGAATGAGCGTATACTGTATTTGAAAATGACTAAGGCGTCACAAGGGATTAACTCCATAAACCCCGATGACACATTGAGTCTTCTTTTCCAAGAGATGCATAATCAATTCTTTTGCCAATGTGTGTCCCAAGAATAAAACTTGTTTTTCAATACTAAACAAAAATTATGCAAATCGCCTAATTATTTTTGACATTTTTGCTAACTCATATTCATGAGATTTTAAATTTATCTATGAATATTCAGGTATGAATGAGTTAATGAATTAATTAACCAATGCGTCAGGGCTGAATGGGTTAAGAAGTAGTATATCTCTCAAAATACATGATCAAACAGTTTCTTACATATCTGAAGAGTAGGTTGATGGTTATGGACTCATCACATCTCACTACACACACAACCACGTTCTCACAAAATTATGCAGATGATTGGGTTATCAGAAAGACTTGTGGTCAGCAGAAATAAATCTATTTCTCTGGTTAACCTTTTCAAAGGGTCAATCTCAGCATGTTATCTCATTTACATCTACAGACCATTATTGTATTACTGACAAGGGCTGAAGTCTATCTGACTCAAGACTCGGGCATATATTCTGGACTGTTATGTCAAATAACATTATCACCATGTTGCTTAATGATCCGAATAAATACGTTTTGAGCCGATACAATTCTCCACCGCCACAATTCTTCACCGCCACAATTATCCACCGCCCTCCGAAGGTGTTCCCATATTTCGAAACGTTTTATTATAGAGAATAATAAGTTAGTGTTGATTATAGATCAGGTTTATCATGCGAGGCTTAGAAAACAAAAAGCACGAGCCTTGGCGAGTGCTTTTTCGTTTTCGTGCCGAGCATGATAAACCTGATCTATAATAAACACTGACCTATTATTCTATTTATCCCACTTTTTATTCAGTAAACCTTTTGTATTTAAACAAAATAAGTTTTCATGAGTGTCTGTCGTACTTTGATAATGACTGTAGTGTAACCAAGGTCAGTGTATTACTCCGCGTTCCAAAAATAACCGCTGATCAAATAATCTTTTTTTTAAATCAGAATATCGTTCTGTAACAAAGTGTCGAGCGTTATTAATTACAGTTTTTAATCATATTGAATTGCAAATCTTAAAGTTTTATGATATCAATATGACATTAAGTTGTTATATACAAGGAACTACATTTGTTTACAAGGTAGCCTAACACCACACACAATTCACTTTCGATATCAAACTATCAAGTCGATCACGAGGTGCACAGTATTTGCTTCTTTGTTATAATATGTGGTTATTTCGTGACGAAATAACAAAGATTACTTGGATTTAATCTAATTATATACATTTTGAATGTTGAAAATGGCACCAAAGAAGTGTGAGGCAAAGTTGTTCGAACTAGAGAAAGACATTTGCTGGTGAAGTGACTGGGTGGGGCGAACATCAAGATCAACTTGTTTGACGGTAGACAGTGGTTGTCTAGGTTGCATTTCGGCCATAGTTTCGCTGCATGAAGGTGAACAAGAGGAATCTGTTGGATTGTTACATTTACTGGACTGAGCAAGAATGGACACTTTTGCTGCTGTTCAACAGATATGTTGGAATAATTGGTTATGGACTGGACATTTTTGTGCCATGTTATGGCCATGGTTTCAGTGGGTGGAATGTTTGCATTTCGAAGTTTTTGGACCAGGAATTTGCGAACTGAGTGGTTCGTTATTCTCTTGTGCTTGAGAAAGCCGGCGTCTTTTGCCATGGCCTTCAGCATCTGACCTAGCTTGTTGACACCCAATTGTTGACGCAAGAACCACTGGGATGCAGTGTCATTTGTGCGTATTGCCAGGTTGAAAAGATGCTTTGAAGAAAAATTAGATGGACGCATATCCGAGTACAGCTTGTAAATTAACATAGGATTTCTTGGTCCAGACGATTGTTTCTACGGTCAAAGGGGAGCAACTCGAAGTGACTTCTTCAAAGGGGAGCAACAACAACATAACCTATTTGCGTAGTGTTACATTTAGCTAACACTAGAGGTTTTAATAAAAATAAATGACAAAAAACACGTTTTTTGGCTACTTTTCTTTGTTTTAAGGTCATTAAGATTGACAAACTTTTGAGATTGTTTTTATTATTGATGCACTTGGCAAATACAGGTGACGAGGTGCGTGGGAAAAAGTAGTCCCGGTTCGGCAGTTGATAACGTCATTTCGTGCCATTGATTATAGCCTTGTCGTTGATTATAGATGAAATTTAATAAACGGGGCTTTAATCGACCGATTTCGCTGTAAAAGTGGGATAAATCTTGTTCATTGTTGGGTATTATATATATAAACAAAAACGCTGTATTATTTTTTGCCGAAGCTTTCGATCTCACGGTCTTCATCAGCTATATATATATATATATATATATATATATATATATATATATATATAATTATATATATGATACTTGTTTGTGTGTCTCGGCCATAATCTTTATAATTTTTGTAAATGGTCCAAGGCAATGCTTTTGCCGTTTTTGCCAATAAACGAAACGAAACGATAATAATGAACAATTGAAAACACTGAAATGACAACACTATATTATGCCCGCCTTCGAAGAAGAGGGGGTATATTGCTTTGCTCATGTCGGTCTGTCGGTCGGTTGGTCGGTCTGTCTGTCGGTCGGTCCGTCCACCAGGTGGTTGTCAGACGATAACTAAAGAACGCTTGGGCCTAGGATCATGAAACTTCATAGGTACATTGATCATGACTTGCAGATGACCCCTATTGATTTTGAGGTCACTAGGTCAAAGGTCAAGGTCACGGTGAGCCGAAATAGTTAAATGGTTTTTGAATGATAACTCAAGAACGCATATGCCTAGGATCATGAAACTTCATGGGTAGATTGATCATGACTCGAAGATAACCCCTATTGATTTTGAGGTCACTAGGTCAAAGGTCAAGGTCACGGTGACCCGAAATAGTTAAATGATTTCCAGATGATAACTCAAGAATGCATACGCCTAGGATCATGAAACTTCATTGGTAGATTGATCATGACTCGCAGATGACCCCTATTGATTTTAAGGTCACAAGGTCAAAGGTCAAGGTCACGGTGACCCGAAATAGTACAATGGTTTTCGGATGATAACTCAAGAACGCATTTGCCAAAGATCATGAAACTTGATAGGTAGATTGATCATGATTTGCAGATGACCCCTATTGATTTTGAGGTCACAAGGTCAAAGGTCAAGGTCACGGTGGCCCGAAATAGTAAAATGGTGTCCGGATGATAACTCAAGAATGCTTATGGCTAGGATCATGAAACTTCATAGGTATATTGATCATGACTGGCAGATGACCCCTATTGATTTTCAGGTCACTAGGTCAAAGGTCAAGGTCACAGTGACAAAAAACATATTCACACAATGGCTGTCACTACAACGGAGAGCCCATATAGGGGGGCATGCATGTTTTAAAAACAGCCCTTGTTAATATTATTTCTATTAATTAGAGATAATATCATTTAAAATGATTGTTGAAAAAACATTTCAAGTTCGATGAGCGAGATTTGAGTAACGGAAAAAGATAAACTACACGTAGGCGCTAACTTATACTCCATAAATATGTGAAAAATAGGTTGAATCTCGGGAAAAACGTTTCGTGTATATATATACATGTAAAGCCCCATCCCCATATAAGCGGCAGCTACACGGACCATCATGCATGCTGACATCGTCCCACTGTTAGTCCCGGACGTAACAGGACCTTCAAGGATTGACACGGCGGCTACACGGTTCACTTGCTGGATCGTGTCGGATATGATTCGTGTTTATCCGTCATTTAATTGGGACTCGGAATTATTGCCCCATTTCCATATAAGCTCGGATGGACACGGCAGTCCCGGATAGTCCCCTGGGCTTTTTAGCATTTTTGAACGTCGACGGTCTTCCAGAGACCACCACCCCAGTTAAACCACGGACCAACACGGACAAACCCGGCAGCAGCACGGAATCAACACGGTACCCACGAGGACTATCCCGAGAGAGCTACGGAGTATTACGGACCAGCACGACAGAGACACGGATAGTCCCGGATAAACACGGCATCTACAAGGACCATCCCGGACCTACACGACAACGACAAGGACAAACCCCACGGCTACGCGGACCTGACACGATTTACCCCGAACTGAAAATAACTCAAATAAAACAAAGTTTTTGTGTGATTTTATCATTCTGCAGTCGAGCCTCAATGTGCTTACCGTCCAAGGCATCAACGCAGTTGTGCAGCTACCAGCGGTTCAAATTCTACGAGTATCGCATCACATACCTGACGGATGATCCTGTGGATGGTGTTGTGTGCGACCCGAAATCCATACACGAGAGAGTGGTAGCTGTCCCCTGATTCTAGGTACCTTAATGCTATTGCCAATTTAATGCCAGCTGTCAGAAGTGTCCTGATGTTTGACCTCTTTGGCTGGATTATGAATGCAATCCGTGACAAGATCTCTTGGTATGTATGATAGTCCGTGCGCAAGAAATTAAAGAATCCATTCGCGTCTTTTATTAGATCGTCCATCAACCGTGACCCACGTCTGGTCTTCTGGCGAGTTATTATCTGACCCATATGGTTCTCTTGTTCATTCTTTTAACCTGTGTAGATACAATGTTTTCGAGACTTTTCAATATTTCTGTCGAAGCTTCGCGTTAGAAATGGAGATACTGTTATCAATCTGTGCGTTTTACAGTAGCAGCTGGCATCTCTTCTGCATCAGCTTGTCCTCGGTCGTCATCCCATTGCCCATATTGCATCGTCGGTATCACAGAAAAAAGTGAAGCGATTTTCGATTTGCCAATATTTAAATAAACATCCGCCATCGTCCGTGTTATGCCGTGTTTCTCCGTGATACAACGTGTTTTGTACCGTGTTTACACCGTAAAGATCCTTATTAGCACCCAGTCTCTCTGGCATCGTCCGTGTATCCGTCGCGTTGCCACCGTATGTGTCACTGTTTGCACTGTCTTACTCATTAGAAGCTCCGTGCTGATATGTGATGGTAGTGATAAAATCAAAATGTACCGGCGTATTGCGTGTAAACGTCGCAAAGGATCCGGTGACAACTGTACAACTGCCGCAATTGTCCTTGATGGTCCGGGGAAAACATGTGTTCCCGGACAGTCAAGGGCCTACACGGACAACCAAAGCATAGATACGGCTGTCTCAGAGCCCTAAACAGCAACTACACGGAGCAACCATGATGCTGTCATCTTCCCGGTTTGTCATGGATCAACACGACAGTCTCGAACTTTCCAAAACTGCCGGGTTGGCCTCTTGGATCCTAAAGGAAAACGCCGGACGTTCAAAGACCTACCAGGATCGACACGGAGCTACACGATTTACATGTCGGATCGGGCCGTACATGAACCGTGTTGATCCGGCATCTGTATGGGACAAGGCATAAACGAACAAATAACAAAAATAAACGATTTGAAATCGGTGCAAATAATGATGAATGGTAACTATTTAAAAACCCTTACCGGCATTTGTTTTACATAACCGGTTGTTTCACTGGACTGGGCCTCCGAACGTTTCACACTCTAATGGCGCATACCATATTGACTGTGCGGAATGATTGTTGTACTCGAACAAGTCATTTATTTGTTTTACAATGTCCTGTTTAAGGTTGCCTAACAACTACCGGCATTTTGTTTAGAAAATTACCGATTGTTCTCTTTACCGATGATCTACAAAAGTTGTTCATATTTAAGTATTAAAATTCCCGTGTTCAGTTTGCATATCCATTGCCGCAATTCTGTTTTGTGAATAAACGATTGTTTCCCTACACTGTTGACCAACGAAAGTTGCTCATCGTTGTGTATTACAAGTTCCGTTTAAAGTTTGAATATTCATTACCGCCGTAGTTGATTAGTAAATAACCGATGGTTTCACTTGACAGTTGACCAACGGAAGTTGCACACATTGTGGCGCAGACGATATTGACTTGAAGGATAGATATTATTGGTTGCTCTCTCACAGGTGTGTTGTCACGATGCTTGAAGATCCATTAAACGTGTGTGCTTTATAATATGAATAAAGTTTTAAACAAGTTTAAAATAGTTGATAACCTACTTACGACCGGTTTTGGGCCTCGAACCATCGACCCAGGGTATACTAGTCTGCCAACCGCCATTTAGTTTTCACCTTAATCATAGAAGGGTCTAATATTTTCAAGTTATAATGATTGAAACCGAAAGTATCTCATGTCATGTTGGAAATTGGGAATTGTTCGTCCAAATACGTTTTGCATTAAATCACACTAGTCAGTGTGGCCCTTTTTGTGTATGTTTAATCATTATTTCTACCATAATACATAGTGAAACTGATGAGTTCAGTATTTGTACAACTGGATTTAAGTATTTTCAAATTCATGAACTAACACCCATATTACCAACCTCCGCGCAGAGATTTGACTCGAAACGTGATGATAACCGAGCAACGTGGCACAATACTTCTCGTTGTATTTTTTTTACTTTTTTTAAAATTCGGGTGATTTTGTATAACGTGAGCCTTAACTTATACGCCATTTTCAAAATATATAATAAAATGATACTACTTTTCATAATATAATACTTTTAAAAAATCCTACAAAATCTAGTAGGATTTTCTTGTGACGGCAGAGATTGTATGAGAGACTCTGCGTGGAGATTGCCAATCTTACTATCAAAATAATCAAAATCATCAGTAGCAGCATCCCCTACGTCATCATAGCCGTTGTATTCTATCCAGTCGTCATTGTTCTTTCTCTTCGATGTTTTTAATCTCTTGGCTGCCAACCTGTAT
The DNA here is from genome assembly GCF_020536995.1 of Dreissena polymorpha. Taxonomy (NCBI): domain Eukaryota; kingdom Metazoa; phylum Mollusca; class Bivalvia; order Myida; family Dreissenidae; genus Dreissena; species Dreissena polymorpha. Next base: position 85,831,740 of record NC_068359.1, read on the forward strand.
TGTTTTAAGTGGCGCTTCTTTTATTCCTTTGGCAGATAAAGTGAAAGGTACACAACATTTTACCTTTGTTCGGACCATTTGGAATCCCCGGTTTTTATAATGATGTTAGAGAATTGTTTTTCGGCCATATGTATGTTAACTAAATAAAACTAATCATAACATATTTTCGCGAAATAAACGTCTTTTACTTTTATAAGAAATGATTTTTTTGGCATTTAAATGTGATCGTTGTACGTTTTTGTATTCATGATAAAGGTTGCTAAGCAATAGCCAGAAAAAATGAAGTCCTTATTCGGTCCATTGGTTGACTTGACTGAGACGTCAACTAGCAAGGGAACCTCGCCCAACCCGTGTGGGAATGTCAGAACAGCCTGTGTAGGGTGGTGAGCCTCAATTGGAACCCAATCACTCACGTAGTCTGCGGCGGATAAGTAGTTCAGTGCATGAAGTGGAATATTGTTTAACACCGCCATTTATATCTCGAAAAATAGTTCGAAATCGAAAATTTGAAATAAAAAAAGATATATTCAGAAATTTAATAAAAAAGTGAAATATAACTAAGCACTAAACGGATAATCAGTCGGAACTGCGTATACTGTACTTAAATTTAATGACAATAGGCACTGACTAGGTAAGCCAGAAAATAGGAAGACGTTATAAAGTAAATAGTTCAATTGAGCACCGCTTCCCTGAAACCCATATGTATATACACACGGGTCTTTGTTTATGTCTTTTCAAACGCTTACGCCTTATTTTTTTCTGATAAAAGTTAATACTAATGACAATTATTACCAACATAGTCGGGAAAAATTAGTTTGCAAACATAGGCAGTCCCCATACATGTATATGCACTTTAAAGGACAAACGTATATGCATGCAGATCTACGGATAGGCATACAGAAGGGCACAATTTATCAGAGGGGTAATCACGTGACAAAAAAGTTGGCGACGTTCATCCGAGACAGGTATTTTTCGCCGTTTTATACCCTTCATAACTTGTGTTAATTGTTTAAATGCCGCTAATGTCCAAGCTATATCAACAAGAAAGTGGTAGCGTTTTTATTTCGTAGTAATATTCGCTTTTTTTCTCGACGTTACTCGCTGCCGGACTTTTCTTACCGGAGCTGTAACTGTTGTACGAGCTCAGAAATTTCACATCGAGTAAAGTCGAGATATAGAGAGAAGATTAACACGATGTAAATGCTAATCACTTTCTTGCCAAAATGGCTAGAAAGTGAACGACATTTTAATAATTTAAAAACGTAACAAAGGGTATACAAAGGCGAAAAAGTACTTGACACTGGGGTCGCTATTTCGTTTGTCACGTGACTATCCCCTTTGTATATGAAATAACAAGAAACATAAAAACACAAACAGATATATAGAACACGCTTAACTGACAAAAATACACCACTTGAACAAGTATTATCACTCGAAGAATCATGGCGACATCCATGTTGATATGATCATTACAGAACCAGCACTAAAGCGCCTTAGGACTTTGCCCCCTTAGGAAGTTAGCCCCTACCTATTTTTAAATTTATTTTAAGGTATTTAATTGTATCTCTCTAAAGATTAAAAGCAATTAAAAGGTAAAAATTGATATAAATATCAAGATGACATATCTGTATAAAAAATATTCTATTTTTATAAGATTTTTAGTAACAAACAGAGCACTTACTATATGTATCTATAACCATGGTTGAATTTTAAATTGTGTTAATTTTAAGAGTGATTACAACTTAAAGTAGTAATTTACTCGCCCTTTTGTTGACTCGTATATGTACCTGTTTGCAATCTTGTAACCTTGCTATTTTGAAATAATACACATGCAATTTTTATTTCATGTTGTAGTTTTTTGCTTGTTTCAAAATCCCAAAGAAGAAACAGAAATGTGAAGTAATGTCAAACAAATTATTAAAAAACACTAAAATTTACGTGTGTTGTACAATCTATAAAAAATATATATTAGACTTCAAAAAAGGAATAAAAATACTTACTCTTCTTACTTTACGAAATGTTATGAACGTTTTAAAACACCTTGGGGCTAATGTCCTAGCGTGCACTTTTGTGTAGGGGCTATTGTCCTAGGTGCTAACGACCTAGAGGGCTAATGTCCGTACCCCGTGAAAACAACACCCGTTAACAATTTTATGCGCCAATACTTTAATTTCAGTACATGCATATGTCATCAAAGAACCGAAGTACACCGTTTTTCTACCGCCTGCACTAATGTTAACTCAATAAATGTTTTTTTTAGAATGAAAAACTTGCATCGGAAATAATAAACACAATTAAAAAGATTTGACCCATTGAAACTACAAATAAATCCATTTATTTACGACTAATATATTGCAGAACATGTATTTTTAAAGAGTCAAAATGCATCTTGTAATCCTTTATATGAATGATTCTGTATGCAAATTATGTCATATGGACTTCTTAAGGTTCATGTAGAGGCTTCAGTTTGAAAAATGTGGGACCCCTAGCATTGAACTCAAATTTGACTAAACAAAGAGTGCCACATTGAAAATGTTTACATATTTGCTTAAAAGGATGGTTTTCCTTCAAACTACTACCAATTTTGTGCAGCATAGTCTCATACCATCGACAAAATCAATCAAAATACAAAGCGATTTTAACACAAAAATAGACATTATTTTCAAAAATCTGAATGATGTTTATTCAACGTATTTCGGCGGAAAATTATATAACTATTTAATAATATAGACATTGATGAGGGAAATTTACGCTTAAATAGTAAAACAAAATACATATCTAGAAATATCAAAACTCGAACACATGGCATCTCATGACGATGGGGGCAGCCATTTTTAAATTAATTAAATTTGAAAGAAACATGCTAAAAACTCACTCATCGCCTAATTGACATTCCAAACGGTTGACGATGACAAATGCATTGGATTGTTATCTTTCCGTTGATGTGTGCAAACTGCATGATCAGATCTCATAAACACTCCAAAAAATAACTTTGTAAGAAGCATTTCACCAATGTTTACAATTGTTGTCGAATCACATGTACTTGTATTATTGCGCACAAAATAGTACGCTTACAGACTGACAGAAAGATCGATACGAAACTCCGTTCAATTCTTCACGGTATACTATTTTATTGATAATATATAGTAATTATTCTCTTCAACAACCTAAATGTAAAAATAATTCTTATAAACTGAGTTTTTAATAACGAAAGTGAAAACAACGGAAGTCGATTGGATATTATGTGAGATGCACTTCGGCACCAGAAAAACATTATAAAGACACTAAAAAAAGACGTGTGGGGGAAAATTTTCAGCTGGAAAATATTTGAAATATGGTAAGTGATTATATCTCAGTGTGATCATTTCTGTTATTAAGCGCGATCTCTTCCTGATTAATGTTAACAGTTGTTTTACTAGTCGCGACCCAACTGTCAAAATAACGATGTGTTTTCTCAGGTATGTGTATACACATACCAGGTTTTCTTACTACTTCACGTGATTTCGACCAATTTGTAATGCACGTTTTTTTTCCTACGGGGCACAGCGAGTGTCACGCTTTCAAAATGGGTAGAAGGAATCGATATACCAATGTATAAAAAGATTCGGTTTCCAAAAGGAACACATTATTCAAAACGGTACAAGGACAGTAGTTGTTCAGGAAGGAAGAAAGAAACAAACATGATACCTAGCTGTGTATTTCTATGTAAAACTATGATTTCTAGAGTCGTCTGCACAAAACTCATAAAATCTTGTTATTGATGAGCAATATCTCCTTTATCACAATGATTTCTACCCAGCCAAATTATTTCTTTATATTTAATTACAATTTTATATGTCGTCTGCAATTTCTTTCAATTTGAGATGGTTTAAAATGTTCAATTTGCTTATAGAAAAATTAAGCCCTTGAAATAGAATGGTGACTCTTATTATCCACCATACCTGGATTTTTAAAAAGTAGTCCAGTTTAGTTATTTTAAGAACTTTGTTTAGGAAAATTATCCAAAAAATGCAGTTGAATAATAACTCATTTGTTGTTTTCTGACAATAATTTTGTGTGAAATGTTGCTAACTTGACCTTGTATATGTGTATAGCTTTGTATTTATTCAACTTACGGTAGTGAATATCCTTCCTAACTTTAGATAGAGATTTTGTAAATTATGTGTAAAAATGTATTGGTTTTAAACAAAAATATGAATAAAGCACAAACATATTGAATGTAAAAAATGTGTTTATGTTATTCTATCCGTCTTTAACTTTGAAATGATATATTGTTTGACCATATTGTACCACATTTTATGAAGACAAACCAAATCAAAGTTTTTAATGAATTTTATCCCTCCCATAAACCTTAATAAAATTTAGGCCTTTTTTACTACTACTTGCATTGTATTACCGTTGCCTGTATCAACACTGGTAATTTGTGCGCTCCCTAAATGTGAGGAGCGTTTGTTTATAATCATCTTAATACCAATCTCACCCTTAATGAAAGCAGCATTTTTTTGCGTTTCAATACGAATGTATGAAATTATTTACCGACCGCCTCTTCCAACGTTAGCGTCCTGCAACCAGACGGTTTAGACAGAAGTCGGACACATGACAACGTGTGTGACATTTACCGTGTAACGTAATTATCTGGGTAGTTACGCTTTTGATGGACAGTATTAATAAACGATGTGGTACTTTCAATAATATTTATTTTTAAATAGGGAGTTGTTTTATTCGCATTGACAAAGCACCAGTGACGGGTTTACTTAACATCTGAAATGTCTTCACTACATAATAAATAGCTAACATCAAATAATTGAAATAAAATTAACACATTATTCACAACAAACATTTGTAATAATTACAATATAACAATGTATATGAAGAGGTCCCCCAAGTAAACTGATAGTTCTTTTATTGGATATTTTTCATTTACCAGAAAGAAATTATTTCTAAAACAACTCAATTTAATAGCAATGCGAGTCTTTTTCATTTAATATGCACAATAATAGTAAATGGTAAACGATTTAATAAATATTTAATGACTATTTACAAGTGAATGTGGGGTTTATGCAATTGAATAATTATAGATGATGATGATTTTGATGATGATGATGATGATGATGATGATGATGATGATGATGATGATGATGATGATGATGATGATGATGATGATGATGATGATGATGATGATGATGATGATGATGATGATGATGATGATGATGATGATAATGATGATGATGATGATGATGATGATGATAATGATGATGATGATGATGATGATGACGACGACGACGATGATTATGATGATGATGACGATGGTAATGATGAAAACGATAAATTAATGATGATGGATAATGTGTGTAAGATTGGATATATCAGTGACTTTCTTGAACATAAAATGATGTGTAAAGAGCTTTACACAACTGTTAATAAATAATTAAACTATTTCACAACTGCTGGAACATCAATAAATAAAATGTATATTAACATAGCACTTACATATGTATTAACATCATTTCTGAACAAGTTTTAATGCCAAAATACAAATAAAATAAGCATAACACGTTCTATGTTATACTTTCATAACAATCCTTAAATCATTAAAAAGTCTTTCTGAGCTTGTTTCTCGTTTATCTTTTTTTTTAAGTATATGCAGTATTAGTTGTATCACTTATAACAAAACTATTAGCATATATGCACGTTACCCGTTTTACATTTAACAGTGATTGATGCTGACATGCTATATTACATACGAACACTCAAATACGCATTTACACTTAAATAATGACATTCACATTTTTTTTCCGTTTTTAGTACTTTATTCACCACATAATATATGCACATACCATCATTTTACACAGGGAAAAGTACATAAATATATATATACATATGGAATACATGAACATGCAAAAAGGTGTTTTGTTTTGAATAATGAAGGACACAAACGTATACAAGTAGAAAACATATGAAGTAGATATATTAACATATTTATCTTCTTTTTTCCCAGAAATTTAAGAAAACAGAATTAAATCACAAAATTATTCCATTTCTGAGTATGTTTTTCAGTTTTACCCGTCCAGTTTGCGATAATCTCTTCAAGTTTTATTTTGTATTTAAAATATTCCAAAAATCTTTGGAAAAATGGTGGACATCGTTGATATTTGCATTTAAATATATAATATTTTCCTAGTAATACAATAAAATTGACACAGTTTGAGCAGTTCCTATTGTTGATAAAAGTATTAAAAAGTGAAATACATTCATAAGACAATTTGAAATCAGTACAAATGTTAAGTTGGGATTTTATATATGTCTCAATGTTGTTCCAAAAAATATGAACATTAGGACAATTCCAAAACAAATGCATATTAGTTTCAACAGACATTGAACATAAATCACAGAGACTAGATTCTACAAAGCCATATTTAAACAGATTTTCGTTGTTGGGAACAATGTTCATCATATATTTGTACTGGAACGTTTCTTAAGGAGGAATCTATTGTGATTTGAATATTATTTGTAAATATTGATTCCCAATGTAACTGTTTATTTAAAAGCATTTCCCATTTGTATATTTGTTTGTTGTTTTTTATATGTGTATTCTCTATTAACAGTTCGTTTATAAATTTGCATATTTTTGTTGTCGGTGTGATTCTATTAATTAGGTAACTAGGTGGCACGTATGACCTTTCTTCATTGTTATTTTTTTTCTTTCCAGCATTTTGGTATACAACCAACTAACGTGTGGTATTTTAAAAAATCAGAACGGGGCAAATCATATAATTCTTGAAGTTCTGTGAAGGTATGAAAATGTTTGTTCCTGTAGTTAAAGATATGTTCTATTTGTGTAATACCTCGATCGAACCATGTTTTGTAAAACAATGTTTTATTCAATAGGAATATATTTGAATTGTTCCAGAGTATTTCTTTCCCTATTATTGTCTGCTTTTCTATATAGTTCGCGCGGCATCATCCTTTTAAGCATTCAATTAGAAATTTAGATTTCAATTTCAAAGAGTCTATATTTGATGATTTTAGGTTGCATTTCAAGATAAAGAGATTGCCATTATTTTCAAGCATGTCACTGTAAATTTGTGCCCATTTTGTTGTTGGTTGATATAACATCTTTTTCACACAGCTTGATTTTAGCGCATCTATACAATTTTCGAGATAAATCATTTTGAGTCCTCCATTTTTGTAGTTTTGAACAATTTTGTTTCTCACGATTTTATCTGGTTTATAAACCCACAAAAATGAAAACATTGAGTTATTTATGTCTTTTATAATTTCATTGTCTGGATTATTTAAACTTTTAAAGGATATAAAAGCTTCGGAAAGGCGAATGTTTTTAAAACTGTAGTTTTCCCCATTAAACTTAGTTTTCATTATTGCCACTTTGCGAGACAATTTTTTAACTCTTTAATCTTTGGTTAGATGTTATAATCGGTCATTTCGTCCGTGTTATTCAAAAATGGTATACCTAACGTTTTTGCACTTTCCGATGTCCAAGAAAAATTGTGTTATTTACAGAATATAATGTTTGAAAATTTCATACGTCCTATGCGCAGAACAGTGCATTTATTTTTATTTAATCTCAGGCCTGATATTTTTGAAAAATTGTCAAGGGTTGCAATAAGGGTCTCAAATGACAATCTGGATCCATCCAGAAGGAAGCATGCGTCATCTGCAAAGAGCGTTTGTTTGATTTCTGTATTTTTCACTCTTATACCGGAAATATTTTCATTTGCATCTTTTTCATTTGCCAATAATTCTATACAAATTATAAATATGTAGGGAGACAGCGGGCAGCCTTGTCTAATACCTTTTTGTATGCTAAAGTATTCAGCAAAGTGACCATTGTTTGTTATGCATGACTTTTTTTGACGTCTTTGTAAAAAAAAAAATCCAATTAATAATTGCGGATTTAAAACCAAATTTAGCTAAGCTATTCCTCATGAAAGCATGATCCAGACTGTCGAATGCTTTATTAAAATCTGAGAAAAAAATCAGCCCATTTTCATTGTGAATATTCACTTTTTCAATAGCTTCTGATAGGCATCTTACATTTTCTCCTATATACCTTCCTTTCACAAAGCCAGTTTGCTCTGTGCCTATAATGGTTGGTAGGTGTTTTTTAATTCTATTTGCAATTGCTTTTGATGCTATTGTGTAATCACAGTTAAGTAGTGATATTGGTCTCCAATTATTTTAAGTTAATAGATCTTTGTCTCCTTTTGGAAGTCAAGTTATGAGTTTGTTTTTGAATTTCTGTTATCATAAGAATAATTTAGTGAATTAACTAGCTATTTCTTTATATCTCTCCAAAATAGTTTATAGAAATCCGCAGTTATACCATCGGAACCCGGACTTTTGTTGTTTTCATATCTTTTAAGGCTTCTGTACATTCGTATTCTGTAAGATGCTCTATATTATCCGGATTATTTATTCTATTTTCATTGTTGTTAAAAAATTTCGAATGGCTGCTCTCCTCGATATTATTATCTTTTTTATACAATTTTTGATAAAAATCTTTTATATGGTGTATTATTTTCAAAGGATTTTCTTCTATTTTGTTTTCGTCAATTTTTATTTGTTTTATTGTTTTCTTTTCAGAATGATATTTTTCCAAATTAGCAAAATATTTTGTATATTTTTCGGCTCCCTCAATCCATTCAGCTTTACTCCTTAACATATAACCTTTTATTTTAGTATTATTAAATTCGTATAATAATTGTTTTGCATAATTTAATTGTTCTAAAATTAAATTATCGTTTGAATTTGATATTAACTTATTTTCAATGTTTATAATATGTTGAAGTTCACATTTTCTAAACACATTCTTTCTTAAGCACATTTACAATATCTCGCTTACATATTTATAATATAAAACAAGAATACATGCCAAATTAAAAACAAATAGGCACTGCAAAAACGTATACAAAAATACATGTGGAAATGAAAGAACAGTAACACAATGCACATATTTTGGTGAAAACTATGTCATGTCTTTAAAGGATCACAAAACAACACTTTGTAAGTTTCTGTAGGGATTTACTTCGACAAGAACACAATGGAATGTTACAACCGGTCGTGAACGAACTCGATTCTGCGGCGATTCTCTATCCGTCTGTAGAGGAAATCAACGTCATTGGTGGGTGGTAAGATTTCATTACCGTAGTATTTCACATCTGGACAACAGGCTTGCCCTTCTTCGGTTTGAAAGTCAAATTGGTGAGCGAAATTGAAAATAAACCATTTTGCTTGCGTCATGGCCAGTCTCTTGCCGGGACACAGAGAACCGAATGCGAGGAGTGGGTTTCGAATCTCCTTTCCTTCCTTATAAAATTTGGCATCGATAAATCTGTCATATTTGAACTCCTGAAAATAAACAAACAATAACACATTAGCCATCTTTCTAAGCAACAATAAGTCTGGTTTTTCGGAATGGAAATTAAATATTGTGTACTTATATGTTAAAGCATTTTTTTCAAATAATGTATCGTTTCGAATATGTTTTCACATTTGTTAACATGATTCTTGTAAAATGCTACTTACTTCAGGATTTTTGAACACCTCGGGGTCGTTGTGGATTGCTGGCGGGTACATGGCAACTCTGTCCCCTGCCCTCAGATTATGGACGCTTCCGTCCTCCATCGTGAACGCGGTATCTTCAGTGATTGCTCGTACCATCAACACGCCGCTTGTGTAACGAATAGTTTCGTTCAGGAAACTGTCTGTAATTATACATGTTAACATTATATAAAACATTTTATATAATTATTAAATAAAAACATATTATTTAAACAAAAACACATTCGAATTGGATTTCTATTTTTTGGTAAAGATCCGGTTACAATAACGATTAAAAAATGAAAATAAAAAGTATGGAGAAATTAACGTACTTAAAACGGGCAGACGGTCCAGATCTTGAATAGAGAGCTCAATGTCGCAATCATCGTCGCAGGTTTCGGATTTTACACGTACTGTATCGTCAATCTCGGCTACGAGGGCTCCAATAGCCTCTGGATGCTTAGTTAAGTAGTAGATAAGCCAGTAAGACACGCGGAAGGTGTTGTAGTTGACGTGCAAGAAGACGAGATTGTGTCCAATAATATCAGCCTCGGTCTGTCCGTTAGCCTTCATGAACTGTGTGCTGTAACGAATGTAGTCCGAGACGTCGTCCCTGTTGATGATGTCGTTGGATGTTGGCATCTGTACCAGCATCTCCAAGGCGCGACACGCCTTCGGGAAAAGCTTGATTGGCAGTCCGAGCCAGAGAAAATTGAAGTACTTGTGGAACAAATCAAAATTTTTGTAGACGGTCATTGGCTCGAACACATCATCAGGCTTCTCCTTGCCGAAAATGGTGCGGAAGATTGCTTTGAACATGGTCTTTGATGACATCGCTCGAAGACGGCCTTTGCACCACCCATTCTCAACAGGCGTCGATTCCGTGCTGGCATCGAATGCCTCCTGTAAGTGGTGGGCAAACAATTGCATGGTGGCGTATAAGTACTGGCCCTTGACCTTCTTAGAAGCCTCCTTTATCATTTTCTTGGAATCATGGAGTTTTAAACTGAAAACATTGTTGTTAACTTGCTTTTGTATCGCATCAAAGTCAAAGTTCCTTTCCTTACAAACTTGTTCGTAAGAATGAGGATCGTTTATGATTGTAACGTGTTGGTTTAAAAGACGGATTGTGAACACTTTTCCAAATCGCGCTGTAGACTTGTGTATGAATTCCACTGCATTCTGCGAGAATGCCATTCCGTTGCCAAACAAAAAGTGTCCAGGGACAATTGGCGGCTCACCCTCTTTTCTGAAATGAAAATTAAAAAACATATGAGTTTCTTTGTGAACAGCAACATGCAAATTAATAAATTAAATCATTTTGTTTGATGAAACTGTCATTATTCGTATGGTAATTGGATTATGACACGAACAGTGACAAGCCGCGTCTAGTAATTCTAGCTTTTTTTTACGTTTTTGTTACTTTACGTTGACAGATTGGCATGCGAAAGTGTTAAACAAATGACCTGTAATTTTTTTAATGCGCTATAAAAGAAATCAGTTAAATGGTAAAGTATGAAGTTTAAACAGTTTGTAAATAATATTTTCTTATATGCTTTAATGTTAGTAAAATACACGTATATTTATTTACTTTTTTCTACCGAAGTTTATATTTATTTACTTTTTTCTACCGAAGTATTTGATATACATGACCAATAAGGTGACAACGGCCACTGCGAGGTATAATGTGACTGCAGCCATTTCCGTGATGCGAGTTTGACGATTCCTGTGTTGCGGGAACTGTTTCTGTAAGAATCTCAAATTGGTAGACTCAAACTGTCGAATGCGGATTGTTGGGTTGTCACTACAATACAAAAAAGCTTGGTAAAGTCACAGAGATTAGCAGTGAGTAATCATAAAAAGAACTCTTCGACTTTCACCATGCATTTTCGGAATTCCGTGTCGCTTTTCAGAAATTAATCAGTGAAGTCATCGTCAAAATTGAAAAACGAAAAAACAAATTATTCGGTTGACACTTCAGCATTTTGAATTTCTCAGATCTTATCTTCTCTTTTATCTTTGTTAAATATTTAACACTCCGGTGACGGGGCAATTTGTGTTAAACCACATTACAATTGATTATCGAGGGTTTTACACAATACTAACGATCACTAGGCGGGAAAATCCCTTTACCTCTAATTCACATTAAGAAACGACACCATGATATTTGTTCTGATTTTTATCAAAACCTTCTTCAAAAGAAACGTTTCTCTACTTTTTCCCAGCAATTTAGCGCTAGATAGTACTACAGTTTACTGTTACTAGTTTTTCCTTTCATCTAGCCTTAAAACAATAAACAATAGACGTTGATTATACTTGTGTATCGCGTGTCCGTAGTATTTTTACTCGGTTGTTACGATTTAACTAATTTAATTTGAACGCTATGACTAAACGGAGCAATACAATGTTTATTGTACACTAGAATCCACGTGGTCTGTCTGTGGGAAAGTGTTTAATACCTAACGCGAAACAAATTCTGAAGTTGGTATATTAAATAATCACGTTCCACATATACATTATTCGGTTGACATGAGGATACAACATTATAAATAAGTTTTTTAATTAAATAATAATTTTATGTATCAATCTGTTTCCGTCTGGTTTTAAACACTTACATTTCAGCTTCGTTATAATCTAGTAAATATTATAATCCAGTAAATTCGTTTTCGATTGAAAATGTATTACAAAGCTCTGAGTTAACTTTTGCTTAGTTTGTTATCCTAACACGTGCGTTTCGCTCTAGTGTGTGTACTATCACAATCGTAAACAGCTATTCTTTATATTGCAGTTTGCTGTAATTTGCTCCGCCCTATTTCTAGTTTTACAGCCAATACGAGTATCGTATAAAATCTCGCTGTACAGTTCGTTGATAGACCGATCTTGCTTGAGATTTTCTAGTGGCATTTATGCGTGCAATATTGTAAAACGAGTTTGTTGAGGCTGATTCTTTTTATTTCATAACTGTTATACAATCAAAGCGTTATTTATGTGACAATTCAATATATAGGAATTCATATGAAGGTTTAATGTCATGTATTAATATGACGTATCAATTTGGTATTGCTAAAGTATTTTTTGTGACTCATCGATTTATATCCAAAATAATGTGTTTAATTTTAATCCAGTGGATTGTTTACTCTAAGCGATCTTTGGAACATTTGATCTAATAATCTTAATTGATCGCTCAGATTAAATCATTCGCACAAGAAAAAAATCGTTATTCATTTTGGAATTGAGAATTACCAAAAGATATTGTCTTTGACAGTTAAACGTCTTTTTTTTCAATGTACATATATATATATTTCAGTAATTGATTTCAGTCAGAAAGAATCGGACCTCTTAGTTGTACGAGACATTTTGGGGAATGTGACACTCTCTCTAGATTGAAATGTTAACCCATTTATGCCAAGCGCGTAGAAAAATGCCTTGGCAAACATCGTAGACACAGATGAGACGCCGCATGATGCGGCGTCTCATCAGGGTCTGCGCTGGTTGCCTACAGGAATTTCTGAAGAATTTTCTTAATATAGAAATAAATATATTTCCTAATTTTGGAAATAAATTGAGCCAATTTAGAAGGATGGGAGAGTCCACTAGGCATAAATGGGTTAATTAGTGAGATGATATGTATGATGTACGGTGTTTTATACAAATGACGAATACTGATATAACGGCAATAGAAACGCTTGATTAGGAACATATTGCTCAACTTTAACTAATATGTTGCTAGTTGTTTTTAGCTTAACTATATTTTTCAACACGGTACCTGCATCGATGTGGTCACATTCGCACGCAAAAGAAGGGTGGCGCTTATATATTTAACTTAAAGGGGCCTTTTCACAGATTTTGGCATTTTTTGAAGTTTGTCATTAAATGCTATATTTTTCATAAATGTAAACATTGGATCTTTAAAGCTCCAGTAAAAAATCAAGAATAAAATTTAAAAAAAGAAACAAAAGTAGCCTGTACCCGGGCTCGAACCAGTCACCCCTGGAGTTAGTCTAAATTAAAACGCATTAGCCCTCTGGGCTATTCCGCCGAGAATACACAGTTTAAGTACTTTATACTTTATATCAGCAATCTTCGTAGTTTCGTAAATTTAAACGACAACAGCAAAAATCTCCAAATTATTCAGTCGTTTCGCGTTGCAACGCTTTATAATATTTAGGTTTTCAAATCGTCAAAAGATACATATAATGGCTATATTGGACTATGGTAAATGTTCAGTAATACTGTTTCCCTTACAAATATCATAACTAAAACAAAATTTGCGAATCTGAAACAACTTTTTTCAATTTTGTCGATTTACCAATCCGTGAAAAGATCCCTTTTAGTATATAGTTATACACAGCAAAAAATACAAATTTAGTAGTATTTATTGTCATCTCTAGTCACATATGTATTTTTTTCTTAGTTTGTTGCAACGTTTCGTTTACAAGCATTCCGCGAAGACAGTATACGAACACCTAGTAATCCAAATATCAACGCTAGCAAAATGCATTTGAATACATTTATGGAACGCATAATACATGAGTATGCATGCACCTTTTCATACTTATTTTAAGTAACCTTTTGTTTTGAATCTTTATCATAAATAGATTGAGATGAAATTTACATTATAATTCTTATATTCAGGGACGTAAAAAATATCCCATTGAAAGGTAAAGGGTCCTCTTAAAAGTAAAAGGTCAGATGTGATCATAGAACAAGTAGTTTTTTTTACATAAGTGGAATTTTGAGACAAAAAGGTGATGTGGGTGGCATCTTAGACTAACAGACACTGGTCTCGTAATGGGCTGTTTGTTTCTGGATACCTATAAAATATTCAAGGCATTTGTGTAAGAAAATCAGAAATATTGACTATCAAGTATTGTCGCCCATTACAGTTAAATTAAAGTCCTATTCAAACATGTAATTATTTTCTCGACCTATCTAAGTAAAGGAGCAAATTGGCTTAATTGGGAACACATTTTACTAGCCACTCTTCAGACTACCGATGAAGCAATGAAACGGGAATGTTCAAATTGTTCCACATACGAGGTGGTCAATATGAAGAGACGTGCGTTCGCAAATGAGTGGTAATTTTACGGTCAATATAGAGAAACACGTTGTAGCTGCCATTGCATCAGAAACAATACATTTATTTTGTTGACACAACAGGTGCAAAATAACAATTATGTTCAAAATACTTCAGTAATTGGAGATCTGCGCACACATCGACACATGAAAGACCATAGATTTATGAACATATCAAACTTCGGAACGTCCATTTACTTTGGTCCGGTACACTATTCTCTCCCACGAAAACCAGTAGTAAACAATAGATTAATGCTGATGTTAATTAACACGTTTTGCTGTGGCGGATAGTATTAAAATAGGCAACTCAAATCCAAATGTGGCACACATTTGTGTGAACCAAAGGTATTTCGAAAAAGAGTGGGCATTAAATAGAACTATTTAACTTTAACTATATTTAACTATTTAACTGTAACTACAGTCGATGATATACTCCTTAAATATCGACGCTTGGGTAAATTGTTAATTAAAACATCCACGCTAATTGTTCGCGTTATCATTCTGACTTTTTGGTGATGCTATCCCCACTTATGTATCCAAGCAACGTGGGAACGGCGCATATAAGCATCATCACACAATAATTAACAGTAATAAGTCTTAATATAACATGCACAGCAGTCTCATGTTTGTATTGGTAACAAATTACGCTGCCTTAAATTCTAAGAACGTCAAACGAATAGCATGCCTGACTAATGGGGTTATTTACCCTCGGGTCTTCGGTTAAAAACCATTGCCCGAGCAAATAGCATGCCTATTTTAATACGGTCGTTGTCCCAAGCAGTGTCAATGATATTATATGAGTATGATTAAAAATATGTGATCGCGCGTACATGAGAACTTGTCAGATAGTATCGTATTAACAGATAAATAATTGTCTTGTTTCTTTCAGAAGACTGTCGAGTTTTTTCTAGGCTGTAATATCGTTGAACTTCGAGACGGCATACATTAACCTTGCGATTTTGGGCGACAAGAGAGGTATCAAAATTACAGTATTTTGATACAAATCTGCAAATTATTTTGACAACTATTATAAATTATTTTAGTAATTTGAATCAAGATTAAATTCTGCAGAACGTTTTCTCAAACATACAGCGTGCGTGTAATATTTTGCGTATGTAACAAAGTATGTAAATATAACAACAATAACATCAACACAACAACACCGAATCGTTCCTTTTTGATAAAATGAAAATGAAGCGATCGTAACGGTATGATGAATACATATGTGTCTTGTTCTGTGAAAACTGGGCAAAATGCATGTGAGTTAAGTGTCGTCCCAGGTGAGCCTGTGCAGTCTTCACAGGCGAATCAGGGACGACTCTTTCCGCTTTTATGGTGTTTTTAGTTTCAAGGAAGTCCCTCCTCACCGAAAATCAAGTTTAGGCGGAAAGTGTCGTCCCTGATTAGCCTGTGCGGACTGCACAGACTAATCTGGGATGACACTTCACGCGCATGCATTATGTCCAGTTTTCTCAGAACAAGGCTCATGTACTTACAAAGAATAAAAGATATAACGTTGACCTTAGCTTCCGAAGGTCGTTCAGTCTCGTAAATAGTAGTGATATATAATAACGTTAAGTAAAACAATATCATAAATAACCGTCGAGCCAATCAGAAATAGCATTAACTTCCGAGCATTTACTTGCTCGCAAAATACCAAGCTCCATTGATACACGTTTGATTTTCCGATTGAAATAGGATGGTTTGTAATTGTACCATAACACATACATAAACGTAGACAAGGTCCATTTCTGATTTCTATGCGTTTTATTTCTGCTTATTAACACAACACAACGTTTCCAAAATGTTTGTCAAATACAAGATACATGCGAAGCCCGCAACGGGCCCAATCCGCGAAAGCCAGCAATAATGCGATTTGTATGTTCGGCAGTTCAAGTAAAACTGTCCTATTACTATAAATATAAACAACGAAAACATTGATAATTGTTACATGTACAATTCTGATTGGTCATATAAAGTCACGTGTCTGCAACATAAATATGACGTATGCAACGGAACCTAACGAATACATACGGAAATGGCCGAAGATTGACACATAAGGTAAGCAAATATTCGTGTCCGGTAATTATAACCCGAGGCTATTGATTTGTTGATCAAGATGGCTGCCTATTTAAGATTTTATGAAATGTGGTACAAATTTCGATAATTATATAAATCCAACAATTCCCCAAATGTGCGTTTTGTGTGCGTTATGTTACACTAATATTCACCACTTCTTGTTTCATGTTTGTGTACGCATTCTTTTTTCTTTTTGATAGCCTTTAAGATTTTCATTCATTTAACTGCCCTTTTAATATTTACTTCAGCAGAGAATTCCCGGTATCTTTCTTATGGACTATCAAAGCCGTCGGCGCTCTCGTTATTTTTTATGCGACAATATATGTCGTGTTAATTTCCGGTCACGATATCCGAACATTAACGAGTGAACGCGAGACTGGCTTCGGGCAGCGTCGGAAAAACGACGTATTCATGAGAACAAAGCAAAATAAATAAAGCGTGTTAAAAAATCACTTTAAAGCAGCGGTATGATCTAAGCCTTTGATTCTTGTTATTTATATAAAGGAAAGTATGATATGAAACAAATGTGTCGATATCTAATAGTCCTTAATTATCACACAATTTAAGATACCTCAAGATACCTGAATTTATTATAATAACTCAAAGTAAATCGATAATTCTAAAAAAATCATTTAATTTTTTACCACTTTTTGCGTCATTTTAATATGTCTACTCCAAACCAAGCAATGAATTTCAAATTTCCAGAACGGAATTTCAGGACAAAAATCCCGAATAACGTTCTTTCAACCAACATGATCCCTATTGTTGTGTCGCCTGCAACAAAGTACAAACTGCCACATAAAGAGATTACTTCTCCATCTGTCTTTCTGTCACAAATTTTGTCATTTCGAATATGCCTGAATAGGCGTGAATTAGGTCAGACTTTAGGCATAAATACGCACAAAAATGCGCCATTTGATTCTTTAATTTGAGAAGATACCCCTTCAACTACCCCCCCCCCCCCCGCCGCCCCAATGTCAATTTGCTTCCGACGCCCCTGTTTTAATGAAATATCTGCACAACGCATTTGAGCATTTAAATACAAGTAAAACAAGAAATATCTTTAAAAAGATATACGGCGTTGATTGTGGTTGGTTAAAGGTAAAGAATTTAATGAATGAAATCAAAGATAGCATATGTCTTTGTCTGTGCAGTTTTTAGCTGCGGTTTATTTTACATTATTACATATTTCTGATCATACATATATATCTATAGATACAAAAAAGAAGAATGGAAGTGAAATTAAAACGTGTTAGTCAACACGCAAAGTATCCGCGCGTTCTTCGGACAAACATGTTGAGTTGGTTGTCGGGCATTACTATTCAATTCGATTATTTACAGTATCGGAAATCGCCTCGCTCATGCTGAATACATTGGTCAATATGGTGGAATAATTCTTGTTAAATTAATCAAAAATAATATGTATCATGGTTTTGTTGAAAACACATTATACGAATCTATTATTGAGATACCATAATTATATCGGCGAATATCTTCATTTAACATCTGGTCTAAATAAAATTCCAGTTCACCTAGTTCACGCGATAACGTCTATATTATATAAAGATCCCTGTACTTACCGCGATCTGACCCTGATTCATTGCGGCTTGTAATGCAATGCTTTAAAGTGAGGTCGAAAGTGAGCACAAAAAGTGATGTTTATTTTAATATTGTATAACTTAATAGATATATTTCCTTTTACTGCATACCTGTATGCATGAGGTGTAATTAAAGTTGTGTTCTTACTTCATTTATAACTGAAAGAAATCGGGGTCCGAAATTGATCAATTCGTGTTGCTCACCTTGGCAATAGTCTTGATTAAGCATAATTTAATTGACCAACATATTTTAATTATGTGAAATTGATTAATAGTTCAATTAACTCATTTGATGACAAAAATACTTGGAAAAAAAAACGGCATAGATGAGAAAAAGATTGTTCACCAAATATTTAAAAAAGTTAAATAAAAAAGTTTCCTTATTACAAGCTTTTAAACACGGGAGCTTTGATGAACATGCATCAAGTAAGTATGGTACCGCTAGCTTCCTAGCATTTGCACCGCATTAAAATAGTGTAAAGCTCATGCTCGATAAACGTTTTTACTGGGGGTCATTTAGAAAATAAGGGGATTATGCACGTATATATTTACATGTCCAAATGCTTCTTAATTAAACGCAAACATACACATCTATAGTTGAGTATACGCATGTGTTTTGCAATCACGTCGTATTATGTTTTTAATCATCTTATCACTTTTGCATGTTGTATCATCAAAATAATTAATTGAATTCTTTGGTTGAGCTTACAGACAGCTTTATAAAAATAAATCAGGTGTGTTTGATATATATTTATTAAAAATATTAAGGATTAGTGTCGCATTTATCCTCTTTAGAATAATTAGTTTATTGTTTTATGTTTAATTAATCTTTAATTAATTCGATGGCTTAAACCTACATATAGTCACGTGACATCCGGTGGTGGGGTCGTTTATATTTTGCTCCGGAGATTTTTAGCGTTTTAAAGACATAAAAAGCTTGTGATCGGATATATTTTGCTGGATTTAAGTGGATATGAGATCTGCAAATACGGGTTAGCGATTTTTCAGTATGACATTTGAAATAAGAGCGTTATTGGCATTCTTCTTAATTACTCTAATGGGAGGGGTATTATTTTGAAATTCGCACAAAAAATTAGCCCCTGAGCGAAATTTCGTCACGCTTGAATGGAGACAGTAGTTTACTCGCTGTGCTTTTAACTGTATAACTGTTAAACTGTAGCTTCAATACAATGGCTAATAGATTTTCCCAATATTCACTGATGGAGAACGCCGATACGGGCGATTTAGTGTTCAGTGGAAAGCGCAAACATGTATCTTCAAGTTTAACTATAGAACCCCTTTCAGAGTTTGAGATTGCTAATACAGGAGAGAAGTTATCCATGATCTTCGATGAAATTTTGAACTTAAAAGTAAAACAAGCAAGCTCCCACGAAATTATTGCTTCAACACACGAAGACATGAAATTAGCTTGCGGCAAAATAAACAATATTTGTAATGTAACAAACAAACAATCCCATCTGCTCAAGACACTATCATACAAATCCATTGATCTTGAGGCACGTGGGCGGAGAAATAACTTGATCTTCCGTGGTATTTCTGAATCCCGCTATGAAAACTGTGCAACGCGTGTGTTCGAGTTTTTGGCAAATACAATGCAAATTGACACGAAGAACCTATTATAGCCTGTTTCATGAACTACAATGATGTAGAGCATATTCTGTCCAATGCCAACACACTGAAATCCTTCCCTGGTTATTCCATCGACCGTGACGTCCCCATAGAAATTTCCGAGGCAAGGAAACGACTATGGCCGTTGTACAAAGACACCAAAAAGGCAAACCCTAATGAATCTGTACGCATTGTATATCCGGCAAAACTCATTTGCGGAAAGACAGTTGTGAAAGACGAGTTTCCGGATTGGAATCAAACTCTATCACAAACAAGACTAGTTGATTTCCCCATACTTGATGACCAATCTACCAGCAATGTAGACAATCCCCCGTATTTTATGTCATCAGCGCCGCGACATGCTGATAAACCCGTCTCTGTTATGCCTTCAAGCAGTGTTGGAAAAGCTACATTCCCAATGGATGAAGGTCACGTAGTAACATCGCGACAAGCAGTGCATGACGTCATTAGTGAGCAACAGACACCTGGTCCTCTAGACTTGACATATGTTCACGGTGCTACGGGTTCAACTCAAGGGACATTAAAACCAAATAACCCGAACTCATCTAATAGTGACACAGTGAACACTAAATCATACAATTCACAAGTGTTTTTGAACATTACCCCGCCAAAATCCCATGGCGCGAAGCCGAAAGCACCTGTGAATGGTTCCCATATTGCTAGGTCACCAAAACGTCGCAGTCCCGGTCAACGTCGGAACCAGTCTTCTTCGTCGCAGAGAAACCTCCGTTCACAGTTAACAGCATCCCAGTCAATACAAGATACCCCGTCCAAGAAGTGTACACGAAATAATACTTAAAATACTGACACTCAAACTATCGTAACTGATAGTAATTCACCAATAAGCCACAATGACACTGGTTAGCGGTCGCAGGTGAAGGTGCGCATTAGATTTGCACTTTTGAATGTACAAAGTCTTGTATCTAAAAACTGTAATAAGTTGAACTGTTCAGAAATTGCATCAGTTTTTAATGACAATGATATTGTTATGTTTACTGAGACTTGGTCGAACGAATTACAAGATTTAAATGTCGACGATTTTGACCATTTTGTTTTACATAGAACCAGGCATGCTAATTCTAGACGTGATTCAGGAGGCATAGTTATTTATATCAGAAGTACTTTTGTTAACGATAACATTTTATTTTTTGAGAGTGAAGATGATATTCTATGGCTTCGGCTTGATGGTAAACCATTTAACTTAGCAGACGATATTTTCATTGGTCTTTGCTATGTGATGCCGGAGGGCAGTAGTCGTTTTAATGCTGAAGAACGGAACGTATTTGACCGCTTGCTTGACTCTGTTGCTTTCATTCATAATAGTACAAATGGCAAATGCAATATAGTGCTGTCTGGTGATTTTAATAGCCAAACGTCTGATAACCCTGATTTTGTATCTCTCGACACTAATGAACCATTGTAAGTCTGCCAGATGATTATAGTGCTGACGCATTTTATCCGAGATATTCACAGGATAAGGGACATTCTAATAACAACGGTGTTGCTTTTATTGATTTTTGCAAGCAGACCGGACTTCGAATCTTAAATGGTCGAATTGGTGAAGACACCGGCATCGGCAAATATACATTTGTTGGCCATAGAGGCTGTAGTCTTGTAGATTATGTCATTGTATCTTAATCCGTTTATCCATTCTTTACATCCTTTGTTGTTCGCGACCCCAACCCATTATCAGACCATTGTTTAATTGAATTTGTATATGAAAACAATATTAATCGTCAAAATCATGAACCTGTATATGATGTTAATGGTGGTGATTATGTAACTATAGACAGTAAATATATATGGAATACTGAATTAAAAGAAAATTATATTAGTACTTTAAGTGACGATGTTGTAGCAGATAAGTTAAGTGATTTGACTATAAAGACTAGAAATGATGTAAATCAAAATGACATTGAGTCAAGTTTATTCGATTTTGGAAATATATTAGATAGTGTTACTGGTAATTTGTTTAAGAAACATATAGCTAAGAAAAATGATAAATTAACACCTCAGAAAAGCAATTTATGGTTTGATGACGATTGTGAAGTTAAACGAAAAGATTTCATGTTATTTTTAAATAGGTATAGAAATTTAAAACTGATGAAAATCGTGTTTTGTTAGTTAAGTCTCGTTCAGATTACAAAATGGTTTTGAAATCTGCAAAACGAAAATATAATATTGATCGCACAAAAAAACTTGAAACATATAGACGTACTAATGCTAAACTATACTGGAATATGTTAAAAGATGCTTCACATGTAAAGTCCCCAAATATACCATTGTCTTCTTTTGAAACATATTTTAAAACTGTAAATAATCCAGACGATCACTTTTTCAATCCGGATGAAGATGTATTGTGCTTCAATGAACGATTTGTTAATAATGAATTTCATGTTATGTTTTGTGAGCTCGACGTACCTATAAGCAATATCGAAATCACAACTGCCATAAAGGAATTGAAGACAGGAAAAAGTGCAGGTCCTGATATGTTGTTAAATGAGTTTTTGATATATGGCATTGGCCAGGTATTACCTTTTCTGAATATTTTATTTAATACTATTTTTGATACAGGTTATTTTCCAGAATCATGGTCGGAAGGATATATCATACCGTTACATAAAACAGGTGTTTTAAATAACCCTGAAAACTATAGAGGAATAACGCTTTTAAGTACTATTGGACAATTATTTACCAGAATTTTAAACAATCGTTTAACTAATTGGGCAGAGCAAGATAATGTTTATATCGAGGCACAAGCAGGTTTTCGTAGCGGTATGAGTACTACAGATAATATTTTTTCGTTTTACATGGCTTAATTACGCATGTTATTAATACTGGAAAGAAGTTATACTCTTGTTTTATAGATTTTAGTAAAGCTTTTGATTATGTAGAGAGAAATAGTTTATGGTATAAATTGATTAAAATTGGTGTGCGAGGTAAAATGCTTACTGTAATTAGAAGTATGTATAGTGGTATTAAATCTCGTGTGAAATATAACAATACACTTAGTAATGAATTCACATGTATGCTTGGTGTTAGACAAGGGGAATGCCTATCACCTTTCCTCTTCTTTATGTTCTTGAATGATATTGAAGAGTATTTGATTTTGAACAATTTTGACGGAATAGATACTTACATGACAAAATTATTTCTTCTATTATACGCTGATGATATTGTTCTTTTTTCGGATACAGCAGATGGATTACAAAAAGGTCTGGATTTATTTCGAGAATACTGTAACAGATGGAAACTGAACTAAATGTTCAGAAAACTAAAGTCATAGTGTTTAGAAAATTTGGAATGTTGCCAAGAAATTTGAAGTTTGTTTTTAATAATGAAAATATTGAAATTGTTAAGTCTTTGTCCTATCTCGGTATTGTATTTACTCAAGGTGGGTCTTTTAGCGAAACTCAGAGAACGTTAGCTAGTAAAGCACAGAAAACAATTTTCAAATTAGACAGTTATTTATTGAATTTCACTGATGTGTCTATACTTCATACATTAGAGTTGTTTGATAAACTTGTTGTACCTATTCTAAGTTAAACGTTCCACACTAAACGATTTTGTATATGGAATTTTAGGTAGGTTTAGTTTAGCAAATCAAAGATATATTAGACTTGTTAGATATTGGTTAAAATTGTTAGTCAGCAATGACAACACATACACTCGAATAGTATATAATATGTTAAAAGCTAATGCAGATATATACCCTGATAAACATCTTGGGTTACTTTAGTCCGAGATTAACTGACCTCAATGGGCTTCTACAAAGTATGGCTTTCCCAAGGAGTCGGTGATATTGATACTTTAATGTATGTTTTTAAGCAACGTCTTCATGATAGTTATATCCAGTTATGGCACCCTCGTCTGGATAACTCGACCCGAGCAACGTTTTTTCGGGAGGTAGTCGATTATGATTTTCAAACGTTTCTTAAGTGTATAAGTGTTCAAAAATTCAGTATTGCTTTCACTAGAATAATTGTTTCTTCTCATAATCTAAAAGTTGAGTCTGGAAGGTGGCATAAACCCATAAGTATCCCATTAGAAGATAGAAAATGTACTGTTTGTGATAAGCTTGAAGACGAGTTTCACTTCATTTTAGAATGTTCATTATATCATGATTTACGCAAACAATACATAAAATAATGTTTTTGGTGTAGACCTAGTATGTTTAAATTAAAGCAGCTGTTTGAAAGCAAAAATGAAATTGTACTTCGGCGTCTAAGCATGTTTATATTTAAATGTTTTGAAATCAGAAAATCTGTAAATGATACATACTTTGTAAAATACACCCTATGTCTCTTTTGATAGTGCAACGCACAATATTGTATTATCATTCGTTATGTGTATTGAGTAATATAATGATATGATTTCTCGTTCAACGAGTCTCTACTGGTAATTTATTGATAAATACTCAACACAATTACTGAAATATTATTATAATTGTACTTTTGTAACACATGTGTTATTGACAGATAACGGTGTCTCTTTAAAAAAAAAGAATAACGAAATGTGTTCATGCATGTTGCGTATCTTTTTAGGCAACTTTGTAAGTAGTCATTAAATTATCAACATAATTTTGTCTTTTGAAATTTACGATTATAAATAATAAATGAATACAGATTCGGATATATACGAGAAGCAAATTATTGTGCTGTATAATAAATTATGTGTTATTTGTATATAACCGTTGTTTATATTTTGTATTGACATAAACTAAACGAACAGAAATATAGTACCTACAAGACAAAAATATAAAATTATATACACCTTCTCCGCATATTTGCGCTTTGTAAGATAACCCCCCTTTTTGCCTCTGCTCGTATTATTAATCGAGATCTTTGTTATATTTAATTATTTAGCACAACTCATTCCTTAAAATGTATTGGTATTTGATTTATTTCAACACAACTTTTTTTATTTTATTTTTTATTTTCATTGTGTAACGTGACTTGCTATTACTTTTTATGCACATATCTGTATGTTCACATGGGCCTACTGATTCTGAAATAAAAAATCTTCTTCTTAAAAATATTCTTCATATAAGCTTATACAATCGTACGGATAATGAATAAAATAATGCCTTAAGATTCAGATCATATTATTAAGGTATAATATTCCTAATTTGGTTAAATCAACAACAACAACAACAACAACAACAACATTTATTTCAGCAAATAAAGCTTATACAAGCTCTTAGCCTACCGAATACATTTTATATATACAAGTAATACAAGTCATGGCAGATGTGGATTAAGTGTTAAATTGAACACATGGTGTTAGTGCAAAAAATATATAATATATTCGTTTGAAAAAAAATATATTCAACATTGACAACAATGTAATGTTAAGAAGTACAGTATTCATTCACTGAAAATTAAGTTAGTATCCAGCAACAAGTTATAGAAAAAATTAAAAATCAAATTATGTCAATACGAGGATTATGGTTATAGTTATTTATAAAAAAATAACAATTTCTGAAAGTTGATTTAATAACATTAGAAAAAAAAATTCAAAATGGAACAACATGTTGAGCGGAAACAAATTAGAATTGTTTATAATGCTATTCAAATTTATAAGGAATGAGAAATTGAATTTGAGTTAAGGTATGTTGTGCGTGAAAATAAAAGATGGAATAATGCTGAAGGGTTGTTACGTTCTAAAAGACTAATTACGTATCTAGTAGGCGTCGTAAATTTGAAGCTTCGTATATAAACTTTGCTAGATTAATAAGCATAGTTTTATTTTCACTGGACATCAGACTTTGAAACTTTGAAATTGTTGGCCATCTGCAGTACTGTGACTTTAAAAGTTTTCTTCTTAGGTGCGTATATATAGGGCAAACTAGTAAGAAATGGTACTCCGTTTCTACAGTATTTATATTACATAATTTGCACTTACGGTTTCTTTTTCAATATTATTGTATCGCCCCCTTTCTATTTCTAGGTTATGCGATGATAAACGGAATCTGCTTAGGGCAATTTTATATTTGGGTTCATTAATTTTGTCTAAATAACTTTTTAACGATAAACTATGTTTGAATAAACAGTACGTAGAGAGACGGGTAGAGCTGTTAATATCGGCGTGCCATGATTGAGTATAAGTGTCTAATATTCGTTGTTTGCATTGTATAAATTGAGATTCGGTTATGTTTTGGTTTATCCATAATTCGGACATGCCGATGCTGTCGAGAATGGATTTAACATGTTTATAAAATCTTTTGAAATCCCTGAGATACTTTCAAAGCTGGTGGCAATCCCAAAAATATGTTGTTGTTTTTTTGTTGAAATTAAAGTATTTTAATAAGTATATTAACAGTCTTTTATATAATATTACCATAAGAAATATATGTATTATATATAATCCGAAAGAATAGCATTTCATTGTTTAATATCGTAGACTAATTTGCACATCGATAGTTGAAATAGGTATTCCTGCCATTTTACATTTTTCTAGACGCAAGGCGAACGTGGGTTAAACAACGTAAATTGGTTTTCAAATAAGTCCAAAGATTTGTCCCAATAATATCTTGGTCGAGTTCGAAACTGGATCATGTGAGGTCAAAAACAAGGTCACTAGGTCAAACGACAGAAAACGCTTACTAACACTCTATAAGTCACATTTATTGTCCAATCTTCATGAAACTGAGTAATAACATTTGTCTTAATGATTTCTCAGCTGAGTTCGAAAATGGTTACGCTTGGTTGAAAAACATGGCCGCCAGGGGCGGGACAGTTTTCCTTATATGGCTTTAGTAAAACCTTATAAACACGCAAGAAGTTACATTTATGGTCCATCTTCATTTAAATTAGTCATTTAAATTATTTTTTTCTATGATAGCTCGGATGAGATCGAAAATGATTCCGGTCCTTTAAAAAACATGGCCGACAGGGGGTGGGGCAGTTTTCCTTATATGGCTATATAAAAGCCTTGTTAACACTCTAGTTTATTTAAAGCCCAATCTTCGTGAAACTTGGTTAAAGTATTTGTCCCAATGATATCTCAGCTGAGTTCGAAAATGGTTCCAGTGCGTTGAAAAACATGTCTGCCAGGGGACGGGTCAGCTTTCCTTATATGACAATAGTGAAACCTTGTTTACACTCAAATAGTAACATTTATTGTCCAATCTTCGTGTAACTTGGTAAGAATATTTGAATCAATGATATTCTAGCTGAGTTCGAAAATGGTTCTGGTCCGTTGAAAAACATGTCTGCCAGAGGGCGGGGCAATTTTCTTTATATGGCTAGAATGAAACCTTGTTTACACTCTTGAAGTCTCATGTTAAAGTCCAATCTTCATGAAACGTGGTCAGATTATTTTTCCCAATAATATCTCAGCTGAGTTCCAAAATGGTACCGGTCTGTTGAAAAACATGGCCTCCAGGGGGTGCGGCAGTTTCCTTATCTGACTAAAGTGAAACTAGTTAATACTCTATATACTTTATATTCCAATCTACATGAAACTTGGTAGAGACATTTGTTCTTATGATAGCTCAGCTCAGTTTGAAAATGGTTGCAGTCTGTTGATAAACATGGCCGCCAGGGGGGGGGCAGTTTTCCTTAGATGGCTATAGAAAATATTGTTAACACTCTAGAAGTCATTTTATAGTCCAATATTTAATAAACAATCAGAGCATTTGTTCTTATGATATCTCAGATGAGTTCCAAAATGGTTCCGGTTTGTTGAAAGACATTGACCGCCAGGGGGCGGAGCAGTTTTCCTTTAATGGCTACAGTAAAACCTTGTTTTCACTCTAGAAGTCATATTTATAGTCAAATCTTCATGAAACTTAGTCACAACATTTGTTTTTATAATACTTCTTAGCAATTTCAAATGTACACTGTGAATGAAATTAATGCATATTATGGTATTCATGATCTCCATGCAGGCATCTGAATATCAAGATATACAGTTAAGATATACAGTTAAATTGTTTTATTATTTTTGTTCCTTTCTGAAGAGGATTATTATGATGATGATTAGTTGGGGATGAAGTGCAACAAACATATTCATTTATGCCATCTAAAAACACTATTAAATATTCTCAAAATTTCAAATAGTTATATTGATTTCACAGCAAATTACTTAGGGGAGAAACAACTGTATATAACTTGAAATGTGTTTAACCTTCAATCATGAATGTATGGCTTGTCAGGAATGCACTATTATCTCTCCAATTGAACCCATTGAGCCACCTGCTTATCAGCAACTAATTAATTCTATATTGACTGTGTCTAAATTGTTCTGGTACAGTAATATTCATTGATGCCTTTTGAAATGGTAATGTGATGATTGTGTAACGGGCTTGCAGCTTAAATGCCCTTAGTCCTTAGAAATAGGCCCCAGCTGGGATATCACATCATAGACATTCAGACTGATAACAGTCGAATACAAATTGTTATGGCAAACAGGTCGGTTGTTGTGGTGTGATTATCAAAGATTTGTGTTTTAAATAGGGTTGATTGTTGTTTAAATTGGAAATATCATTGCAAGGTGAGTCTGAAAATAGTTCCATTTGGTTTAAAAGCAAGGCCCTGAGGTGGGCGCAGATTTCTTATTACTGCTATAGTGAAACATTGTGAACTCTCTATTAGTCAAATTTTACTTCAATCTTCAAAAAACATGCTAAGAACATGTTCCTATAATATCTTGATTTAGTTTGAAAATGGTTCCGGTGCTCTGAAGAGCATGGTTTCCACGGGCGAGAAAATTTCTTCTTATGAACCTTATGATTATAGTTCACATTCACATTCCCAGAATAGTTAAGTCCCTTCGGGTCTCAGAAGAGCGCCTTAAGGCTCATCGCCCTCTTGTTTTAATAGAGCCTTTACGACCCAATGTTTACATTTTTCAATATTAAGCGTTTTATTAAAAATTGTGAAAAGATTCCTTTAAGATGTTTACTGTTGTTCTTTTTTATTTAAAAGTGATTTTTTTATTTGCCTTGTCAGCGAGGTTACTTTGAAGTCAATATCACTTTTATCTTTTTTCAAATCATTAATCAAAACGATCATTTAAGCTTCAGTTTGGGATAACAGGGCTTAATGCATATGCATTAATTGTCATCCCAGTACCACTCTTTTTAAACGAAAACCACATAAAATCAGAGAGTGTCGTCCTTGATTACTTTGTGCGCATTGCACAGGCTAATCAGTGTGCACATGCTAATCTGAGACACCACCTCTTTGACATGCATTAAGCCCCGTTTTCCTTGAAAGCAGCATATATGTACAAATTTCAATGACAAAATGGCCAATGTCGTCGCATAATTTGTAAAACACTATTGATTGCATACACACATTCACTGTCTGCAGTGTACCAGTGGTGAAGTATAAACAGGCAGATGCGGTGGCTATCGTTTTTAGCGTAGTTAAGAGCAGACTGACTTGCAACGCATACCACTTACCTTAGTTGTTCGCATCGAACAACTAAAATGGATATTAACTAATTTATTTAACATATATACGAGTTTTGAAACACCAAATTTTTAATTTAATACACATAGATAATTGGAAAGTTTGTGTTCATGGATTTTCGTCTGATTGGAATTAGCACTAGTCATGTCGAGGTTATTATAGTTTATGCATTTTTTTGTAAAGCATATCAACTTGAAATGTTAAACAAGATCATGAAATCATACACTTTATAGATATTTTATAAATAAAAATATTTTTGTCCAGGATAAAGATGGTATTGCCGCATAACGCTACAAGTTAATAACATGGTAAAAAGTGCTCATATTTTTTAAACTAGCAATTTATATTAATTCATATTCTTTTACAACAACACATATTCTATAAATCAAAAAATAAAAGTAATTGCAGCAAAAAATATACAACCGTAATTAAACTGCATTAGTTTCCAACTTTGTTAGACTTATTAATCGTTTTAACTCACGTATGCCCAGTGAACTCTCCCATCCTTCAAAATTGGATCAATTAATTTATTTCCAATATTAGGGATGTCTAGTATTTTTATTTCTATATTAAGAATATTTCTTACAGAAATTCCTTTAAGCAAACAGCGCAGACCCTGATAAGACGCTGCATTATGCGACGTCTCATCTGGGTCTACGTTGTTTGTCAAGGCCTTTTTGCTAGACACTAGGCATAAATGGGTTAAATGACATTGTTTCGATTGGCAAGGTTGTCTGGAGTTGAAACTATAATCTATTGGATGATCTGTAAAAACACAGATTCTAATATGTTAGATAAAGTCTATTTTTTTCACGGAGGATTGTTATCAAACAAAATATTTTAGCAATTTGAAAGTACAATGTTTCATAAGTAACTTTTTTGGTTAATTTGTATCGATATTCATTTATTGACAGTCCTTATCTAAGGATTGCTTCATGTATCGAACTTTGAAATTGCATGATGCAATATTACACATGCCGTATTAATGCACCCAGCCTTGTTTTTGTAAATTATAAATTATGTCAGCAAATTGTGAATTGTATGAAATCATTTATGAAATGTAGTATTGTTTTCAGACTGTCTCTGCGGTTAACCGCTAGAATGCAAACACCAGTGCTACCTTAACCCTTTGTCAACTTAGATACGTTTTTTGACGCATTTGCAGTTCACTAGAAAGTTAAATTTAATTAAAGACCTTTCTTAATAAATTCAAGTTTTTAAGGCTTCATTTCCAACCCTCATATACTGATAAGCAGCAAACAGCATAAAACCTGGACAGACTGCGAATTACTCACAGGCTGTTCTGGTTTTATGCTGTTTGCACAAAGCCATTTTAACTTTGCTTCTGAAAAAGAAAGGGTTACCTGTAATGTAACTCTGTAACGAAAGACCACTGAAAGTCTCTTTTAATTAAGTAAGTGGAATACATTGATAGCTGCGTTTTATTATTTAGTATGCATTGTAACAACATGATATATCTAAGACAATTTTAGTTGATCGACCAGCTCTAAGAATGGTTAAGATGTTTAATCAATTCGCTTTAGTGACACTTAAATCACAAACACGATAACGTTTACTCACAAATCAAGTAGCGTTTATTTATGTTATAATGTCGCAAATTTATTTTTGCTATTTACGAGTTCCTTTTCGACGATGCTGGAACAGCATCGTCTAAGGTATGATAACCATCAAAAAATTCTTCACAATGGCGACCTATGTAAAAGACCGAGCCAGTCCGATTGAGATAACTCGATTTTTCAGTTACTTCCCTTGGGCATTCGCCACTGCGTAGGAGATTAGCAGAGTTGTCGTTCGTGTTTCAACATTCAACAATGGCCGCTCCCATGAGAGTCTCGATTCAAAACTTTCTTACTGCATAAATTGGCTTCTTTCGCTATTTAGAAGCTGTCATTTATGATATATGAATTATTTATTCACTAAATCTCCGCTAATGACAAAAATGGATGGAATTCGAAGGATATATTCAATGTGAATGGATCACTTTCTACAACAATGGCTTCGCTCATGAGAGACTTGATAACACTCGTGTCAAAACTTTCTTACAGCTTAAATCGGCTTGTTTCGCTATTTAGTTATGCAACAATTAATGGAATGCGAAGGATATATTCAATGTGAAATGATGGACTTTCTGGATCTCGACAGATTGACAAGGCCAAACTGGCATACTGATGATACTGGTATTTTTAGTTATCAATTTAAGTCACATTTTTCTTTATAAATTTTGTTCGAGCATTTTGCGACTTATTGAATGGCTATGATACCCGATATCAACAGCTCGTATTGAATTTGCATATCACCAAGCTGTCCTGAAATACAACATTGATAACAAACTCTTTACTCAAATTACTGGTTTGTATGAATTTTTTCTTCTTTCTATTTATGTAGTTGATATCAAAGTCCAAATAATAAACGTAATTTACCGTTTAGTACATGTATATCGACCTCATATTTATAGGAGTAGATATTATGTTAAAGGGGCCTTTTCACAGATTTTAACATGTTTTGAAGTTAGTCATTAAATGCTTTATATTGATAACTGTAAGCATTGGATCTTAAAAGCTCCAGTTAAAAATCCACAATATAATTCTTTTAAAAAATGTAGTCCGCCGCAGGGCTTGAACCAGTGACCCCCTTAGTCCCGGAGTAAAAACGCATTAGCCTGCTCGACTTTTCTACCAAGTATAAATGGCTGACGTATTTTATAACTTATATAAGCAATCTTCGTAGTTTCACACAATTAAACAACAACAACATAACTCTCCAAATTATTCAATCGTTTCGCGTTGCATTGCTTCATAATTTTTATATCGTTAAAAGATGCATATTATGGCTGTATTAGACCTTGGTAAATGTTCAGTAATACTGTTTCCTAAAAATAACATAACTTAAACGCATATTTGCGAATCCGATATAACTTTTTTCAATTTTTGTCAATTTTCCTAAAAGATCCCTTTAAAGTTATATGAACTGTATCCCAGTAAAAGATACATTAACGCGATTGTGGCCAGTTTAGATCCAGTTCAGCATACAGTTGCTTGAAAGCTGTTTGCTTAATTAAGAGCGGTTTTCTGACAATGACAAATAGTTTAATTGGATACTGATTAGACTGCCCTTTTCCTGTGACCTGGCTAATTAAATTCAGAAGCCTGGTAACAGTTTAACGTTAATGTTACCAATGTGTCAGACCAGGGCCTGGATTTTGACATCTAGGACATGCATGGTCAGAAGATGTCATTTAAGATTATACATTTTTTCAAACATATACAAATGCATACAAATATAAATAGTAAAATGCCCTAAATCAGAAGGCATTTGACTTCGGCCGGTGCCTTGGCACACCAGGTGTATCGGTTGCAATAGTTTGATGGACTCACTACTTGGATGTGTAGTTACATTATTTACAGTATATCAAACAGTATTTAGCATGAACCAATGATTTTTTCAAACATAAATAGTTATTAATGTGAAATGCTTGAAGGAATAATATTTAAGGTTTAAGAAGGCATTTTCTTTTTGTTTTAAAGGATATCTTTAAAATGATATTTTTTATGAATTTTTCGGCAACAAGGAGTGACGCATTTTTAAAAAATGTAATTAATTTTCGACAAAAAACTGGTACCATGAGTAGCATGAGACAATTTATTTTAAACATTTGTAATTGATGAAAAATGATTGCAAAAATAATATCTAGGGTCTAATAAAGCATTTTTTTTTATTTTAATAGGTTACTCTGAAAATTCTATTTTTCATGAATTTTTTTTTGCAACAAGGGATTATGAAATTTAAAAAATGTTACTGGATTTTTAGACCAAAACTGGTACTATGATAATACTATAATGCACTTCGCCAAAACATTTATAATAATGGTTTATTCTTGAAAATGTATTTCCCCTATTCACCTTAAATAACACTTTTGATAAGAAAATTCATATATAATGATGTTTACTTTTATTTTCAAGAAGCATAATGCCTGTTTTTAGTTGTATTCAGCCACAAGTTCTTGTCAGCCACTTAAGGGTTATATGTTACCTTTCTTTTACTAAATGCAAAATAATTCTATGCTTTGATACATTCACAAAATATTTTATGTCTTTACAACACCGACAGGCTTATAAATTTATATATCAAGTACTTCCATTCTAACAGGACCGTTCTAGGCGGGCAACCTAGCAACCTTGATTTGTTCATATCTTCCTATCAATTTGTTATATGTGTTATGAATCATTTGTTCGGAGAACATTTAATGTTTGTTATAACTTTTAAATAATTCAATGTTCAAAGTGATATTGTTATTGACCGATAGACCAACATACTGATTAAAAGGGAATATTTTATTAATTATTTGCATTTTATCTTACATGAAAAATATTTGCCTAAATGTTTTTCAAACTATAGAGAAATCTATATACAATTAATAATTGACGACGTTTATAAAAAAAAAACATTTATGAAATGGAAGTTTAAAGATAAAAATAAATAATGCACGTTTTTGCCAGATATTCGTAATAATTTCCATTATAATTGAGTGTCTGAGCAATGTGGATGAATGAATATATCGGATAAAACGAACACTCGTCTACACTTGAATTATGATTTATTTTTCAATATTGTATGCACTTAAGTTTAGCCTTTATGCTTTTTTTAGCATTTATAGACAGTGTCCCTCCCCCAAATCAAGGAATTATTACTTGTCATTCATATGTGTAATGGTATACAATAATTTTGTGGTAGAATATTTGAGAAAAATATTAGAAACGAAACTTATCAGTGATGAAACTTTCCATATGGTTATGGAAATTACCGATCGTCGGTTTCTAAAAAAACAATATATCACGGTTTCCAAAAAATGATGATTGTGCCCAAAGATTTTGGTGTTCATGAACATTACTGGTTTATATTTTAATAATTTCGATTCTCATTTGATTAATAGGTAATTTCAAGGCTGATAAACTTGAAATATACAAGCTATTCTTTCGTTTCGCATATGTCTGTCGATACATCTGTACAATCGGTAATTTCCGTAACCACTCGTTAAATTGTAGCAGGCACAAGTTTAAATAAAAAAGATATGTTTTACACTAATATTCTAACTCTTTCTTGCTAAAAGCTTATGCATGAATGATTTAAAAGTAATATTGCATCGTTTACAGCCAGGAACACTGTCTATGACCGCGAAAAAAAACATAACACACTTTTTGATTTACGATATTTACTTTATAAATAGCTTGCATACGGCATGGCATTGCATGCTCCGCAAGATAAATATCTCGACTTTATTTATTGGATGATTTCGGACTGTTTCATCCAATCAGAAAATAGCTTTTAAACGTAATTTAGACCCATGTTTAGCGAGATAATTAAGTACCACTTTTTAAACACTGCCAAATTGTGACATAACAAGTTGTCTCCTTCTTGGTTCATTCTACTGTATTATTATGCCCCCCCCCCCTTTCGAAGAAGAGAGGGTATATTGTTTTGAACATGTCGGTCCGTATGTCCGTCCAACAGATGGTTTCCGGATGATGACTCAAGAATGCTTATGCCTAGGATCATGAAACTGCATAGGTACATTGATCATGACTCGCAGAAGACCCATATTGAGTTTGAGGTCACTAGGTCAAAAGTCAAGGTCACGGTGACCCGAAATAGTAAAACGGTTTCAGGATGATAACTCAAGAACGCTTATGCCTAGGATCATGAAACTTTATAGGTACATTGATCATGACTGTTGTATTTTATCCAAAGTTTATTGTGAACACATAAGATATCATTTTACAATGTTTAAATTTGGGTGTCACCTCTTTGCCATATTTTTATTAAACTAGTCACTTCTATGTCATTTTGGGTTTCATATTCTATCAACAATTAGGGCACTAGATCAAATATAAAAAAGGTCTGTTAATACTTTAGTGGTCACATTCTGTCTCTGATCCAATTGTAAATTGGTTAGAACATTATTTTAAATGATTTCAAAGTCAAGCTTGAAAGTAGCATATTCAACATTTAGGTCACAAGGTCTTGTCTCAGTGATTAACAGGTCACGTTCCCAAGTGGGTCATGTGCTTCCAAGCATTTGATCAATAACTAAAATCAAAATCTATGTTACCACTTACATTTTTACCTGATCTTCATGGCAGTTGATCAGAATGTTCAAATAAATAAAAGTAAGGAAATCGGTAACAAGGCTCAACTAGACCGGATAGACGCAAATAGTTCTTTCATACTCACAATGCCTTTTTTTCTAGATCTTCATGAAAAATTAGTTAACACCACTAGGAAACAATCAGTTTCAGACGAGCCACATTTTGCTGTTAAAGCTATCTATGTATAGTATAGATTGTTACAAAACCTTGTTTATCAATAACATAAAATGAAAAAAATGGCTTCTTAAAAGTTGTAGTCTTGGATCATATATTCCTCAACTAATAATCTACGATAATCTTTTGAGAAGAAAAACAAAATTTGACTATTATTATACCCCAACATACTGTGATTGGGGGCCTGCACAGGAATTCTCAATTATGTTCCTCGAAAAATAATGGATTAGCATATTGTTGCTGTTTTATCCAGTTGTCTGGACCATTAACCCCAAAAGAATTGTAAGTTCAAATATGATATATTTAGGTGTATAAATCTCATTGAAGGGAGTGCAGTGTCCAAGAACGAAAACGATTGCACCACAACCATAAACTATTGACCTGCGGATAAATGACAAGCAATAAAAATTACACAATTGCGGTGATGTAGATTAACTAAAATGGATGCTTATTTATTTTATGCTTTCCGGTGATTTATACAGAAATATCAGTGAAATAAACTGGTATTTCACTGTTTTAAACAGTGAAAAATAACAGTGAAAATATCGATAATTTTCGCTGTTATTCTGGGAAAATCGATATTCCGCCGAATCCAACAAATATCCTCTATATATCCATCTTCTTCAAAAGCATCGTCAAACCAGTACTTTCAGTGCTTTGATTTTCGTGAGTGGTCTGGATCCCAAAAATTCCTTTCGAAAAAATAATCAAAAATTAACTTCAAATATAAACAACACCAACTTGTTTTATATTGTCTGTGGCTTCAGGGCCTTTTTTCTTTCTTTGGGACCCGCCATAAAACGGCCCTTTCCCCTCGGATTTTTTTCCCCTCAGCAGGCAAATCTTCCCCCAGACTTGATTTTTTCCCATAATTTTTTTTTACAGTTTAAATTCATAAGTTAACCTGATCCAGTGTAGAAATTATAACATATTGCATAATTAAATTATCGGTTGCCTTGAATGTGTTTTAAAAACAGCAAAATATGTTAAATTGATTATTTAAGACTTTCCTTATTTCCCATAAAATCCTGTGTTTCGCGTGATTTTTTCCCCAAAATTCAGCATTTCTTACGATTATTTTTCCCCTCAAACAGGCCAGGCTCTTTACCCAAAGTAAGATAAAAACCTCTAGGCTTTAAAAACGTCCCACGACACAGGTGCCTCAACATGCTTGTGAAACTATAAAAATGAAAGCAGAGCAAATATAACAACCCCTTTTTTAAAAGGTACATAAAGGACATACAGAGAAAATACTTATTAAAACACTGTTTGGGGTTATCCAATCAAGAAATGTAATAAAAAAACTTACATACACAGTACATAGTACTGTAAAAGCGTTTGAGCAGATGTCCCAAGTTAGAATTAGTAGTATTCATAACTCACACAAAAATAATTCATTATTTATAATTCTACCATGACAACTTCTTTGCTATTGACAAAATAGGAAGTTTTGTGGTTGATTCTGCAACAAATCACTTACGGCTTGGAATGCATTGAAAGTAGGTATATAAATAACCCAACATGTTATTTAAATTGTTATTGCATATTCATGTATATATTTAATCCGCTGAAAATGGGGGACGTGGGCTTATATAAAAGTTGTTATTTATAGCCTTTGAAATACAGGTAAATTATAAATACAAACCGGTAAGAATTTAAATAATCAACAATGAATTGTTCTTAATTTGGGTTAAACAAACAGTGTGTTGTTCTGTTGTTGTAATCAAGCCACTCAGGCAGCACCGTAAGGGTTTAATTGCTTTGTATCAGAACTGTTCGTCATTACTGCAATAACTAATGCCTACCAGTCTATTATTTCTTAAATAATTTTAATATTCACATTTACACTCTTTCCTTTAATAATTCAAATAAGATGATACCCTTCAGCTAAAGACATACAGTTTAAATAAATGCAGTAAATTTGATTGATTTTTGACAAAGCCACTGTCAAATTATTTGATATTGTGCCTTCTTATTACAGAGAAGCTCTCCAGACAAGCATTGTCCGGATTAACAGCACAAAAAACGTCAAACAATCATTGTGACAAATATGTCAAGATCACAGAAGGCAGGTCTGACAAAATTATGCCTGAAAATCGTCAATTGATAAATAAATATGCTTGTTCCCATGACACCACTCCCACTTGCGTTATAAGAAAATTTTAAAGTCTGTTACAGTTTTGTAAATTCACAAACGTTAATTCTTACATGTTGTTATTATATTCAGCTAATCCTTTGCTTCGCAGAATGTTCAGACACGACTCAATATCCTCGGTTGATTGAATTTTCACGAGTGGTCTGAAGAATTTTTCAGTGATTTTCACTGCACCACCCGAGACTTCCTCCACAATTACCCAAACTCTCTGTTCAAGCTGAGCCATCTTAAAATGCAGACCATACGAATTCTGGAATCTTCTGATGTCCTGTAAATCATGAATAATGATAACCATTCAGTATACAAAACAATAAGTAATAACGCAGAGCTCCAGATAAGGATTTGTGAAATTAGTAACGGTACTGCCACTGACAAGAAAATGAGTAACGCTTAAAATCAGTTAGTACCTGTACTACCATATCCAAAAATACAGGTAGTACTGTTCTACCCGTGTTCTTGGATATTGAAGGGTGTATAATTGACTTTATAGAAACATTTGCAGCAATTATAATAAGTATATGTAGCTTCTTAAACAGATACTGCATAAAGTTTTCCATTCTGAATTATGATGCTAATCATGACTATATAATACTATTTCTTATTTTTTCTTGACAAGAAAACACAAGCCAACTAGTAAGCTAAGTAAATTAACACTTATTTCACTGTCTGATCCGTTTCCCATCGTGTCTGCTATCGTTTTACGCCACCGATATAATCAAATCGTTTAATATTGGGGCGACAAGGTCTATTTCTGGGCTGACAGATTTAATGTCAGGATGGTTAGAAGACACTGTATGTAGTCATTATATGACAACAAAGTGTTGTTTTGAGCCGCTTTCGGTTAAGCCGGCATTCAATTTCGCGCCATATCGTTTTTGACGGATTTACAAGTTACAGGAAATCACGCGACAGAATAGACAATAATATATGAACTCAGTCTACAACTTTTCGGTAATTTAAATTAACGAAAAGCGCCGTTAGGTTAGAGACCAACAAATCACGCCGCGCTGACGCAGACGTATCGGTATGGCCAGAATTTTTTCGTAAATGCGTAAAATGGATATTAATGTCGTAATTGTACTTCCAGTTTACGGCTGTACGGCCCTTATCTGGAGCTCTGATTAACGCCTTGAAGAATCAACTAAGAGGACTGTC
This sequence comes from Dreissena polymorpha, assembly GCF_020536995.1. NCBI lineage: Eukaryota > Metazoa > Mollusca > Bivalvia > Myida > Dreissenidae > Dreissena > Dreissena polymorpha. The sequence goes on from NC_068359.1 coordinate 85,870,771, forward strand.
CAATGTAAAATATTGGATACATTTTTTTTATAAACAACTGGTAGCAAGATGAGTTGCAGATAATTGGTCAGTAACCACATTTTATCTAACTCTTTTGACCTGTTAATTCTTTCAACAGTGAACAATGCCTATTATATTACTCCAAATACTGTACACACTTGGATAGCAGAAACGTCAAATTTGAACAAGAGTGCCAAACTGTCACAAGATACGCCCGTTTGTAGGTTTTGGACACCATGCTTAATGCTTGAAATGCACTAAGTGACCTCGAGACCTAGTTATTGACCCGGCATGACCCATTTTTGAACTTGACCTAGATATCATTTAGATGTTACATCTGACTAAATCTGGCGAAGATCAGATGAAAACTACTTCAATTAGAGAGCGGACACCATACACATAAAATGCACTATGTGACCTTGTGACCTCGTTTTTGACCCAGCATAACCCATATTCGAACTTGACTTACAAATAATCTAGACACAACTTCTGACCAAATTTGGTGAAGATCAGATGAAAACTACTTCAATTAGAGAGCGGACACCATACACATATAATGCACTGTGTGACCTTGTGACCTCGTTTTTGACCCAGCATGACCCATATTCGAACTTTACTTACAAATCATCTAGACACAACTTCTGACCAAATTTGGTGAAGATCAGATGAAAACTACTTCAATTAGAGACGAACACCATGCTTAATCCTTGAAATGCACTTAGTAACCCGGTGACATAGTTTTTGACCCGACATGACCCATATTCGAACCTGACCTAGATATTGTCTAGACACAACTTCTGACCAAGTTTGGTGAAGATTGGATGAAAACTGTTTGAATTAGAGAGCGGACACTGCTGTTAAACTATAATAAATACTCTCAACGTGCTTGCTTTAAACATAGGATTGGTATTGCTTTTTGCAGACAATTTTAATGTGCACCAACTATGTTAAGATTATAATATTGTCAATGCCTACATAAGTACTTTTCACCAAAATGGTGTTTATTTATATTTATTAAATGTCAAATCATTCAACAGTCAATCATAAGTTAGCAGGTAGTCAAATACCAATCCAACTGATGCCTCTGTTCATTGATTCAAATGTAAATAATTCAAAGAAAAACTGTTTAATAGTGTCTTGGTCAAACCATACTATATAAGCATGAGAATGCACGTTTCAAACCCTTCCATTATATAAGTGTAACTATACCTTCACATGAAAGATGGAAGAAAGAGCTTTTTTCCAAGCCTTCATATCCGTTGGTGACATGTGCATTTATGGGCGAATCTATCTCATAAGCCTCACCTTGTCAATGATGCTTAGAGGCTTTTGCTTCTCCTGCAAGCACACATTGTGCTGCCAACCCACCGTTAAGGCTGTGCATGTTGACAGGGCTGAATAATTATTTATTTTGACTGTGGTTATAGTTGCGAGACCACGCCGTAGAAGACCCTGAAGGTCTTCCGTTGTGTGGTTCCCTCCAAGGGTCTCAACCTGTCCGGCACCTGCTGTTCCATGATATCATTGTAAGTCGACAAAATGCAATGTACTAGTTTAACAGAATAAGATCACCAAGCAGCATTTAGAATATAAAAAAATCATTATTTCACCGGTCTCTGATAGTTAAATACTGTCTTAAATCTGCTCATTATAAGTATTACTCTTTTTATATTTAACCCTCTATAACGCTCAAAATCAACAAAAATTAGTTAAGTATTTTGTAAAATGAAGTCAACACCAAAACAATCAGTGTTCCTTTAAGCAATAGCCAAAATTCAACTCTAGATGTGGTATAATTACATAGATCTTTGAAGAAACTAAAGGCTCGTTTTTATTTATTTGTGACACAATTTATCACATTTTTATTTCCCGCAAATAGATCTATTCATATGAAACAGAAACACTTAAATGGTACCCTTTTAGTGTTTATGTGTCGTATGAATACATATTGTTGTGGGAAATGAAGATAGCATTATATATGCAAAATAATAATAAAAACGAGCATCTGTTTTACCAGACCACATCTGGCGTTGAAAATTCGGCAATTTTCTAATGTAAAAATGAGCACTATATTTCGTTGTTTATTATACGTTATTTTACGAAATATTATACAAAATGTTCGTTCATTTTCAGTAGTAATGGGACTGTAAGCCCATACAAGTTACAAATCTACTCTTCAATGTTGATAAATTAAGGGGGCAAAACTCTGGAAGTACCAAGGCTATCCCAACATAATTGTATCTGCACTATTGCAGTATATTACATATCATTACTATTAATTGTAACAAAATGACGTCGCGACAGGGCCGTTATTCATCTCTAGCGGACCAATATAAATTATATCAGCCCGCTGAGCCGGACCGGTTTTTCATATCAGCAAAGAATGGAATCGCGCGACTTTTACTGAACAAAATGGCGTCCACATTCAGCCTTAGCCAACGGTGATCAATAAAATTGAGATTCAACAAAGACGTTATGTCGGCAGCGGGCCGATTATAGACGTCCAGCCCAGCTTTGTCGTGTGTTATTGTCTAAATAATACACATTTATTTTAAGTTTCGTAAAATTCCATCCAAAATTTAAACAGAAACAGCTCTGGACACAAAAAAGAGGTTTTCAAAATTTATTGATTATATTGATTTAAGTCACAGAAGGGGGCATAACGCTGAAGTTATCAGGACAATCTTAACAAACTTTACACATGCAAAACTGCAGTACAATGTATGATGATAGACATTGATTTAAAAGCTTAAAAGCTGTTGCGGTCTGCTTAGTAGGGCTGGTGCGGTCTGCTCGATACAGCTGATACAAGCTGCTTGGTAGGGCTAGTGCGGTCTGCTCGGTAAGGCTGATGCGGTCTGCTCGGTAGGGCTATTGCGGTCTACTTGGTAGGGCAATTGCGGTCTGCTCGATAGGGCTGATGCGGTCTGCTCGGTAGGGCTATTGCGATCTGCTCGGTAGGGCTATTGCGGTCTGCTCAATAGGGCGAATGCGGTCTGCTCGGCAGGGCTAGTGCGGTATGCTCGATAGGGCTAAAGCCGTATGCTCGGTAGGACTGATGCGGTCTACTCGGAAGGGCTAGTACGGTCTGCTCGGCAGGGCTGATGCGGTCTGCTCGGCAGGGCTAGTGCGGTATGCTCGATAAGGCTAGTGCGGTCTGCTCTGTAGGGCTGATGCGGTCAGCTCGGTAGGGCTAATGCGGTCTGCTCGGTAAGGCTATTGCGGTCTACTCGTTACGGCTGGTGTGGTCTGCTCGGTAGGGCGGATGCGGTCTGCTCGGTGGGGCTGAGGCGGTCTACTTGATAGAGCTGATGTGGTCTGCTCGGTAGGGCTATTGCGGTCTACTCGGTAGGGCTGATGTGGTCTGCTCGGTAGGGCTGATGCGGTCTGTTCGGTGGGGCTGAGGCGGTCTGCTCGGTAGAGCAGGTGTGGTCTGCTCGGTAGGGCTGATGCGGTCTGCTCGGTAGAGCTGGTATAGTCTGCTCTGAAGGGCTAATGCGGTCTGCTCGGTAGGACTGATGCAGGCTGCTCAGTAGGGCATGTGCGGTATGCTCTGTAGAGCTGGTACAGTCTGCTCGGTAGGGCTGAAGCGGTCTGCTTTGTATGGCTAGTGCGGTCTGCTCGTTAGGGCTTATGCCTTCTGCTCGGTAGGGCTGATGCAGGCTGCTTGAAAGGGCTAGTGCGGTCTACTCGGAGAGCTGTTGCGGTCTCCTTAGTTGGGCTGGTGCGGTCTGCTTAGTAGGGCTGGTTCGGTCTGCTCAAAATGGCTGATGAAGGCTGCTTGATTTGGCTAGTGCGGTCTGATCGGTAGGGCTGATGCAGGCTGCTTGGTAGGGCTAGTGCGGTCTGCCTCTTAGGCCTGATGCAGGCTGCTTGGTTGGGCTGATGCAGGCTTTTTGGTAGGGCTGGTGCGTTCTGCTCGGTTGGGCTGATGCGGTCTGCTCGGTGGGGCTAATGCGGTCTGCTCGGTAGGGCTGATGCAGGCTTTTTGGTAGGGCAGGTTCGGTCTGCTCAGTACGGCTTATGCAGTCTGCTCGGTAGGGCTAATGCGATTTGCTCGGTAGGGCTGATGCAGGCTGCTTGGAAGGGCTAGTGCGGTCTGCTCGGAGGGCTGTTGCGGTCTGCTTAGTAGGGCTGGTGCGGTCTGCTCGATATGGCTGATGCAGGCTGCTTGGTAGGGCTAGTGCGGTCTGATGGGTAGGGCTGATGCAGGCGGCTTGGTAGGGCTAGTGCGGTCTGCCTCTTAGGCCTGATGCAGGCTGCTTGGTTGGGCTGATGCAGGCTTTTTTGGTAGCGCTGATGCGTTCTGCTCGGTTGGGCTGATGCGGTCTGCTCGGTTGGGCTAATGCGGTCTGCTCGGTAGGGCTGATGCAGGCTTTTTGGTAGGGCAGGTTCGGTCTGCTCAGTACGGCTTATGCAGTCTGCTCGGTAGGGCTAATGCGATTTGCTCGGTAGGGCTGATGCAGGCTGCTTGGAAGGGCTAGTGCGGTCTGCTCGGAGGGCTGTTGCGGTCTTCTTAGTAGGGCTGGTGCGTCTGCTCGATATGGCTGATGCAGGTAGGGCTAGAGCGGTCTGCTTTGTAGGGCTGATGCAGGCTGCTTGGTAGGGCTAGATCGGTCTGCCTCTTAGGGCTGATGCAGGCTGCTTGGTAGGGCTGATGCGGTCTGCTCGGTAGGGCTAATGCGGTCTGCTCGGGAGGACTGATGCAAGCTTCTTGGAAGGGCTAGTGCGATCTACTCGGAGGGTTGTTGCGGTCTTCTTAGTAGGACTGGTGCGGTCTGCTCGAAATGGCTGATGCAGGCTGCTTGGTAGGGCTAGTGCGGTCTGCTCTGTAGGGCTGATGCGGTCTTCTCGGTAGGGCTTATGCGGTCTGCTCGGTAGGGCTGATGCAGGCTGCTTGGAAGGGCTAGTGCGGTCTGCTCGGAGGGCTGTTGCGGTCTACTTAGTAGGGCTGGTGCGGTCTGCTCGATACAGCTGATGCAAGCTGCTTGGTAGGGCTATTGCGGTCTACTCGGTAAGGCTGATGCGGTCTGCTCGGTAGGGCTATTGCGGTCTACTTGGTAGGGCTATTGCGGTCTGCTCGATAGGACTGATGCGGTCTGCTCGGTAGGGCTATTGCGGTCTGCGATGTAGGGCTATTGCGGTCTGCTAAATAGGGCTTATGCGGTCTGCTCGGCAGGGCTAGTGCGGTATGCTCGATAGGGCTAAAGCCGTATGCTCGGTAGGACTGATGCGGTCTACTCGGCAGGGCTAGTGCGGTCTGCTCGGTAGGGCTGATGCGATCTGCTCGGTAGGGCTAGTGCGGTATGCTCGATAAGGCTAGTGCGGTCTGCTCGGTAGGGCTGATGCGGTCAGCTCGGTAGGGCTAGTGCGGTATGCTCGATAAGGCTAGTGCTGTCTGCTCGGTAGGGCGGATGCGGTCTGCTCGGTAGTGCTAGTGCGGTATGCTCGATAAGGTTAGTGCGGTCTGCTCGGTAGGGCGGATGCGGTCTGCTCGGTAGGGCTGATGCGGTCTGCTCGGTAAGGCTATTGCGGTCTACTCGTTACGGCTGGTGTGGTCTGCTCGGTAGGGCGGATGCGGTCTGCTCGGTTGGGCTAATGCGGTCTGCTCGGTAGGGCTGATGCAGGCTTTTTGGTAGGGCAGGTTCGGTCTGCTCAGTACGGCTTATGCAGTCTGCTCGGTAGGGCTAATGCGATTTGCTCGGTAGGGCTGATGCAGGCTGCTTGGAAGGGCTAGTGCGGTCTGCTCGGAGGGCTGTTGCGGTCTGCTTAGTAGGGCTGGTGCGTCTGCTCGATATAGCTGATGCAGGTAGGGCTAGAGCGGTCTGCTTTGTAGGGCTGATGCAGGCTGCTTGGTAGGGCTAGATCGGTCTGCCTCTTAGGGCTGATGCAGGCTGCTTGGTAGGGCTGATGCGGTCTGCTCGGTAGGGCTAATGCGGTCTGCTCGGGAGGACTGATGCAAGCTTCTTGGAAGGGCTAGTGCGATCTACTCGGAGGGTTGTTGCGGTCTTCTTAGTAGGACTGGTGCGGTCTGCTCGAAATGGCTGATGCAGGCTGCTTGGTAGGGCTAGTGCGGTCTGCTCTGTAGGGCTGATGCGGTCTTCTCGGTAGGGCTTATGCGGTCTGCTCGGTAGGGCTGATGCAGGCTGCTTGGAAGGGCTAGTGCGGTCTGCTCGGAGGGCTGTTGCGGTCTACTTAGTAGGGCTGGTGCGGTCTGCTCGATACAGCTGATGCAAGCTGCTTGGTAGGGCTATTGCGGTCTACTCGGTAAGGCTGATGCGGTCTGCTCGGTAGGGCTATTGCGGTCTACTTGGTAGGGCTATTGCGGTCTGCTCGATAGGACTGATGCGGTCTGCTCGGTAGGGCTATTGCGGTCTGCGATGTAGGGCTATTGCGGTCTGCTAAATAGGGCTTATGCGGTCTGCTCGGCAGGGCTAGTGCGGTATGCTCGATAGGGCTAAAGCCGTATGCTCGGTAGGACTGATGCGGTCTACTCGGCAGGGCTAGTGCGGTCTGCTCGGTAGGGCTGATGCGATCTGCTCGGTAGGGCTAGTGCGGTATGCTCGATAAGGCTAGTGCGGTCTGCTCGGTAGGGCTGATGCGGTCAGCTCGGTAGGGCTAGTGCGGTATGCTCGATAAGGCTAGTGCTGTCTGCTCGGTAGGGCGGATGCGGTCTGCTCGGTAGTGCTAGTGCGGTATGCTCGATAAGGTTAGTGCGGTCTGCTCGGTAGGGCGGATGCGGTCTGCTCGGTAGGGCTGATGCGGTCTGCTCGGTAAGGCTATTGCGGTCTACTCGTTACGGCTGGTGTGGTCTGCTCGGTAGGGCGGATGCGGTCTGCTCGGTGGGGCTGAGGCGGTCAACTTAATAGGGCTGATGTGGTCTGCTCGGTAGGGCTATTGCGGTCTACTCGGTAGGGCTGGTGTGGGCTGCTCGGTAGGGCTGATGCGGTCTGTTCGGTGGGGCTGAGGCGGTCTGCTCGGTAGAGCAAGTGTGGTCTGCTCGGTAGGGCTGATGCGGTCTGCTCGGTAGAACTGGTATAGTCTGCTCTGAAGGGCTAATGCGGTCTGCTCGGTAGGACTGATGCAGGCTGCTTAGTAAGGCATGTGCGTAATGCTCTGTAGGGCTGGTACAGTCTCCTCGGTAGGGCTGAAGCGGTCTGCTTTGTATGGCTAGTGCGGTCTGCTCGGTTGGGCTAATGCGGTCTGCCCGGTAGGGCTGATGCAGGCTGCTTGAAAGGGCTAGTGCGGTCTGCTCTGAGGGCTGTTGCGGTCTGCTTAGTTGGACTGGTGCGGTCTGCTTAGTATGGCTGGTTCGGTCTGCTCGATATGGCTGATGAAGGCTGCTTGGTAGGGCTAGTGCGGTCTGATGGGTAGGGCTGATGCAGGCTGCTTGGTAGGGCTAGTGCGGTCTGCCTCTTAGGCCTGATGCAGGCTGCTTGGTTGGGCTGATGCAGGCTTTTTGGTAGGGCTGGTGCGTTCTGCTCGGTTGGGCTGATGCGGTCTGCTCGGTGGGGCTAATGCGGTCTGCTCGGTAGGGCTGATGCAGGCTTTTTGGTAGGGCAGGTTCGGTCTGCTCAGTACGGCTTATGCAGTCTGCTCGGTAGGGCTAATGCGATTTGCTCGGTAGGGCTGATGCAGGCTGCTTGGAAGGGCTAGTGCGGTCTGCTCGGAGGGCTGTTGCGGTCTGCTTAGTAGGGCTGGTGCGGTCTGCTCGATATGGCTGATGCAGGCTGCTTGGTAGGGCTAGTGCGGTCTGCTTTGTAGGGCTGATGCAGGCTGCTTGGTAGGGCTAGGGCGGTCTGCCTCTTAGGGCTGATGCAGGCTGCTCGGTAGGGTCTGATGCGGTCTGCTCGGTAGGGCTAATGCTATCTGCTCGGGAGGGCTGATGCAAGCTAAAGTGTAAATGTACTATTGAAGATCACCTAAATCCAGATTTGCGATTAAAGAAGTGTGGAAAGTTTTAAGGGTGTGAAAAGTAAGCAAACAATGGGTCATTACCAATAGGCCACGGCTGAAAAATCAAGCAAAATCAGTGCCTGATTAAGATTTCCTTACATAGTTTAATAATAACCAATTTCAGAAGCCTGGTAACAGTTTCACTTAAATGTAACCAATGTTTCAGACCAGGGCCTTGATTTTGAAATCTAGGACATGCATGGTCAGATGATGTCATTAAAGAGAATAATTTTGTCAAATACATACAAATGTAAACATGTATCTTTAACTAATGTAGATGTTATAAATAGTAAAATGCACTAAGTGAGAAGGCATTAGACTTTACTGCTGATGCGTCTGCACACCAGGTGGCTTGGCTGCAATGGTTTGATCGACTGCATGGATGTGTAGTTACATTATAATTGACCAGTCGCCAGTCGTCAATCAAACTCACGAAATAATCAATCAGATTTCGTTTATTGCGGCCACATATTCCGACAAACAAAGACTGTCGGAGTAATGGATAAAGCGTTTTATGAAAACACAACTTAGTGGGCGGAGCGATCTCGTATTTGGCGACTGGACAATTATATTATACAGTATATCAAACTGTATTATTTCAACTATGTTTGCATCTTGTATACATATATTGATTATAATTACAAAATCAATGTGTAATATGAATGATAAACTTGACTGAAATCATTTAAATGATACTGAAATCAAAACAGTAAATTATACTGATAATTATTTCATATATGTTGCTTGATACAATCATGTACATCTATATCAAATGAGATCATACTGTAACTTCAATGATGAATTGCCGTGAATTAAATTTAATCCAAAATTAAGTCATTCCCATCTCTCTCCCGCAGCGCGCATACCGAAAGGTCCTGTTGTGCACACTACCAGATCCAAAAATATTATACATAATTATGTATCATGCTGTTTAGAAGGGATGATTTTCCATCTGTTGTATCAATGTATTGTTTTACTTCTTTAATCAATGTGTTTGATATATAAACATAGCCACAGGGTCAGAGCTTCAGGCAATGCATATTTCACCCCCTGATCTTTTTCTAATGGATATTTTTGCTAGTTCCTACATTCAATACAGTCAAATATATTTAAGTAGTATCTATACACATTGCTGATTAAATTTGTACATTTAATGTTATTAGTATTAAAAAGATATACATGGTAGTACAAATATTCATGCTAGATGAATTAAGAGCGTTAGTCAAGAGGTATTTAAACATTTTTAAATGGTAAAATTTTCTGAAATGTATACCCATTGTGACATGACAGCATACGCATATTGTTTATTCTTATGATAGAAATTTAAGTACAGATAGATTTAATAATAGGGAAATATTTTAATAATATGTTTGAGTAATTGATTTGTAACTGTTATAATTACTAATATGTAAGAAAATGTTAAAAAGTTATTTACATCAATATTTCTATCTTATACGTAAGTTTATAGTGGTCAAACTATGTGAGAGTTCATCTCGTGCATGTAAAGGCTAGTTAATATATTGGAAGGTTTGTCAATAGGCAAGTAAACATGATATAGTGTGGGGTCAATAAATTGAAAAGTTTAATACAATATGTTAAGATTAGGATATTGAGGTATTATATAACTGACAGACATTTGATTAACGGAACAGGTCAACCTGACATATAGGATTGTTATTACCTCATATTATCATTGTAACGGTACACATGAAAGGGGTCAATAGAACATCTTATTTGTAAAGGCCATATAAAATTATTCACAGACATTCACAGGCAAACACAACAAAACGTTTTTTGTCACAAAGAGTAATAAGGTTTTATAATATTCTATAAGCATGTAAGAACTCGACCAGTTTGGGCTGACAATTCCCAAGGTGCAATGTAACCAATCCGTAATAAGCCCGGACCTTGGTGACCAATGGAAATTACAAGTAAATTTTATGTAAATTAACCTAGGGATACAATGAGGTGGTTAAGTTAGTAGTGGCAGTCTGCGGGTAGATCTGTAAGGAACTTTGAGATTTGTCAAGTCTTATTGACGTGGCGGCCATGTTGGCCGCCGCGCTGTCAAATTATATTTCATGAACATTAGCAAGCGTTGTGTAAGGAAATACTCACCAGAAATAAATCTCGATAAAAATATAAATGAACTCTGGTTGTTACTGTGTGTTCTCCACGAACAATACATAATTATGCTAAACCATTTTCTCTTGAGCACTGGCCAAATATAAAATGTATATCATTTTACCAATTTCATATAGAGCCCTTACCGGATCTCAAATGTATATCCCTTTTCTCAGGATCCCTGGTCATCTCCCTTTTATGACCTAACAAAGACCTATCAAAATGGCAAATTATATGCAGAATAATTCATTTTATGCAATGGTTGAATCAAATGCTTTAGAAAAAATTGATATTCTTTTCACATGGAAAATCATTTTCACAGTCATGGAAATAGAGCCTGCACAACACAGATCAAAAATACTTTTTATTTGTGTATCACCAAATATCTTGATATTCTTTGTGCATAAATATCTCAAGTATTGATGAATTCAGGACGAAAAATGTATTTTAAGTCCTTAATTCACCCGGCTATAGTTATCAGATTAATATAAGCTCAATCAATATATTTATATCATTATTTGTGCTTTGTGTATTGTAATCATATACACAATCATGCAGTTACATGATAGCAATTCAGAATAACAAAGCCGCTCATACTATAAAGGTCATTGACAAAGCCTATGGTAAAACTGTGAAAACATTGTCAGAGTGTAATCGCCCTCTCGTGCCAGCAAAAACAACACGTTGACGGGTTGTCATTTTTGACAGTTCTACTTTCACTTTCATTTTGTGAAATTCATTATCATCAAACTATAAACACTTATGTGGCTGAAAAAAAATCTCGCTATTGCTTATTATTCCCCCTTCGAAGACGAGGGGTTTATTGTTTTGCACATGTCGGTCCGTCGGTAGGTCGGTCCGTCCGTCCACCAGATGGTTTCCGGATGATAACTCAAGAACGCTTACGCCTAGGATCATGAAACTTCATAGGTACATTGATCATGACTGGCAGACGACTCCTATTTTTTTGAGGTCACTAGGTCAAAGGTCAAGGTCATAGCGACTCGTTCTTGGATGCAGTTTTTGCTTCCAAAGGACCACATTTGCAGATTATGTTATGTACTGGTGTCGTTGGGTCTATCTACCAGGGCTAGCGCTGCCCCAAAATTTCTTTGAGCCAACCATTGTTTTTTTGTTTTTCGGTGCGCGAAAACTGATTTGGAAATAATTATATATACATGTACTATCAACTTGTTATGCCCCCCTTCGAAGAAGAGGGGGTTATAGTTTTGCACATGTCGGTCCGTCGGTCTGTCGGTCGGTCCGTCCACCAGATGGTTTCATGAAACTTCATAGGGACATTGATCATGACTGGCAGATGACCCCTATTGATTTTCAGGTCACTAGATCAAAGGTCAAGGTCACAGTGACTCGAACTTGTAAAATGGTTTCCGGAAGATAACTCAACAATACCTACGCCTAGGATCATGAAACATGATAGGTACATTGATCATAACTTGCAGATGACCCCTATTGATTTTCAGGTCACTAGGTCAAAGGTCAAGGTCACAGTGACACGAAACAGTTAAATGGTTTCCGGATGATAGCTCACGAATGCTTAGGCCTAGGATCATGAAACTTCATAGGTACATTGATCATGACTGGCAGATAACCCCTATTGATTTTCAGGTCACTAGGTCAAAGGTGAAGGTCACAGTGACTCGAAAGAGTAAAATGGTTTCCGGATGATTACTCAAGAATGCTTACGCCTAGGATCATGAAACTTCATAGGGACATTGATCATGACTGGCAGATGACCCCTATTGATTTTAAGGTCACTAGGTCAAAGGTCAAGGTCACAGTGACTCGAAATAGTGAAATGGTTTCCGGATGATAACTCAAGAATGCTTACGCATAAAACCATGAAACTTCATTGGTACATTGATCATGACTGTCAGATAACCCCTATAGATTTTCAGGTCACTTGGTCAAATGTCAAGGTCACAGTGACAAAAACACACAATGGCTGCCACTTAAACTGACAGCCCATATCGGGGGGCATGCATGTTTTACAAACAGCCCTTCTTTAATATATTTTCTGTACATTTCTTCAATAAACTTACATTAATACACATTTTCTTCGTTAATTCAAACATTCCTGAAAGGCTATCGCTTTGTTTACATATTTCGCTTACAACAAATATCTCAAAGGAGCATGTAATAGTTATATGAGTTACTTCATCTTTTCAATATACAAACAATGGTCAGATCTGTAGGGAACTTTTCTTCTCCAATTAAAAAAAGAGCATTAATAAACGTCCGGCAAATCAGAAATAGCATTTAAATCCGGGCATTAACACGCTCGCAAAATACCAAGCTCGCTTTATACATGTTTCCACGGTTGTTTCCGATTTCCCGATTGATATAGCATAGGAAAGCATAAAATATTTTCTTCTTGATAGCCTTTTAGATTTTCGTTCAGTCAACTGTTCTCTTAACATTTACTTCAGCAGCAACTTTTCTGTATCCTGCAAATATACTTTCACCGCCATTGGCGCTCTCGTTAAGTGCACTTATCATAATGTAAAAATTAACATTAGTTTATATTTTTGACAGTAAACGGCTGTTGTTAAATTCTAATTTCACAACATTTAATGTTTTTTAATACAAAATTACATGTAACTTTCTGATGCTTATATTGTTTACCTTATTCAGTGATGTAACAATTTACTAATGCGTACATACGTAAGACAATTTTTTACGAATAATAATTTAATTGTTTCATTACATATAATAACATGTTCAGCAACAGAAAAAGCAATAATTGTATGTTTTGTTTACAATCTAAAATATTTATAAAAAAATAAGGTTTACAATAATCATGGTCAAATACCGAACCAAACATAATATTTATAACATTACATTTATTCGGCATTAAATAGCATATTGCAAATGTATAACCTATACACAGTATATGTTTTAGATAGCAAAGACATGGTAAATGTATTTGAAAAGTACAACACAAAATGATGTATACAAATAGTGGGTAAAACAAAAAAGAAAAAAGGCATGTCAAAATCCTTCAAAGAATAGAATCAATAAGTCATTTACATAATAAATATATAATTTCGGTGGTGAATTTCATTTACAAAAAAAGTTTGCATTGTTTAAATGATCGATTATATTTCCAATGCTGGATACAATTAAAATAATATTTAATGTAAAATTATATCGTGTACTTAACCAAACGACAGGTTTTCTTTACTTGGCTCAACGATCTGTATTTCATGTTCATATCCTAATAACATACTTTTGTGTATGGGCGTTTTATATTCATTATAATTTTGTATATGAAATCACCATTGTTATAACTGACATAACTACATGTACAATATTGTGTTAATGTTTATATTGTATATGTATTTGCTGTTATGTAATAACATGGTTTGGGTTCTTTACTTGTTAACCCATGTTCATGTTTCTCTGTATTTTATATTTTGTGCAACAGGATTGCCTAACAGCCTAATTATTCTACAATCTAAGTTTGATTGGCTTAGTGAGGCGATGTACAATTTGTATACAGCATTTCGAACCAGGAGTGGCACAACGGTCGGCGACAACATTGGCAGCGGCAGATATTTCTGGTGGGCCTTGTCTTACGGGAAAAGGATCAGATTCTTGAGATTTCTGCAATCTTGTCCGCAATCTAGACATGTCTTCTGTCATCTGCTCCGGGTTAGGGGTCTTGGTGGTAACCGACCCCGATGCTTCTCTCTGTGACACATTCCATGCTGTCTTTGTAAGAAGTTTTAAGAAATTGACTTCCATGGTCTCTATTTTCTTGGCCTTCACTAGTTTCTCAATTTCATCTGGAAGGGCGTCTACAAACCAGGAACCACAACGAAGGTCACTGCAATAGGGTTTTAATTACATGTTATGTCCTTTTAAATAAACTGCAAGTTTGATAGCATCGTCGTTAACGTTTCAACACTATTATATAAATGTTAAAACAAAAACAAAGAATTTGATTTTCAGACTTACAAATTAGTAAGACTGGTACACGAACTTACTGTTCAGATACAAACATGGTGTATTCATTAAAGACAAGAACGATTGCTAACCGGTAGGATAGTCTGTTGGCAGTTGTTCCATTGATGACTACGAAGTTTTCTGGAAGGTCCAGAAGAAAGGTAATGTGGTCGGTAGATTTCTCTGGTTCCGGTGGTGCAACTGATATATTGGTGGACGCTTGATGTCCATGAGCTATTTAAACGTGAGATAATCATATAGTTTGCATTCAAAATTCGTCGATACATGCATTGTCTATTCTTAATAAGATAGAGCATATTTGTGGGATTCAGTGGATTATCGATTTTAATTCACGAGTGATCATAGAAAATAATATTTTCACGAGTGGCGGAGCCACGAGAGAAAATATATATTTTATATGATCACGAGTGAATTAAAATCGATAATCCAACGAACCCAACAAATTTTCTTTTTATTTTATGCTTTATTTCACAGTTTATATACATTGTTAAAGAGTTTTTACTAAAGAATTTCGTTGGGAAAATGACGTCATTTCGTCAAAAAAATGCCGTCATTTCGTCAAAAAAATGACGTCATTTAACATAAACAGTGATAATTATTGATAATTTTCACTGATAATGTTCATTGTTTGAAACAGTGAAATTATCAGTTTTAATTCACTGATAGCTCTCTATAAACCACCGGAAAGCATAAAAAAAACTTACTAATGACGCTACTGCTTTTTTTGGTTTTGAAGTTCGATAGCATCGTCGTTAACGTTTCAACACTATTATATAAATGTTAAAACAAAAACAAACTATTTGATTTTCAGACTTACAAATTAGTAAGACTGGTACACGAACTTACTGTTCAGATACAAACATGGTGTATTCATTAAAGACAAGAACGATTGCTAACCGGTAGGATAGTCTGTTGGCAGTTGTTCCATTGATGACTACGAAGTTTTCTGGAAGGTCCAGAAGAAAGGTAATGTGGTCGGTTGATTTCTCTGGTTCCGGTGTTGCAACTGATATATTGATGGACGCTTGATGTCCATGAGCTATTTAAACGTGAGATAATTATATAGTTTGCATTCAAAATTCGTCGATACATGCATTGTCTATTCTTAATAAGATAGAGCATATTTGTGGGATTCAGTGGATTATCGATTTTAATTCACGAGTGATCATAGAAAATAATATTTTTACGAGTGGCGGAGCCACGAGAGAAAAAATATATTTTATTTGATCACGAGTGAATTAAAATCGATAATTCAACGAACCCAACAAATTTTCTTTTTTTTTATGCTTTATTTCACAGTTTATATACATTGTTAAAGAGTTTTACTAAAGAATTTCGTTGGGAAAATGACGTCATTTCGTAAAAAATGACGTCATTTCGTAAAAAAATGACGTCATTTAACATAAACAGTGAAAATTATTGATAATTTTCACTGATAATTTTCATTGTTTGAAACAGTGAAATTATCAGTTTTAATTCACTGATAGTTCTCTATAAACCACCGGAAAGCATAAAATAAAACTTACTAATGACGCTTTTTTTGGTTTTGATTTATTTTTACGTTAAAATTACCAACTCAGTGAGCGATACCGCCGGAAATTCTTGTAGAATTGATACTTACGTAAATTTTAAGGCTTATTAACGTTAAGTAAAAAATTGGGTATTAAAACTCCATTCAACCGAAAGCTTTACTATTATAATAAAGCCAGTTTAATTGGTATGACCATGCTTTTATGTCCGTAGCAAGAATCTAACCACACACACTTATACATAACGTATACATATGTACATATTCCGATTTATGTTCTTTATTTTGATTTTTTGGGTGATATGAAGTTCGTTTACAGCCCATCACACAGGATCTCATATGATGCATGTTGACGTTGTCTTGATGAACAGTATGCATCAATTGAATGGGAGTTTTTTCCTTTCTGAACAATTCACGGCATTCCTGGATCAACAGCGTCTGCATTTCATAAAACGAACGGGTTTTATAGTTTTACATGCAACGAAGATTACAACACTGTTTCATAATCCCATCCAATGTCCATTTTTTCATAATCGAATTAAGATGAAATATGTTGCAAATATTAAGTTGTATGTGTACCCGAAAACTTACGTAACTTTAAAGTATTAAGTGTACAGATGTTACTATTTCTTATTAGCTTAGCTAATCATCTTACATTTATCAAATGGAAAAAAAGAACCGTTATGGCTTAAAGAGGCCTTTTCACAGATTTTGGCTTTTTTTAACTTATTCATTAAATGCTTTATATCGATAAATGTAAACATTGGGTCGTAAAAGCTCCAGTAAAGAATCAAGAATAAAATTAAAAAAAGAAAAAGAACATTGCCCGGACCAGGTTTCGAACCAGTGACCCCTGGAGTCCTGCCAGAGTCCTGAAGTAAAAACGCTTTAGCCTACTGAGCTATTCCGCCGAGTACATATATTTGAAGTATTTTATACCTTATATAAGCAATCTTCGTAGTTTCACAAAATTTAACGACAAAAACAGAACTCTCCAAATTATTCAATCGTTTCGCGTTGCAACGCTTTATAATTTTTAGGTTTTAAAATCGTCAAAAGATGCATATAATGGCTATATTAGACCATGGTAAATGTTCAGTATTACTGTTTCCTCACAAATATCATAACTAAAACGAAAATTTGCGAATCTGAAACAACTTTTTTCAATTTTGTCAATTTAACAAATCGTGAAAAGATCCCTTTAAATATGTATATAAAGTTTCGCATTCATGTTTAACATGAGCATTATTTGACCTCTTTAACATTTTTGAATAAACATACAAACTAACCGAGATGAAGAGGTTGACATACAAATAACCTAGTATGTGTACCAATATCGTGATCATACCTGTAGCACATTTCGAGTTTTGACATTATTAAGTTCTGCTTCAGCATTTATGACCAGACATTTGATATGAATACCAGTATGCCAAAGTTTTTGGCAGGTATTTTCAGTATTTTTTAGAAATCGAAGGCACAAGTTTTTCTTGCGGACATTACAGCCGTAGCGCAAACCTATCTTTCGATCCGTTGACACCGTTAGGGAACTTAAATATGAGCATATTATGTTCGTTATATCTCCCAAAATAGTTAGTTACCAACACAATTGGAAATAATGAAAAGATGACTGAATGTATTATATTTTCTATTTTAAAGGACATGTTCGAGAAGCAAGACTATCTGAACTTTTTTTTCTTAAACACTAATATACCGACGATTTCATTTTAAAGAATTAAGATCTAAACATGGCAATTATCAATAGTTACAATTCTAAATGTATTTTAACCTGTCCCGTTCCTTACAGCCCTGCAACCATCTATAATTATCATGACAGTCTTTCCAGCCAGGTTCTGACTGGCCCTCAGAGTGGCGATGACGTCTTTTAATGCCAGATATGTCTTTTTGATACGCATCGCTATAAACTGTTTACCGTCGCTCGTGAAACCATGCGATGTTATAGCAAGCACGAAATATTTAGACTGTGGGTCACCTTCAGCTGATTCTATTAGACATATGATGCACTTTTTGCAATTTATTCTATTGCCTTGTTGGTCTTTCCTGGGACCGCAATTCCATTCTTCCAATGAAAGATCACTGTTAAGAACATCTTGATACAGATATTTTAGCTTGATACGCTCTACAAATACTTTCTGTAGGTTATCTTTTTCTTTCTTGGCCCCTTCACGATAAGGAAAAGGCCCTGTCGCGATTCCTTTTTGACCTTTGTTTACAATGATGACAGCATCACCTTGTTTGTGGGTCATTCCCCTAAATAAGAAAAACAGCAAAATGATTTATTGGGTATCTCTATTCCGTAGAAGGTATACACGTGTTGAATATTTACAAGTAAATATATTTCGTGTTAAGATAATTTTAGTAATTATATCAAATTAGTAGTTCTATATTATTTTGTTGTTGGTTAGAATATCTGTATTTCTCGTTCAAATTTGTCATTTTGCATCTCAATTGTGTTTGAATAACATGACGATGATCGTAATAGTTACATCTGCGTTGTAATGTCTTTAAAGCGTTTTAATTAACTTTGAGATTTAGTTACTCTTTATTTCTAATGAACAGAAAGTTAAAAGTGTGTTACTTTGAATGTATCCTATTATTAAGTATTTTATTAAAATTTAAATTGAAATATAATTCGTTTCGCTGCAATCTAGATTGTAGCGTAATGCTTAAATTATAAGATTTAAGTTCTATAGGTAAGAAATAAGTTCCAAGATTTTTATTTGAAAAAATGAAATAAACAAGAGATGTGTTTGTCAGGAACACAATGGCCCCTATTGTGCAGCTTTGAAGCCATATATTTGACCTTTGACCTTGAAAAATGACCTTGACCTTTCACCACTCAAAATGTGCAGCTACATGAGGTACACATGCAGGCCAAATAGCAGGTTGCTATCGTTAATATTGCAAAAGTTATCGCAAAACTTTAACTAAGCTTGAAGTTTGAGGACAAAATGACAGAGTGACAGAATGACAGACAGACAGGCCAAAAACAATATGCCCCCCGAACATTCGATCCGGGGGCATGACAATAAAAATTGTAAACAACACATCAAGATCAAACACATGATATACACACACAATGAAACAAATCGTTTGTTTATGAAAACTGTGTTCGTTTTAAACTATAAATAATACAAACGCGAAATCATTTTATAATTATTGCAATTATGTTGTGTTGGTTAATATTTGTGTTTACACGTGTATTGGTTACAAGAAAAATTACTGTATGCTTTCGCATGACACACTGTCCAATGATGTTGAACAAATGTGCCAAATGCTATTAAAATCTTGCAATGAACGACATGGTTATGGCCATGACAAGCTTTTTGTGGCCATTTTTGACCTATGAACTCAAAGTGTGACCTTGAACTTGGAGATATCATCGTAATTCTTTCGCATGACACACCGTCCAATGATGGTGAACAAATGTGCCAAATGATTTTAAAGACTACCAATAAAGACAAAGTTATGGCCCTGAGAAGCTCATTTATGGCCATTTTTGACCTTTGAACTCAAAGTGGGACCTTGACCTTGGAGATATCGATGCACTTCTTTCCCATGACACACCGTCCCATGATGGTGAGCAAATGTACTAAGTTATTTAAACATATAAAGGTAAATGACATAGTTATGGTCTGGACAAACTTTCGGTTTTAAACTCACTGACCCCATGACCTTGTTTTTTCTACCCGGCATGACCCATATTCTAACTTGACCTAGACATCATTTAGATACAACTTCTGACCAAGTTTGGTGAAGATCAAATAAAATTTTCGGGACAGACCGACCGACAAAGTGACTCCTATATAGCCCCAGTTACCAATGGTAATGGGGGTATAATGATAAATTATAACATAAAATAATATGATAACACTCAAATTATGTTCTTGACATGAACCATATATTTTCTGGTTATTTTGGTTAAATCATAATAATACATCTTTTCCTGTTCACATAAATGCTGAATTGTGACATGAAAATATGCTTGTTTAGCATTCCCCGATAAACAAAATAATGCCAATCAATTTAAAATGATAATGACCTACTTTAACAAAACCTTTCAGTACAAGTACTAAACACAAACCTTAACATTCAATGCATATTTACATCATTTAAATAAATTTGGGCCATGTTCTATGAAACGGGTGTTTAATGCATGTGCATGCAGTGATTTTTCTTGCTAAAAATTATCGCTGCTTCCCAAACGCAAAAAAACACGTTTTTCCCCAAAAATCTGACCAAAATTCCCCCCCTTTAAAAAAAAACATTTCTTTTGTTTTTAGATAGAAGTCTCTTATGACTTAATTTTGATTTCTTAACTCTATATCTCAACTTGATTTTTTTTAAACATCCTACAAAATATATGACTTTAGTTAAGTCCTTTCTGTCGATAAATAATTCCCAAATTTTACCACTTTTATTGATTTAAAAAATCTCAATTTGACCATACTCATTTTCCCTAAATTGCTAGAAGCGCCCCTGAACATGCAATTAAAAACAATATTAATTATGTTACTTATAATCATTAGTATAATGCTTCATTTTTCCCAATTTCATGGTTAATCGCGCTATTTTCCCCAATTGCATGGTTTATCGCGCTAGTTTTCCCAATTCAAATGGCACAGGCTGTAACAAATAAAAGAAATAAAATCACTGGCATAAAGTGTCTTCCCAGATTAGCCTGTGCAGTCTGCAGAGGATAATCAGGGACGACACTTTCCGCCTAAACTGGATTTTTGCCAAGAAGGGACTTTCTTTAAACAAAAAATATAAGTGGAAAGTTTCGTCTTTGATAAGCCTTTGCAGACAGCACAAGCTAATCTGGGATGACACTTTGCACAGATGCATTAAACCGCCTTTTATCAGAGCATGGCTCATTATTTAAAATTTAAATTCATTTGAGGCTGCTTTTTGGGACATCAGGCTTAGTTATTTACTATACGCAAGGCTTATCAGGGACGACACCTTCGCCTTAACTGGATTTTTAGCTAAGAAGCGTCTTCCTTTATACAAAAAATTCCTTAAAAGTGGAAAGTGTCGTCAATAATTTGAGCAACTCTTAATGCACATGCATAAAGCCTTGTTTTGCCACACATTATGCACATGGATAAAGCCTTGTTTTGCCAAACTTTATTCACATGCATAAAGGCTTGTTTTGCCACACATTATGCACATGCATATAGCCTTGTTTTGCCACACTTAATGCACATGCATAAAGCCTTGTTTGCCACACATTATGCACATGCATAAAGCCTTGTTTTGCCACACTTAATGCACATGCATAAAGCCTTGTTTTGCCACACTTAATGCACATGCATAAAGCCTTGTTTGCTACACATTATGCACATGCATAAAGCCTTGTTTTGCCACACCTAATGCACATGCATAAAGCCTTGTTTTTCCACACTTAATGCACATGCATAAAGCCTTGTTTGCCACACATTATGCACATGCAGAAAGCCTTGTTTTGCCACACTTTATGCACATGCATATGTTTGCCACACTTTATGCACATGCATATGTTTGCCACACTTTATTCACATGCATAAAGCTATGCTTTGTCACATTTTTATGCACATACATAAAGCCTTGTTTTGCCACACATTATGCACATGCACAGAGCCTTGTTTTGCCACACTTTATGCACATTCATAAAGCCTTGCTTGCCACACTTTATGCACGTGTATAAAGCCTTGTTTTTTCACACTTAATACACATGCATAATGCCTTATTTTTCCACACTTTATGCATATGCATAAAACCTTTTTTCCACACTATGCGCATGCATAAAGCCTTGATTTCCCAGAGCCAGGCATATTTTTTGACTCACTGAGGCTCCTTCATCACACAGAAACATGATCTGGGCCCTTCTTTTCTCGGCCGGTCCTGACCCATTTCCTTTACAGTGGCCCCTGTAGGGATCTCCGTTCTCATAGCTCAACATGACCCAGTCCTCTGTAGTCAGTAAAAAGAAGTGGTTCAAAGACATATCAGGACTCGTTTCATAAACATATGGCTTTAGAATCAAGAATTTACTTAGAACCAAGAAATATATGTGACAAGTTTGAATAAAAACAGGCTTCCACTGAAGGATGAAGTCATTAACAAAATGTTCTACACGAAGAATGATGTAGATAGATGTGGTTAAATACAAAATTGACACAAAATAAAGTCATTTCTTGAATATTCCAATCTAAAATATATTCTTTATTGTTAGACGTCTTAGAATTGGTTGGTGAATACTGGTTCAGGCTAAAAGATAACGACAAGGTACGATTGTCAACCCTAATCATATCTAGTGGATCGACCAAAAAACACATTTTTTTACGCTACAAATTGTATATTCTGATTTAATAGGTGGGTTGTAATTCCATATGTATGTGCATTAAATGATAAATGAATCTTCGCTGAATCGCATTACATTGCCGGATTTTACAAATAAGGTTCCATATGTTGAAAATCAAACATGAACGTTTAACTCATCTCATAGATATCTGAATTATATAAAAAGAACTCTTCAACTTAGCGACACCTTGAAAGTATTATTGGCTTGTGTATTAATACATCACCAAATAGAAGAGCCGCCTGTGATCAACGGCTGTCTTAGTAATCAGAATGAGTTGATGCACACCATTGTTGCATGTGATCAGCTGGACAGGCTACGATTGTTTAAAACTTTAACGGCGAATTAAGATAAACGTATGTTCTGATAAAAGCAATTTAAAAGCAATGATATTTTCAAACATTTTCAGATTATTCCAGAAAACAAATTTTCTAACAACTAACATATATTGAAGGGTTAACAATTTAGTCACATCAATACCTTCACAGAACAATCAACGGTTGTAAGCTAAAATGGCCGTATTTTTTTCAGCAACCAGTCCCTGCATAGGGAGCACAGAAATGCAGGATATGGCCTCACAAACTTCAAGGGAATCGTACCGGTTAATTTGGGGGAAAACGGCATTTTTTAAATTTATAAGGAATACACGTTGTTGTTTTTTTGTGAAAAAATACCGAAAAATAAATATTAACCGTTGGTTATCAACGGGTTTTTACCATTGGGTAAAATTAAAATTATTTGTATAAACATACAGATATTGATTTAGTTTTGGTCATTTTGAGGTTTTCTCACAATTATGTCTTATGAAATGTACAAGTTTGAGTAAAAGAAACAAAAAGATAATAGCAAAACATTATAAGCGGTATAAATGTTAATGTTTCAAAACAAGTATGTTTTATTGGACAATTAAAGGGACCTTTTCACAGATGTCAGCATGTTTGACGTTTGTCATTAGATACTTTATATTGATAAATGTAAACACAGGATATAAAAAGCTTCATTAAAAAACAAGAGTATAATTAAAGAAAGAAAAAGAGTAACCCTCAACAAAGCTCGAACCACTGACCCCTGAAGTAAAAGTCTAACGCTTAGACCACTCGGCCATCCGTGCTCATTGAAAATATGATGTGTTTTATACTTGATATAAGTAATCATAGTAGTGTCACAAAATATAACGACAACAACAAAAGTCTCAAAATTCTTGTATCGTGTTGCGTTGCAACGCTTAATAATTTTCAGGTTTTTAAATTGTCAAAAGAGTATTTTAGAGCATAGTAAATGTACAGTATGACTGTTTCGTTACAAATATCATAACTACAGCGAAAATTTGCGAATTTGAACATGTGTTTTTTAATTTTGTTAATTTACCTAAACGTCAAAAGGCCCATTTAAACTGATATTTTACAACAGTGTGGCTTATTATAATGGAGGTTTCTTTTATTCTAAGTACTTCATAAGCTATATCACTTCGGTATGGTGGTCTTCTTGAAAGCCAAGGCAATGCCTTGACAATATGGCTAAATAAACAAACGCAGCTTGGAGTGTAATGAAGCGTATTTTAGGTTTACATAGATGGTGACTTATTGTCGATCTTTGTAAAATATACACTTAAATCTAAAAGTATTTAACGGATGGAGTTGGTGGACTGATAAGGAAAATCTATTTGGGCAAAGACCCAAGCCCATTGAAAGTTCGGTTAAATCCATTTCGGGACACCGCTTTAGAGGGCTGAGTTTAATGCATACAATTCGGGGTTTAAACCATTTTAGGACGCCGAAACCTCACAGTAGGCTAAATCTTATTCACAAAAAATTCAGATATACAAATTAGCCTCATTGAATTCAAACTAAACCACATTAAATAAAACTACGTTTCAATTAATAAATATTTTAACCACTCACATTGCAGTGTATAATTGATACGTTATATATTAAACAGAACTAATCATCGATAGACACATTTGTAAGAAAGAACGTTTTGAAAAATGAAAAAAAAACGTTTTTAATTATTTTATTTAGCATGCTTTAAATGGGAAATGTAATGTTAAATATGGCACTTATTTTTTTTAAGTGATAACAGACTTTCTTTAAAATTAGATGATTACACTATGCATTGGCGTTTGAAATCTTGAATAGGAAACTTGCATTATAGAGCAAACATGAGTGCACTCACTGAAACGTAATATGTCATTAAATAAATGATATCGTAGTCTGAACAATCACAGGAATCATTATTTTTTTCTCTGAACAATAATACTTCATTATTTTTTTCATCCTTCTTCATTGACATCTCAGTAATTTATGCTTTTGATCCATAATTAAGGACAATGAAACTACAGTTGCTATAATAAGAAGTGAAAAATTGTTCATCTCCGGTCATTTGTTATCTTATACAAGTGACCAGTTGTTAACCTTATATTGATATCAAAAAGAAACCCTGCTGCCATGACAATGTGCTTGAAATCGAAACCCCCATTTCACACATAAATTTGATTAAGATCGTATATCGGCATGTAGCCTCAGGGGCAATGGGCGAGATCCGTGCAGTTGTTGATCTTATGACTGACTAATGGGGTTGTTTACCATCGGGACTTCGGTTAAAAACCATTGCCCGAGCATTCCTGATCTTATGGTACATTGTAGCCATATAGAAGGTACATGTAGGTCAACATTCAATAAAATACGCCCTTCATTATAAAAGACAGATATACGATGAAAGTACATCTGAAACGCAGAAATAGGCTCTGTACAGGTTGCAGCTGGCATTACACGAACACTTTTATAGCAAAATGTCTTTGAATGAATTAAATTAATAAATATTAGCAACTAGAAAAACGACACGACAATCTGCTAATTAAAATGTGTTTAATATACGATCTCGTAGATTAACTGTTTGAGTTAATTATTTATTATCAGTCAATAACATGCGGTTATTTAGTTCTTTCAGAAAAAGCTTTCGTTAACTTCGAAGTAACTCTAAGAAAAGTAAATGCTGAAGTTTGCTTACAGGCTAAGTAAAAAAATGTTCGTTAAAAAGACATTTACACGTGCTATATAATTGTTTGGGGAAAACTGATTACATTTGATGTAACTCTTTTTTTTCCGTAGAATATTACATACATATGTAGACAATAAGGTGTATTCATACAAATATTTTCATATAGTATTAAAGCGGGTATATACGATCTTGTCAAATATTTATTGATTAATATAAAATGTGTAAAAAACTTATTATACATATATTTCAATATAAACTAAAATAAAAGTTAAGAAGAACATGTGTCGAAAAATGCTAAATAAGCCAGATATTTTAATTCTGAAATCGAAAAAGGCTGTACAGCCGAATTCACCAGCATGTATATCATGCATGTACGATGTGAATCTAAATTTAGTTTAACGGTTCATTTGAAATTCCTGCAGCGATATCGATTCATACGACACATGAACACTTACTAAAAAGACGAATGCATCGGTTATTGTAGGAAAATAATTACGAATTACCTTCGTCACAATCGGCTCGGGGCGCTAATTTGTATTTGCTGTATTTTATAAAATTCGTCTTAAATGTATCATTTTTCTTGCATATTGTGTGTTATTATAACATATTTGTATCAATATTTTACAATTCAGCACATATAAAAATCGTATATACCCGCTTTAAGCCTTTCATAAGCAAAGTATTTCATGTACAGCTTTTGGATGAGTACATACATGTAAGTGTCGTACATTCAACATACATTCGTTTACAAATCTAGTTGTGTTATACTAAAAGTAGTTTACAACAGAAAACACACACACACAAACAAACAAAGCTTTTACCATACAAAATAATGTTGAATATCAGTATGTATATTGTTTATTATAAAAGTATTGCACATTAAAAAATTAATTAGTAGGTGCTAAATTGCATTAAATAAGAATATTGATTCTGCAAAGTTTGGGAAAACATATGTGATAAACAGTTTTAATATTATGAGTTAATATAAGTAATTGCGTTATGTGAGATGTCAGTAAAAATTTTAACAAGGGACCATATTCGTTATTCTTATTCTGTTTTAATTGTATTTGTGTAAATTTCCAAAGCGTGCTTCATACTATTTACAAGTTCATACTTTGAAGATATACGTTTTTTTCGCCGACAATGAAATATATATTATTCAAACTCTATGCATACTATGTTTAAATCGTTCATGTTTGGATTAATAATTCCAAGGACTAGATTCTGACATGTAATATGAAAAGGTATACTTGCTCTACTTTTACAAAACATATCAGCAACAACTTTAATAATTTCTTGGGTAAATTGATATGACCACAGCAAGTGTATTATATTTTCAACTTCAATGTTACAAAATGTACAAAGATTATTTGCAAAAATTTTCATTTTGAACATATGGGGTTTTGCCCCCAATATTCTGTGGATTATTCTGCATTGGAGCCATCTTACCTATATTTCATTAGCTAGATTCATTACGAGCGGATGTACTTTTTCATGTCAATATTAAAAATTTCAGAGTTCCATTTCGTATTACCAGCTTGAATCTTATTGTTCTGAATGAATATTTTATAAATATGTTTCTCTTCCTTTGGGCTTGTTATTATTTTTTATGCAAGTTTGAAGTATATGTCCTTGAGCTTTTTGTTACAATTTGACAGGTCTTCACATTTTTCAATATATTTTTTATTATGTTTCTTAATCCTCGGTAGATAAGGAAATTCACATTTGTTCCAACCTGTGTATTCAAAGATTCTTAGGAATCAAAACAGTTTCTTTCTACCATAATATCTCTCACAAACCGAATACGTACGTCTTTCATATAGGTATTTAATATAGATATAGCTATTGTTATTGCAAAATTATGTTTATCATCCCAATTTATTATTGGCAGCTTTTCAATATACAATATATAGTTTTTCAAAACATCGAGCACAAATTTATTTTTCAAGTGTAAACATATTTCTTCTGCATACATTTTACCAGTTTTGAATATTATTTTAAAATCTATTAACGAATTATCCAATGAAAAGCAATATCCTTTGCCTCACATTATTCTCTTAATACATGTAAGGTTAATGTTTTTTTCAAACGAACCTATCTCAACCTTATTTAACTCACCTCGTCATACTCCTTAAAATTTATTTTTTTTATTTTTCTTGAACCTGCCCAAAAAAAAACTCATAAAGGTGATGTTCTGTTGTTTTTATGGTTTCTTATCTTGGTGTTTGCAGTAATACAAATAAATATGTAAATAACGGTAGAAACGATGATTTGACCATGGTTATCTTTCCAGAGGGTTAATATTTCTGTGATTCCAATGAGTTATGATCTTTTAACACTTTCGATTTTGTTATCGAAATTCGTCATTACCATGTTGCCTAAATTAATATCAATCACTATCCCAAGAACTTTTAAGGTAGTAGCTCTCCGCGTATTTAGTTGTTATGGATCTAGTACTATATTTCATAAAGCCTATCCAAATTAAATTCTTTTATTTTATAGTTAAAGTTTTAAGTCCAGAGTATCTTGAAAATTTATGAAGCATGTCTAATGTAAAATAATGTAAAACTATGTCATGTATTGTTATACCTTTTATTTCCTGCTGTCTCTTATTGTAATGGCAAGAATTTCTTCACAAATATTTAACATTAAGCGCCGATTGGGTCTCCTTGACGGCATCCCCTGTCTATACAGAAAGTATTTTACAAGAATCAATTTATTTGTGTGGAGGCCATAGTATTATGCAAGAACATAGATATCCATTTTTGAAGCATTGGTCCGAAGTTAAAACAATTAAAGCCATACAACTTATTTGGCATAGTTAATTAAAGTATAAATAAGAAACATATTTTATCTATGCCAATTAGAATAAAATCTGGTGGTTACAATGTAGAAATCCGTCTTTTTTTGCGCTTTAAAACTTAAAAATCATCGCGTTTGTCAAAATGGACGTATACGTCTAGAAATCCTACTTTCGGTTTTAAAGGCGGTACCGTTTGAAAAATAAGGAATAACTTCCTAACTAGGTCATATATTCAATTTTATCTTTGCAAATAAGACTATATCTGATGGTTACAAGGTAGAAATTTGTCTTTGTTGTGCTTTAATCTTACACATAATCGCGTTTGTCGAAATGGACGTATACGTATAGAAATCCTGCTTTCGGTTTTAAAAGCGGTACCGTTTGAAAAATAATTAATTGCTCGCTAAGCTACAGATTTAATAACACTTTCGCACACTTTCAAATTTTATCTATATGCGTCGATAAATATGTATTTCATTTCAAGGTCAGAGGCTTTAATTGTTGTTTTTATAAATTGGAATGAGAGAGTATCGGACGCTTTTTCGAAATCGATTGCCAGTTCTTATCCAAGTAAATAATTATTCACAGCATATTTCAATATATTAAAAAAAAATCTATTGTTCCAACCCATGAATTTCAATATATTAAAAAAAAATCTATTGTTCCAACCCATGAATCGACTTTAATGCAACCTGTTTGATCTTTGGGGATAAAAATTTCAATTACTGTCTTTAATCTTTTTTGCAATGGCACCTGATGCTAAATTGTAAACAACATTTAATAATGTTAACGGTCGCAAGTTTTTTAGATTACATTGTTTTGGATACTTCTTTAATATGAAGCAACCCTTCTATTGAGTCAGATTGGTATATAAATATTACCTAAATCAGTTTTTATATCGTACCTAATTCGTTTTTTATTTCTATTTTATAATGTTTTATAGAACGAAACAGCTTTTAAAATATCGTTTCGCTCTGTCAACTTTAAACCGTTTTCTTATTTAATAAAAGGTTTCGACTTCAAGTGGTAGGGATATTTTTTTTCAATTGATTTCTGTACAAATAAATAATGGTTATCAATAACAGAAACAAACACTATTAAATGACCGATATATCAACAGAAAATTGTCAAATAAACCTAGTAAATGAAAACTCGTCAAACCCTTAACACAAAAAACTACTCTACTACTTACAGCCTCTGGTGCTTAAACTATGACAACATTTAATATTAGTACGGGCTTTATTGTATTCGCACGTCAATCTTGTGTTGTATTTAATACCGCAGACACTTTAACTCAAGAAACCCAGAAGATAATGATGTGTCATTATTAGCGACTTTTACAACAGAACATGAAGAATGAACATGGTACAAACGTAGGGACGGTAATAAACATCGCATTAGAACGGTAATCGATACATAGATAATTAAGAAGTGCTCACGTTTTGCAAGCACATTCTTCAACCAATAAAAATGGTTTATTTTCATTATCGTAAAAGTAATCGACATCCTTCATTGTGCTTATTAATGTCGTTTTAAGCATTATATATAAACACCTTAAAATTTAGCTGCACAAAAAGCTGAAACAAAGTATTACAGCATCATATACAGGTCAACATGTTCACACACTCTGCAACATTTAAAATTTAAATAATACACAATTTAATATAAATATTTATTTTTGATATACATTCTAACAGGACACGCGCAAAATTCAATATCCCTATCCAATGGAAACCCTATAATATTTTGCAATAACTATGTAAGTATTATACATATCCAAAGTCGATACATATACCCTTAGTGTTAATTCACATTTTTTATTTATGAAAGTCATGAACCGGAATACTTTGCCAACCAATGCAGCATCTCTCAGGTCTGATTGATATTTAGCATAATAATTATCAACATCACACCATGAACAAAAATATAACATTGTTCACACATGGCTGAAAAAACCTGGTTCACAGTAATGTACACAAAATATAAATTTTATGGGACATTTGGTTTCGGTATGAAATATAGTTTAGGTTTGAGCGATGCATTACATTTATGGCACATAGGTCTTAATCAACTTTTACCCACAAGAGGCTTGTTTTCAGAACACTTTGTAAATTACTTCTATATGATGTTACACACAACTACAACACCTGGTAAAACGGGTAAAATAATGCAATTCTTGGTTAAAGATGATACAAATCGAATGTATACACAACTCCATTTAATATGTAGCAATGCCTGCAATTAAAGATACGTATACAAGAATAGAAAGACGCTACTTCGGACAGGTTTGTACGTAAGGACATACGGACTGACGGACACATTTACGGTCAAACAGACAGACGAACATACAGGAAGACATGCATATGTTCATAGTGAGTCCAATTTACATCATTTACTCTAAACGGATGAGGTGTAATTAAAAATAAGTGTCATTAATATTTCAGTATACATGTCAAACAAATGAGTGATATAACATCAATACCATACGTATTACGAGACTTTTAAAGTTTCATTTTTAAATCGCAGAAATATGTTTACAATTATCTTTTCAATGAAAAATAACCTCTACTAGAACCGTTGCAATTATACGTATATCGTCATTTCAGTTATAAATTTATATGAAGATAATAAGTAATTACTAAGCGGCAATTATTACAAACTACTATTTTTATCGACAGTGTTAAGTTATACTGATATCATATTTATTACATACACATGTAGAAAAACACTAAATGAAATTTGAAGACGCTTACGGAATTTCGAGAAATTATTGTTAATATATCGGTCCAAAAGCAAAAAAGAAATAGAAAAGCAATTTTGTCTTTTATTTTTTTATATATGTAACACGGACAAGTTCGTGATTCCAAATCAGGTTTCGTTTACTGAAATCAACATCGAAACTAGTTACGTAGTTTAATTAAAGAGACGCCAAGCCTCTATTAATGTCAATATTTGATGACTTAGCCCTTGCCCGCATTTAAAACATTCCGTTAAGTAAGTCCATTGTGTTGCAACAGTATACAGTGTACACAAAATCGTAATTTCTATCGACCTCATACGTTTGAATACATTCCATATGTCATGTCTGTATAACGAATTGTGTGTTGCTTATAAATAGGACGTCATTCACTATTGCTAAACAACAGAAGTTCGCGACCATTGCGATAACAAAAAGCATGTATATTAATGTATCTTTACTATTATCCAGGTAAAACTTAACACGTGCTAAAAGATATAACGATTTAATAACAATAATCACAAGCTAATTGCACTGAGTGTTCGTTCGTTAACAGTCGGAGGGCTCCGGGCGTCTCCTCTATACGCATGCGCAACGCGCTTCCGATGGGTCAGACGCAACTCTCCAGGTCAGCCACAACACTCCCCCCGTTTTTATTGTTGGAACCGCTCCCCGGACCAGGTACCACCGCCCGAAACAATATTCTGCCATTTGTCTGGTTGTGGTTTGTTGTGCCAATCCTGGATTGCCAAACTGGCGTATATTGGGGACCATCCATTTCCGAGGTAGATCTACAGGGCAACCTGCCCTGTGGAGATCGCATCAGACAGGTTGACTGCGTTTCTCGTGGTGACCTTCAGGATGTGCTGCGTTGTCACCCCCTGAGGTTCCGCCAACATCGCAGTCACATCCCCATCTTCCGTTGGCGCCGGAAATCGATGATAGGGCCTAGTGAAGTAAGGAGCGTGAATGAATTCACTCCTGTTGTAACAAAAGTGGGTGTTGGGAAAAACTTCCAGCCAACACCCGACACGACTGAGTGAACGGCTCGCCCCCCCGGATCCCACGGATATGAATCAGGCTGACTAGCCGATTCCATTCGATTGAAAACATGAGCTAACTGGCCGCTTGGATCGGCCAACTGTCTATCGTAAACTGTTGGCTCATGGACCTTTTCAAATTTAACCCCCACGCTGTCACACCCAGATACACGACAGGTGTGGTTTCTTGTACACCTATCCACCTGGCGCTGGCTCTCCAAGCTCTTCTGGATCTGGGACAAACTGTCCCTTCTTTTGGTCGTGCGACTCCGTAAAGGACTTGTATCCTCGGACTGGTCGCCCTCGACCCCGTCTCTTCTGGTGGTCGTGCGACTCCGAACAGGACTTGTATCCTCGGACTGATCGCCCTCGACCCCTACCAAAGGTAGACATCCAACCGCCCAGGACTCGGTATGACCTCCTGCCTTCTTGTCCGAGAAGTGACACTCTTGGACCCTAACAGTAGCTTCTACCTTGTCACCGCTGGAAGAACTGACATCCATCGGGCAAACTGCCGTCGATGACTTTTTGTGACCCTTTCTCGGAATTGACGTTCCTAACAGGATATCCGGATCCGGACCTATGTCCACTGTTCGTCTGAACATGATAACTTTTGCTACCACCGGTTTATCTCTGAATGTTGTATTCAAAGGTATACTTTCGCCATTGATTAATAGGCAGTCCGAGTGCAGATCAATCAATGCCTTGAAGTGCCGCAGCAGGTCATGTCCCAGCAACATCTCATCACTGATTGGCGCTACACATACCCCTTCCCTGGAAGACTGCTTTCCAAGCTGTACGTGTAATGGCTGTGTCACAAATCATTTGAGAACCGAATTCTTATCAGCAAGCTGCATGTTGATTTCCCTGACCTTGCCTGGTTTCCGCTCTAACTGGTCATAGACTGCTGAAGACAGTATAGATATATCCGCTCAAGAGTCTACCCGAGCCCTAACCTGATGGTCTCCTACCAACATATTCACATACGAAGACCCTGCCGTCACAACCATGACTGCTATGGTCTCCACTCCACTTGCTGACACGGATTTGCCCCCTTCCTTTTCAGCCGCCAATCCAGATGAAGCATCCTGCTGCACTTCAACCGGCGCTAACAAATGGCCTCTTGCTACATCGGGCTGCGGTGCCTGGCCTTCGCCACCGGCCCTTTGGAGTTTAAAGTCTTCTGTGGACTCTTTTCAGCCACTTGACCTTCAGACGTTGATTTAAGGGATTCCTGGTACAACTTACAATTCTTTTTTATATGGCCCCTGTCATTACAATGAAAACATCTGAAAGTCCTCTGTGGGAACGTCATATCCTCGTTATTTCTTGCACTGTTTGATTCTAAACTAGCTTCAAACTTACAAGTCAGCTGCTCGATCGCCTTTTCCAGTTTTTCTAATCTCACATCACCCGGGGACTGAACCGCATTGACCGCTATTTCTTGATCAAATTGCTTAGCCTTCTTGCCATCCACCACAAGAGTGACATACTGATGGTGTCGTACCAGATCAACAGCATGCTGAATAGATCGTGGTCGTTCAAAACAGGCGTGTTTCCCTGCTTCACTGTCAATACAACCTTGACAGAACTTTGAAACTGCCTCCCTTTGACCAAACTGATCTGGAAGGTCCCTAAAATCAGGTATTGCCAGAGTTAACACTCTATCCGCCCAATCTTCTAACGATTCCCCCGGTTGCTGTGTAACCTGCTGGAACTTAGCTCTACTTGTCTCAGGTAGTTCCTTTGAACCAATGCGCCTTTCCATCTTTCGCATAATGTCACGGAAAGAAAAACTTTCTCCCATATGCGTCTCGATGGTGAAGTAATCGAGAGCCTTCCCCTCGAGGCACCAGTTCAGGTAATCACGGCATTCATGATCAGACCATTTGTAGACTTTCCGATAGCTGTTGAACTTTTGCTTGAATGACAGCCAACTGGTTCGTCCATCATATCGTAGGTTCTTTGGCTGCCTCCTTGGATCACCGTGGACTCTAGAGTGATATTCATTCTCTGATAAACTATCAGATTCTGAACTGGAACTGTAATAGAACCTTGATTGTGATGACCTTGCCCTGTGACGACCTTGTACATGACGATGCCGCCTCCTTGAAACACCCTGTCTTGACCCTGATCTTGAACTGGAGTCGCTGGAGTGATTCCTGTGCTTTGTGCCTGAATAAAAAATGAATATATTTTTAGCTCGGCTGTTTTCGGAGAAAACCCGAGGTATTGTCATAGCCAGCTCGTAAACCTTCACCGACCCAACAACCAATGCAAACATATTAAACAAACAATTTGAATCAGTCTTCTCTCGCCCACAGCCACTGAGTCTCTCTCAGTCCTGTAAACAGATACTCACCCCACAAAACCACCCAAAGATGCAAAATGTCACTATCACCGAGGATGGAATACGGAAACTCCTTAAAGGTTTAAACCCCAGCAAAGCCTCAGGACCCGACCAGATCTCCCCAAGGTTACTAAAGGAGCTTCACCATGAAATAGCCCCTGTCCTGACCCATATCTACCAAATTTCTTTGAAATCAGGTATTGTCCCGAATGACTGGAAGCACGCAGTCATTGCTCCAGTGTTCAAGAAAGGCCCTAACTGCAACCCCAGTAACTATAGACCCATCTCACTAACCTGTATTGCCTCTAAGCTTATGGAGCATATACTTGTCTCCAATATCATGTCTTTTTATGACGAACATAATATTTTAAGTCAATTTCAACACGGGCTTAGATCAAAACATAGCTGTGAAACCCAGCTCATTAGTTTTTCTCAGGAAGTCTATGACAACCTAGAACAAGGTCAACAAACTGATATTATAGTCATGGACTTCAGCAAAGCCTTTGACAAAGTCGACCATCACAAACTCCTCATGAAACTTCATAGACTAGGGATACACCCCGAGACCATTTGTTGGATAAGGTCATTCCTATACGGTCGCACCCAGCAGGTTGCCGTCGAGGGCCATAACTCTGACAACCTTCCAGTCCTATCTAGCGTCCCCCAAGGCTCGGTCCTCGGACCTTGCCTGTTTCTCTCATACATTAATGACCTCCCTGACAGTGTTAAGAGCTAGGTTAGGCTTTTCGCAGATGATGCTATTGTTTATTTAGCAGTTAAATCTACCCAAGATTCACAAACCCTCCAAAAAAATCTCTTAAATCTTGAAAACTGGGAATCCGATTGGTCAATAGAATTCAACCCCGACAAATGTGAAATCCTTAGAATCAGCCGCAAAAAAACATCCTTTCTTTTTTCCCTACAAACTCCATGGTATAGAACTAAAAGCCACAGAGACTGCAAAATACCTTGGTGTCACCATAAGTAAAGACCTGTCTTGGACCAATCACATAAACAACATAACATCAAAGGCCAGTAATTCACTCAGATTCATTTAAAAAATTATATCAAAACTTCAAATAAAAATGTTAAAGAGACTGCCTACAAAACGTATGTTAGGCCCCAGTTAGCATACTGTTCAACTGTTTGGCATCCTTGGCAAAAATATCTCATTTACAAAATTGAACAAGTCCAAAGATCAGCTGCCAGGTATGTTTGTAATGACTACAACTATACCAGCAGTGTTACCCAAATGCTAAATGATCTCAAATGGCAAACCCTAGAACAGCGTCGTAACATCAGTAATGTCACATTATTATGCAAAATCCAAAATAATCTTGTGTGGGTTGACCATCACCACCTGACACCCACTAGAAACCTGAACTACCTGGTGTCGTACTCAAGGACACAGTATCACTCGAATTCATTTTTCCCACGTACTATTCGTCTGTGGAATGGCCTGCCTGTGTCCTTACAAGCTAGTCCCAGTTTAGACATCTTTACTGGGCAGCTGCATCCTTTCCACCAGTTCTAATCTATTGTGTTGTTTAACTTTTTATCTTAGTCTTGTAGCTTCTTTTATCTTTTTACCTGTACCTAGTAAATTGCACTTAACATATCTTTAACAGCTATTTTCTGACAACGCTGCTTCTGATAATCGTTCAACAATTGTATAGCAGTACCATGTAGATGTAGATGTAGAGATGTTGTGTCGTCAGCCAGCTGCTCGTCGTTGTCGTGTTGTCCGCCGACGTCGTGCTAAAACTTTTACATTTTGCTCTACAATCAAAGTGCTTCCACCTACAACTTTGAAACTTCATATGTGGATTCACCTTGATGAGTTCTACACGCCACACCCATTTTTCGGTCACTAAGTCAAAGGTCAATGTCCCTGAGACCTCTAAAAAAAAAATATGACAAACTTTCGAAGCCTAGCGTGGCACCCGTAACGCGGTGCTCTTGTTTCATCATGTGATAGTAAAATTATTTATGAACAGGATTTTTGTATTTGTTCACAGGATGTTTAAACAACTAGTAGTTAATCAAGAAATGAATTCTGATTATGAATATGTCAAGTCATTGGTGTTGAATTAGTTCATATCTAGTGTAACATCATCCTAAAGTCCTAAAGTCCTAAAGGCAGATTTTCACATGATGAGTTGCATGATATTTTCTGCGTTTCATTTGTAAAAATTTTTTTTTCAGCTATGCTGTTTATAGATGCAGGTGTCAGTTAGCAGCAATAGATTATTCAAAACACTTGAATCGTCCTGTTTTGTTGGACAAAGAAGGAAATTAGAGGTATTTATATTATTGTTTTCGCCCTGTATGTTGGTTTGTTTGTTTGTGTGTTTGTTTGCGTCAAACTTTAACATTTTGTCATAACTTTTGCAATATTGAAGATAGTAACTTCATATTTGGCATGCATGTGTATCTCATAGAGCTGCACATTTTGAGTGTTGAAAGGTCAAGGTTAAGATAATCCTTCAATGTCAAAGGTAAAAAAAAGAGAAGTAATAAGCTTTAAAGAGTTCATCTGAACCTACCAAATGATACAATAAAATAAAATAAATCAAAGTGGCGCAGTAGGGGAGATAGTGTTTCTGACAAACACATTTCCTGTTTTTATTAAATTTTGAATTGTAAGGATCAATTTACAGATTTACGTATACTTATTGAAAGTTTTTATTATTAACAATTAAATTGAATTTACAAACATGATGTATTTAAGCTCAAATTCGACACATTCATGTGATATGAATAATAAGTATACAGTTTGCAAACAATGCTCCTGTCATAAAAGAACTACTGTAGCATAGTATGCACTGAATCAGTAAATTTATATTATGGCATATATATTGTCTATAGATCTTTATTCTTTTGTTTTGTTTTCGCAATTGTCATTTCATTTTTTCAAACATCATGTCAGTTATAAAACAATCTTTCAGGAGAAAAAAAGTGTACTCAAAAGCTGCTTGTAATTGGAGCACAAGGCCTGTGAAAAAAACACATAACCGGTTTGATCACTGAAGTTATCAATGAATTCACCATAGGCAAGAAAAGAATAAGTGGCAAATGTGAACAGCTGCCTGAAGACTCCAAAAAAATTTGGTCAACTATAGCCCCTGTCACCCCTCCACCTACATCAATACTTAGAGATCAGCATGTCTCTAGATTGAGAAAAGCGAAAAAATGAATTGTTGCCCAAGACGTGTTTGATATTCATTTGAAGTTGACGTAGAAGTTATCTTTGTTAGATAACTATTAAGTTTCACATCTTTAGTGTTAATATAATTTGAAAGTGTTTTGAAAATGTACAATCTTACATTATGTTATAAATAATGAATGCTCTTGGTTGTACAATGCAATTACATTTTTTAGGAAGTTTTAATATTGAAGTTAGCATAAAATATTTTTTTATGTTATATTTTGTGCGATTTTTATCAATACATTTTTATGCTCCCCCAACATTTATTTTGGGGGGAGCATATAGTCGCCGCTTCGTCTGTCCGTCCGTGTGTCCGTCTGTGCACAATTTTTGTCCAGGCTATTTCTCAGAAAGTAATGACCGATGACCGGAATTCAATGAAACTTTATGGGAAGCTTCACTACCAACAG
Organism: Dreissena polymorpha; assembly: GCF_020536995.1. Taxonomy (NCBI): domain Eukaryota; kingdom Metazoa; phylum Mollusca; class Bivalvia; order Myida; family Dreissenidae; genus Dreissena; species Dreissena polymorpha. Next base: position 85,908,275 of record NC_068359.1, read on the forward strand.
GAGATGTGCATATTATCAGCCGGTTCTCTTCAGATGATTTTTCACAGAGTTATGGCCCTTTGAAATTTTCCATTGTACATATAGTGCAATTCTTGTCCGGGCTATTTCTCAGTAACTAATGACTGGAATTCAATGAAACTTTATGGGAAGCTTCACTACCAAGAGGAGATGTGCATGTTATCAGCCGGTTCTCGTCGGATGATTTTTCACAGAGTTATGGCCCTTTTAAATTTTCCATTGTACATATAGTGCAATGCTTGTCCGAGCTATTTCTCAGCAACTTATTACAGTAATTCAATGAAACTTGATGGGAAGCTTCACTACCAACAGGAGATGTGCATATTATCAGCCGGTTCTGGTCGGATGATTTTTCACAGAGTTATGGCCCTTTGAAATGTTCTATAAACTGTACATTTAGTTCAATTCTTGTCCGGGCTATTTCTCCCAAACTACTGACCGGAATTCACTGAAACTTTAATCCATCCATCGTATAATTTTGTCCAAAGTTATTCCCCTGAAGACGTTTCCTTTTATCTGAATATATAGTGCAATATTGTGACAAAAACAAATTTGGGTTTCTTGTTACACATGTTAAGAACCCAATTTTTCTTACAAAATGTTTAGTTTTTTGTTTGATTATCGATATGTGTTTTTCATTGTCTTTTTAATTACCTGTATTTAATAAAGCATTGTAGTCAATGTCTCTAAGCCTCTTATAATTGACCTCAAGAGTAGTTTCCTCTTTAATTATCGATACTATGAATGTGATAGTGTATCCAGATATGCCTCAGTTTTCTATTTACACATCAACATTTAATACTTTTTAATGACCATACTCATTTGAAATGCAAATCACCTAAATAATTAAATGTCAGCATCATACACTCGAACCAACTTCAATGAGTTCTCAACTCTTGTCATATTTCTATGTGCATGTATTGCGTTCGATCCATTTTCTGGCACCAGATGAATATAATACAAAATTTGTAAAAAAACAAGGGCTGTTTGTAAAACATGCATGCCCCCCATATGGGCTGTCCCTTGTAATGGCAGCCATTGTGTAAATACGTATTTTGTCACTGTGACCTTGACCTTTGACCTAGTGACCTCAAAAACAATAGGGGTCATCTGCAAGTCATGATCAATCTACCCATGAAGTTTCATGATCCTAGGCGTATGCGTTCTTGAGTTATCATCCGAAAACCATTTTACTATTTCGGGTCAACGTGACCTTGACATTTGACCTAATGACCTCAAAATCAATAGGGTCATCTGCGAGTCATGATCAATCTACCTATGAAGTTTCATGATCCTAGGCGTATGCGTTCTTGAGTTATCATCCAGAAACCATTTTACTATTTCGGGTCACCGTGACCTTGAACTTTGACCTAGTGACCTCAAAATAGATAGGGGTCATCTGCGAGTCATGATCTATCTAACGACGGAGTTTCATGATCCTAGGCGTATGCGTTCTTGAGTTATCATCCGGAAACCATTTTACTATCTCGGGTTGACGTGACCTTGACCTTCGACCTAGTGATCTCAAAATCAATAGGTGTCATCTGCTAGTCATGATCAATCTACCTATGAAGTTTCATGATCCTAGGCGTATGCGTTCTTGAGTTATTATCCAGAAACCATTTTCCTATTTCGGGTCACCGTGACCTTGACCTTTGACCTAGTGACCTCAAAATCAATAGGGGTCATCTGCGAGTCATGATCAATCTACCTATGAAGTTTCATGATCCTAGGCCCAAGCGTTCTTGAGTTATCATCCGGAAACCACCTGGTGGACCGACCGACAGACCGACCGACATGTGCAAAGCAATATACCCCCTCTTCTTCGAAGGGGGGCATAAAAATCAAACTTATTGCATGGATCAAGTTCATATCACACTGAATAAAATACCTCAACTGTATATCAATTTAATAGATAGGAAAAACTTGGCTGAGCTAAAATGTAGACGGTCTGCACAGGTTACTACATAAAGAAAGCACACAATATACAAAACATGGTTGAACAATAATAAGATACTATTTTTTTTACATTTCAACAGCAACTTGTTGCTTTTTTATTTATTTCGAAATGTTTATTCATGCATTAGCATATGTCATGTTTGAAATGTATTTTAAGAAACCTAATCTAACAAAATATCAAGTGTGAAACAAAATGACTCAAAATAAAAATAAACAAGGGCTGTTTGTAAAACATGCATGCCCCCCATATGGGCTGTCAGTTGTAGTGGCAGCCATTGTGTGAATACGTTTTTTGTCACTGTGACCTTGACCTTTGACCTAGTGACCTGAAAATCAATAGGGGTCATCTGCGAGTCGTGATCAATGAACCTATGAAGTTTCATGATCCTAGGCGTAAGCTTTCTTGAGATATCATCCGGAAACTATTTTACTGTGTCATGTCACCTTGACCTTTGACCTAGTGACCTGAAAATCAATAGGGGTCATCTGCGAGTCATGATCAATGTACCTATGAAGTTTCATGATCCTAGGCTTAAGCGTTCTTGAGTTATCATCTGGAAACCATTTTTCTGTGCGAGTCACCGTAACCTTGACCTTTGACCTAGTGACCTAAAAATCAATAGGGGTCATCTGCCAGTCATGATCAATGTACCTATGAAGTTTCATGATCCCAGGCGTAAGCGTTCTTGAGTTAAAATCCGGAAACCATTCGGTGGACGGACCGACCGACCGACATGAGCGAACAACATACCTCCTCTTCTTTGAAGGGGGGCATACCGGTAATAAAATAATCAACATGCAAACTTAAAATTGAATAAAAGCAAAAGATATAAAGAATAAAAATAAAAACAGGTAATACGCTATTGACTGTTTTTTATGAACGGTCTTTTCAAGCAAACGTTACCATTTTTGAACTCATCCAAAATATCCTTGAGACCAATCTTTTGACAAATTTCATTTAGATTGGGCAATAAATGTGGCCTGTACGGCTGTAGATTGTTAGCAAGGCAAATGTAGACGCCGCACGACAGACAAAAGGCGATCACAAAAGCTCACCATGAGCACATTGTTTTCAGGTGAGCTAAAAAGAGTAAAAATCAAACTATTAAGTTCAAACAAGAAAATAAAATAAGTATACAAGAAATGAATTTTGATATTCAATTAGTTTATTTTCATAGTATTCTTAAGAAATATGTCATTGCTTCTTTTATTTCTTTCATCTTACAATCCAGAGTTCTCGTGGCATTTCATTCAAATGACACCAAAGTAAGCATACAATTGTAAAAACTGCTGTGCAAGTAATAATAATAAACTAGCACATTTCACACAAATTGGTATTTCAAAACAAAATGCATAGAACTGAAAAATCCAAATTATTAAGCATAACTCAAATTATTTGCATAAATATAAATGGTTCAAAAAAGGAGCCAGAACAAAAAATAATCAAAACTAAGAAAAGTTCTATGTCTGATAAATGAAAAAGAATAGCAACAGGGGCTGTTTGTAAAACATGCATGCCCCCCATATGGGCTGTCAGTTGTAGTGGCAGCCATTGTGTGAATACGTGTTTTGTCACTGTGACCTTGACCTTTGACACAGTGACCTGAAAATTAATAGGGGTCATCTGTCAGTCATGATCAATGTACCTATGAAGTTTTCTGATCCTAGGCCTAATTATTCTTGAGTTATCATCAGGAAACCATTTTACTATTTCAAGTCACTGTGACCTTGACCTAGTGACCTGAAAATCAAAAGGGGTCATCTGCCAGTCATTATCAATGTAGCTATGAAGTTTCATGATCAAAAGGCGTTAGCATTCTAGAGTTATCAGCTGGAAACCATTTTATTGTTTTGAGTCACTGTGACCTTGACCGTGTGACCGGAAAATCTAAAGAGGTCATCTGCCAGTCGTGATCAATGTACCTATGAAGTTTCAAGATCCTAGGCGTTAGCATTCTTGAGTTATCATCCGGAAACCGCTTTACTGTTTCGAGTCACTGACCTTTGACCTAGTGACCTGAAAATCAATAGGGGTTATTTGCCAGTCATGATCAATGTACCTATGAAGTTTCATGATCCTAGGCCTTAGCGTTCTTAAGTTATCATCCCGAAACCATCTGGTGGACGGACCGACATGTGCAAAACTATATATCCCCTCTTCTTCGAAAGGGGGGGGGGGCATAAATATGCAAAATTATTAGAACATTGTGCCTTCACCTGGTACGAAGCCTGTATACTGGCCTTAAGGACTAGGAAACTTCTCCCTTATTAATTTAACACAACATGCTGGGACAGTTATTCTGTCTCCAGCAGTCAGTTACTCATGCATTAAGATGGTAAATTGTCTGTATGCAGCATGTCTGAAAGATTTATTGACATCTTCTAGTGTCTCTGCATAAAAGGAAAACACATCTTGTTGATACTGCTGCTGACTGTAGAGGGTCATCCTATCCAGCACCGATACAGTCATCTCCTACAAAGAAATTATTGCAGATTTTACTATAAATTTCTTGCAAATGTAACTCCAATCAGCAGTCAGTGAGACAGCACACTAGATTATATGAGCCTTGTTCTGAGAAAACTGGACATAATGCATGTGCGTAAAGTGTCGTCCCAGATTAGCCTGTGCAGTCCACACAGGCTCATCAGGGGCAACACCTTCCGCTTTTATGACATTTTTCGTTAAAATGTCTCTTCTTAGCAAAAATCCCATTTAAGCGGAAAGTGTCGTCCCTGATTAGCCTGTACAGACTGCACAGGCTAAGCTGGGACGACACTTTACGCACATGCATTATGCCCAGTTTCCTAAGAACTCGACTCATATAAAGGGGTGGAAAGGTGTTGATGGTATCAATGCAATGGATCAATGGAATACAAAATATTGAAATGGTATGCAAACTTAACAATTTTTAAGCAAAAAAAGAGTTATCCTTTCTTTAATCATGTAAAAACATAAATTGTATTGAATAAAATAGCAAGATGACAAACAACTACACAATGTCTTAGAACTTAGCATCTTTGTTGGCATTAGCTGAAATTCATTTTAATAAGCCAATAATGATTCAGTAAATGATTTTCCCACATGACAAAATTGCCTTTATAGCAGGATTAATTTTTAAGATGGGATATTTAACAAGTTTGCATGGTAGAACATTATTGAGCTATTTCTTAGTCCTTGTTATAACACAATATGACGCTGCAAAACTTAAGATATTCAGTTACAGAAACTCATAATACATGAATCTTACTCACATGTCTGTGACTTGAGCATAATTCTGGGACCATCCCACAGCAAACTCGATCTTCCACTCTCTCGTATTGTGGGCATCTGTGACAAAATAACCACTCCGGACTGGACACGAGGGTCTTGGTTCTTTTTCTCTTTCCTTTTTGATAAAATTCTAGCAATATCTATTATGAAACTCGGTTGGTTCTCACAAACCTCTTTCAAAAATTGTTTCCTTTCGGTGTCTTAAGACTTTCAATTATTTCCTGAAATTACACAGTTAAACTCAATACCAAATTCAAGAATCAGTATCACACAAAAGTAATCAATTAACCCTAAACATTAACTGATCTTGAGAGATTGGATATTAATAACTAGTGCATAACTGTCACAGAAATTCAATTATAAAATCCTCGGGGTAAAAATATGACCACATGAAATAAACTTATGATTATTTCAGAATTTACCCTCAATTAAGTATTGACTTGATATTAAGATTAAAAAAACAGCACTAAATGATATTTAAGCAAATTCTAGTGAGTCGGTGCAAAAAAGGTTTGTTTTTGACAATGTTTAAATAAAAACGTACATTTCCACAGAAAATTTGAGGGAAGTGAACACAACAATAACTTGCAGTTTTTTTTGTGAAAAAATAAGTCTCCCTCGCAAAGTTCTTCATGAGCAAAATGGCCAGTTTTCTATTAGAGTCTCAAACAAACTAGGTGTAAGGAGCAGAATTTATGGTGAACAAATAACTATTTGGCATTTAACATTATTGGAAATGAGTCTAGTGATACTGAAATTATACTTGATACAGTGTAACCTTTCCAAAGTGGCCCTTACTTGAGGGCAAGAACGGGGGAGACATAATGATCAAATGATTGTTTAATTATGTATTGTTATTATTCCAATCTACATGCATGCTTATTAATCTGTTATAAGCTTTAAACTAGAATTCTTCTGTCTATATTTTCAACAAACACGAAAAACAAACCTTAGATTTTCGTTCTTGTTCTTTTCTATATTCAAGAATTCTTTCTTGTTCTTCATGGTCATAACAGCGCCTTTTCACTTTCTTACTTCCTCTTTTCCTTCCCTTTCGTTTGGTTCTTAAATCATCCTAAAAAAGATTTAATATGACATGTTTGAATAAAATACATGATTTAATTTCAATTAGCATGTCCAAACATATACAAAGATGTAAGGAATGCATTTCAGGTATGTTGTTGTTTCACATTTATCTTACGAGTAACTTCATAATGATATCATAATGTACTGCATAGAATGTTTTCTCATATAATACTGTAAATGAATGAACGGACAAACGAAAGAGCGAAAACAATGAAAGATGCATTTTAAACAGCACTGACACTTATGATAATGCATGAACTGACTTTTTAGGATTCAAAACAGCCAAACCAATCTATTGATTATTCGAGAAGAAACATTTTCAGTACTATGCATATATGTTTCTCTAAAACACAGAGAGTTAACAGTAAAATTATGATTTTATAAATAATTGTAATTCAAATAATTTAAGTTACCTCTCTCTCACTGAGTGGTTCTCCTTCAGACTCATCAGAACTTGAAGGAACAAAAGCCAGTACAGGTTCCTAAATATAAATAATGCACAACATCTATGAGAGTTACATATTGCAATGCAACAAATATAAATAGCCAAGTAATAAGATATAAATAAATAACACCTTATCAGAAAAAGATGTAGAAGTTTGGACTTCCAACTTTATCAGCTAGTGAAAGTTTGTTACAAATTTGTCTTTCCAAGAAAACCTTATAAAGACATGAAGTATAATAATTAAATTAGTGCAAATATTCTGCTGTGATCATTTATAAAAGTGTTATGTTGAAATAAACAAAAATCTAATCTAAGCACCCACATGTTTTAGTTCCAGGTGAATCACTTAAAAGATGAGGTTAAATGTTAGAATGATAAGTATAAAACATAACTTACTAACTGCACTTATAATCAAATAAAAGCAAGTCTTACATCGTCAGACGTGCTATGGTGTTCCAGTGTCCCCTTAGCTATTGTTGCTAATGTATCAACTTTCTGGATCTTTCTGGAAGGACGTTTTCCTTAACTCTTCTGTAGACTTGAATCCTGAGTAAAACAAATAAAACATCATGCATTTGATAAAAACCAAGTAATGCATAAAATCTAACAAATAATAGCAAAAAGAGTAACCCTAAAATGACAAAATCAAGATGTCAATGTCATGACCTAATCACATGAGTTATAGTGCATTTCTTGATTTACTACATTTTATTTGCAACCACAGCCTACATCCACAGATTTCGGACCTAAATATTGTGAAGAAAAGCAAAAAGTCCTACTAATCTAAGCCAAGGTCACTGTTCAACTCTCAGGCCTTTACAATAATAGTTCTAACTTGTAAATCATAATGGGTTATAGTCAAACCTGCATTTATCAACACAGAGCGGACAAGGGTGATATTATTATTTCTTCTTAGTTCCGCTGGTCACAAATAGATATACATAATTCACTATACCCCTCCGGTTGACCAGGTGGGAGAATTGATCGAATAACTGGCACATAATTAAAATGTGTACACACACCAGCATTAAAATAAACTTACTGAATCTGTGTCCTGAGAAGACAACAATATTCTCTTAGATGGCTGTCTCATGCGTTTACTTCTTCTCATCTCTCCCTCTGTTTTGGCCTAAATAAAAAAACATAAAAAAATAAAAAAATACACTGACTTATTTGTGCGTTAGGATCTGGGTACGAATTTACTGTGGAAGAATCCACTGGCTTCTATTAGCAAAATTTAAAAGTTAATGAAAAACGTACATTGCAAAATAAACTACACAAAATTCAAAAGTCAAAACGAGAAAATCATAAAATCAAAATACGTTAAATTGATTCTCATTTTCATGCATTGGAGTCGTCTAATTTGTAAACCAGCGACATTGAGCGTCGAATTGCAAGGTAAAGACCAACAATCCGCTAACATTCAACGGCAGATAAACTCATCTTGTTGAATTAAATAAAATAAGATCGGAATCTTAATATATTATATTTTATTAAATCAAAAAAACATATTTTCTTACTGGTTCGCTCATTGTAGATTTCGAAGCCTCCGCCGTTTTGTTTGTTTGTGTCTGAATCACGTGACACGAAGCGCGAAATACAAATAGAAAGGGATTTCCCAAGGTAGACGCAAAAGTCGTAATACAATTTGGCTGTTGCTCTTTAGTTTTGTAGTTTTTAGCAAAAGGTTGAGTTGGATATGGTTCAAATTAACGAATGTTATTAATTAATATCAAAATAATAGCCTGCTAAATTCAGGAAAATAATCCATTGGAAAGTCCCTTTAAAGTAGGGATGGCAACGAATACCGATATTGGTATTCGGATATTCGGTCATCCTTCCGAACGAATATTCGGATATTCGGTCAACATCTGTTAGAAAAAAATCAACTATGTTTACCGTACCATTACTCCATGAATTCTACTTTCGTTTTTACCGGAAGTTCCCCGGAAGTGACTAAATATTGACACAGCATTGCCGTCGCTAATTGTTAAAATTGAATGACGAAAACTGTTTTTAAACTTTTAATATTGTAAATCAACAATAGAACGAGAAACATAATATTTACATGACGACAAAACAATTACATAACAAAACAGTTAGATCTATAAATAATTTAAGCTGAACTTAAACATAGTATTTACATAGCGAACACGTGCTTTAATATTGTACATCAACAATAGAACGAGAAACATAATATTTACATGACGACAAAATAATTACATGACAAAATAGTTAGATCTATAAATAATTTGAACTGAACTTAAACGTATTATTTACATAGCGAACACATGCAAACAAAACACCGTTGCCACATTTAAAAGTCACTCGGATCGGCGTCACTGGGCACATGAACATTTTTCTTATTTAAAAACTCGATTGCGTCGACCAGATCACTGGCGAGTCTATTTCTTAGTTTATTGATGAGCAATCCAGTGGTTGAGAATATGCGCTCAGATGGCATAGAAGTTGCAGGTACATATAGAACACTCCTAGCAACATACGCGACTTTCGGAAATTCGCTCTCGTGACGTTTCCACCAGTCAAGAGGTTTAGCGTTTGGCTCCATTTTCACAAGCAGATATCTCTGAAGTTCGTCAGAATTCTCTTGCTCGGTTAGAGGTTGAGTAAATTATTTTCTAAAAGCTTTTTTGATTGGACAACGTGATTATAACCATACGATCTTTTTTGTTTTTCACACCAAGTCGGCACTTCCTTTACTTATTTAATCTTTTATCATGTTAAATGTAATTCGAGTTATTAGATCAAGACGGGTCGGTGTTTTAATTGCCATACGGTCTTATTTGTTTTTTTCACCAAGTCGGCTTTTCCTTTACTCATTTAATCTTTGATAATTTAAATGTAATTCGAGTCATTGGATCAAGTGCAGGTCGGTGTTTTGATTGCCGATGCGATTAGAACCTATCATAATTTTGACACAAAGTGACTGTCTTTGTTAGGCAATTAGCGGGATATATGACCGGTATACTGTCATCACCATGGCGACGAATTATCCGGACTAAACATTATGACACGAGGAACGACTTTTTGTACAATGTTTGAAGCAAATTTCACGAATACAAAGTCTTTGAAATTACCTGATTTTTTTTATTTTTTTCTTCCGAATATTCGATTCGGAAAATAGTATCCGAATATTCGGTCCGGGACCGAATATTCGGATATTCGGATATTCGTTGACATCCCTACTTTAAAGGATCAAGAAATGTCCATACCTAAGTTTGCATAGGAAATATACAGGGCAATAAATCTACCACATATTACCTTTATGACGTTTTGAGTGAATTCTTCCTTATAGTTTTCAAGAAGTGCCTCGAACTAAAATGACAACCCGATTCCACTATGCAACATTTACAACAGTTGTGCGACTGCTATAACAAGTACTAGTAGTTAGTTTTATATTCATCTTACTTGTGACCCAGCTCGTGAGCGGCTATATGGATGGAGACTGCGTTGTAGGTCTCCTCGATCTCAGACACGGCCCAGGAACTGTGGCATATTGAGTTCAGATAACCCATACCTGCAAAGAGGATGCGTCAAAGGGGGTTTGGTAACTCTTTCAGTGCTGGAACCGAATTCTGAAGACTTTGGCGTGGCGTCTCATCAGGATCCAAACTGTTTGCTATTCTGATATTATTCTTTTTAAAGAAATCGAAGAAAATGCTAATTTGTAAAAGTTAGCAGACGACATTTTAGAAGACGACAAATTTACCAGCACGCAAAGGGTTTACATTCATCCTAATACCGGTAACTCAACGTCTGTTTTCGACCTTTAACGTTTACTTTGTATTCCAGTCGAGAAAAGTGTTTTGCCTTAAGATAACAGTTGCTAACACAATGCCATTAGGTCCTATGTCAATAAATCATCAATGAGGAGTTTTGACCAATGAAGTTCATATAGCCCTCATGTGGAAACAAGTAGTACGTAGTACATAAGATACGTGAATCTTGTGGGTTCCCAAGTTTTTTAAGTACCACCGTGTCTGAGGCTGCATGGCGCTAAGATCGGGAGTGTGGCCAAGCAAATTTACCGAAGGAAGTCATTAGAATCGGGAAAATGTGGACGACAAATTGTAAAACTAAGATGCAAGATACAGCTTTTTTTATAGATATATTAACCAAATGGCAACGGAAGAAAGGCCTGGCAACGGATCGCCTAATTGAAAAGTTTGTGTAGCAATCGCTGTAACCTGCATGCCGCTTTCAATACTGCATCGAATAATGCGACATAAGGACGGCAGATGAAGTTCATAAAGCTATTATAAGACAATGATTTTTGAAGATGTAGTCAACGCGGTCCGTAGTCGTTAACAGGTTTTTCTTAAGTAAGGGTCACTTAACAATCAGGTCAGCTTTACTTATGCTTCTAACGATCATTGGCGTAATGTTCAGAATGGATGGGGGCATATAGATTTGTAATTGCTCGTCCAGCCGTCTGTTCACTGTTTGTGTCGCGTCTAACTCAAATATTACTGTTGCTAGTGGAATGAAAACATGAAATATGATGAATGAGAATAAGAGCTTGTTAACATGTGTAATTTGGTTAATGTCGACATTAGTATCATATGGATACCCGAATAGTTTGAATTAAAAAACTATAACGTATTGCTAAATACATGTATAACGTATGCAATTGTGTATTTTATTGCAATCTTTATGACGATAAAAATTCCTCCCGGTTTCATGATTGACAGCACGCTGGTATTTATGCATAGAAAGATATAATTTTGTACAAAAACTAAACAGCGAAACATACAAATTGGGTTGTTAGATGTCGGTGTAGAAATGTCAAACCTGAAAGAAAAAGTACAACAACTATTTATATATTTTAAAAGGTAATTCACTCAAGATATTTTCATATAATAGAGATATAGTATGCAAGCGTACATACATAGGAATATAGACTGTGGTTAACGCAGTTCGACATACAAACAATATCATTCAAGTAATGTTCACAATAGGAATATTGTCGTAATTTAAATTTGAATTGTTCAAATATTTGACAAAATATCAGGATTTCTTTTCGATCATGATTAGGGCTTTTGACACGACAATCCAACTCGTATAACACAGATAAGTCCGATTGTTTGACTCGGTGATACGGTCAGCTACTCTATCGCGAATACATTCTCTCTGTTAAGAATCGAAAGGATTGTGGTTGAGATGTCTCTAACCATTGAAACAAATTTATTTTCGAACTCATTTTACTTTATGGACTTGCCGAATGAGCATACATTGCATTAATACAGGAGAAATGGCACTCTTAGCTATGAAAATGAACACAAAAAAACAGTAGCGGTTTGTTTTTCCAGTGGTACCGTATTTGATTTTGCTTTCAAAGATCCCATCATTATTTCATATCCCTTATTTTCGTGCATTTATAGTTATGTAAGACTATTCAAAATGTCATATATTTGTTCGTTAATAATTAAATGACACCTTTCAACAATATAAAAATATGTCAACGAGTCGTTTTAAGATCGTAACACAGCATACTGTCGCGCTGCACCGAAGATCGCCTACGATCGCCACGACGCGGACATACGATTAGACACGATTCGTTTCGATGAAATACCATATTATGAAACGTTTGCAATATTTTAAGTTTAAATCGATATAAGAATTGTGTTGTCTTCGTAAACATGCACATTCTCTCTGGCGTACTAACTATTGGCCGACGTAGAACAACAATACTATAACAAAACCAATAAATCATTTTTTCGATGAGGTCATTTTCTAACCGTAAGGTGACGTTTATAAATACTTATGTATTTTTTTCGTTTTAACAACATACATCGCTAGTACCTAAATATGAGAATTTAATTCAAATTTGATGTAATCTAAATTGCTTTTTGACTATACTGTGAATGCCTTGTGTAGAGAGGGTCTCATATATTTTACTTATATCAAGTATATAGAAGGCTAATGAGGGTAACCTGGATACTGTGTTCAAATTAACAGTAAATAACACTTATCTGTCTGAGTTAAATATTTATTGTCAATTTGAAACTTGTTGAAAAAATCAAATAGATCCTTCATACACTCCACAAAAATAACTTCTGCAATTCCCACGACACCGCATTGTTCAAATAATTATTTTTCTACATAAAACGTTCGAAAACCATATTAAAGCATCAAACAACGATGTGATTTCAGCGCTTTGATTTTGTTTTTATTTTCAATGCCAAATATTAATGTTACTCTAAAAGATCTATTTTGGAATACTGAAAAGGCAGTACTACACTTGCACTTTAAATCTGTTTTCTCACCCAGTGAACAAACCAGCATGATCGTGTGTTGGAAGGTATTGGTACACAGAGCTTTTCCACGTGGCGAAATCAAGGAGAACACCGGCATCGTCAACAGCATTTGGACCGATCATATTGTTTGTTACCCACGGGGAAGTCTCCGCCTCCTGAAAGTAACACGGAGAGAATTTAGACAAATTGTTAATAACGAGAATAATATTATAAACATGTAAACCAGTATCTTAAACTTGCATTGGAATGTTGTTTTAAAAATATACATGTATGCTTTCGGGCTATTAGTTTATTTATGGGTTTTTTCCGACTTGTGTAAAAGAAGTTTAACATGTGACATTTACTTGAATCAAAATGGTTATTTGATACTAAAAATAAACTTTAAAAAACACTATATGTGCAAAATGAATTATCAAATATATACAGTAACAATGTGTTAACGTTTTAGTTCATTTTTATGTCCCCCAGTCTATACAAGGGAACACATTGTTATGCTTGTCTGTTTGTTGGTTTGTTCGTTGTTTTGTTTGTTTGCTTGAGTCAAACTTTTACATTCACCATGACTTTTGCAGTATTGAAGATAGCAACTTGATACTTGACATGCATGTGTTTCTCATAGAGCTGCACACGTTGAGTGGTGAAAGGTCAAGGTCATCTTCAAGGTAAAAGGTCAAATATATGGGGGAACATAGTGTTTCATAAACCCATCTTGTTTAAATATGAACCTGTTATATTTGCTAAATTTTGTCGCATATTCAGTGGAACACAAAAACGAACACACGTTCATTAAAGTTATTATTGCGATTATGTTTTATTGACAACACTCTAAGACAACGTTTTCCAACAACCGTAAAATATTCTGAATAACAAGGTATATGCGGCATGTGAATACATTGATATTCATTGAAGCACTAAATGGTGACGTGTGCAATTTCCGACTGTGACATGTGAAAAATTACGTGTTCAAAGGTAACGACTTAATATGACATATGCAACGTACGTTTGACGTTATTCTACCATGCATTTACATGAAAGTATACAACATATCAAATGGGCTGCATCTGCTTACACAGGCTATGACTTATTAGTGAAACGAGCAAATTGCAATAACTTGGAGCATTCTCTTCGTCTGGTTTGACGTTAATATATGGTGTATATTTTATATCCATTTAGGTAGACTCGATATTGAACTTGATGCAAAACAAACACATATTTATACGATCCTTGGTAATGTATCTAATGAACTACTCAGTATGTGACCATTTTTCTTTTAATAAACAGCGGTTTAACGCTTGATGTGTGAATGATATGTCTGTGTTTTAAACAGTTTTTCATGTAAAAAATGAGGAACCTATGTTAAGCCATTTCACTGATCCAAAGACGGTTACATATTTTTTTTACTTTGTATATGTGTGTCGTGTTCTGTGAAGTGTCGTGTTCAGTGAAAATTGTGCAAAGTTCATGTGCGTTAAGTGTCGTCCCAGATTAGCATGTGCAGTCCGCACAGGCTAATCAGGGACAACACTTTCCGCTTTAATAGTATGTTTCGTTTAAAGAAAGTCACTTTTTACCGAAAAATCTAGTGTAAGCAGAAAGTGTCGTCCCTGATTAGCCTGTGCAGACTGCTTACGCACATCCATTAAGCCCAGTTTTCTCCGAACGCGACTCATATGTTTTTCTGTTGTTATGTGAAACTCATACATTGCTGCCGAATACTCACAGTAGAGACGAGCAGGGAGGCCAAGGTGATTCGCAAAGCCTGTCCGCCGCCGATCGCAGTTTGAAACCGTACATCAATCTGTGATCAGGGAAACATTCTGGGTGTTTTATTTTAATTTAATTGTTACAGGGACACCTTCTTAGTTTAAGCAATGAGGATTTTTAATTTATTTTACAGCTAAATGATTTTATAGAACATATAATAGGACTGATTATGATACAGAAAAAAATAAGGTTTATCCCACTCATGTGTGGAGGAAAGTCATTTTACTCGGAATCAACATTTAAGTATTAATTTTTAATTATATCGAATCAGATTAAACAAAACGAACAATTTGATACCAAGATGTAATATATTTTTAACACAAAATGCAACACAAACAGCAAAACTTATTTTTACAAATATTAAGCGCGCGTGCTCATGACGTCATTATTAACACGTCAAGCGATTTTTTCATTATTCCTTTCAAATCGGGGATGTAGAGATATGATGAATTATTTTGTAGGATAAATAGAATACTATGTAAGTGTGATTGTGTACTTAAATTTATCCCACTCATCTCAGTAACATAACAAAGTATTCTCTATATACATATCTACTTTTTTGCAACGTCCATTTTCCGTATTTGCAATCTTGAAAAAAAAACAGCTGCTTGCGCAAATATACTGTTTATGCATATCGGTCGCTGTTTCTTTAAATATTTGCCAAATAGCTAAATAAAGCAAGAAGTGTATGCTTGATTTTTGTATATACATAATCAAAATAATCGCTTGTTGCAACAAACTTACGTATAACAGTGTTAATTCTGTAAACAAATTCTAAATTTGTAAGTCACTGCTTTTAAAATATTTTTGTATAGTCGTAAACTCACCAAGTCCCCGATTAATACGCATATTCATAAGGCACGAACAACTTAATGTTGGTATAAAAGAGTTACAAAGTTTGTTTTTATGAACGTAAGTACGAATTGTATGCAAACCCCGTTGACCACGAACGTGTAAAACTCGTGCATTGCCTCGAACGCCCGGTCAAACTGCTCATTCTCTGTCGCACCGCCAACCTTGGCCTTCCACCTAGAAAACGTAATACAGTGTAAACGATTGATACTGTAAAACACGTGAAACAGTGGAAACAATTGATACAGTGGAATCGCGTAAAGCAGTGGAAATACGTAATACAGTGGAAACAATTGATACAGTGGAAACACGTGATACAGTGGAAATAATAGATATAGTGGTGGAATCACGTGAAACAGTGGAAATACGTGATACAGTGGAAACAACTGATACAGAAGAAGCACGTCAAGACACTGCAAACACGTCGTGCATTGGAAACAATTAATACCGTGGAACTCGTGATACAGTGGAAACAATTAATACACGTGATACAGTGAAAACAATTGATACAGTGGAAACACGTTTATAGTGGAAACACATGATACAGTTAAAACACACGATACTGTAAAAACACGTGATACCGTGGAAACAATTGATACCGTGGAAACACGTAAAACAGTGGAAACGTGTGATACAGTGAAGACAAGTGATACAGTGGAAATACGTTATACAGTGGAAACACGTTATACAGATGAAACAATTGATACAATGGAAACACGTGAAAAAAGTAAAGCACATGATACAAGGGAAATAATTGATACAATTGAAACACGTGAAAAAAGTAAAGCACATGATACAAGGGAAACAATTTATACGGTAGAAGCACGTGAAGCAGTACAAACAGGTGATACAGTGAAAACACTTGTTACAGTAGAAACACGTGATACAGTGGAAACAATTGATACACCAGAAACAATTAATTCAGTGAACATAATTAATACAGTAGAAGCACGTGATACGGTGGAAACAATTTATACAGTAGAAACAACTGATACATTGAAAACACGTGATTCAGTAGAAACACGTGATACAGTGAAAACAATTGATACAGTGGAAACACATGATGCAGTGGAAACACTTGATACAGTTGAAACATGTGAACAGTTGGTACACGTGATACAGTAGAAACATTTGATACAGTAGAGACACAATGTAAACAATTGATAAAGTTGCAACAAATACTACAATGTAAACAATTTATATAGTGGAAACAATTGATACATTATAAACACATGGCACTGTAGAAGCAATATATACAGTAGAAGCACTTAACACAGTGGAAACATATAATACAGTGTAAACTCGTGATTCAGTGGAAACACGTGACACAGTGTGACATAATGCAACTCGTGATACACTAATGTACATTGAAATCGTTGAACAGTGCAACACTTAGCAAAACGTAATGCAGTTCAAGAATACTAGCAATGCCTCTCATTAGAACAGGGTTGGCACCAATCGACCGCCCCCGGTTTTAACCGGCGGTTTTTACCGGTTAAAACTGCCCCGGTCAATATTCCCGAAGTGATGATTACTGGTCAATACTGCTTAATTGAACTTTACCCCCAATTTTGATTAAGATTCCATTCTTAATTAAACAAAATTGATAATATAAATTAACAGACATGTTGCCAATAATGTCTTAAGCTATTGATAGCCACTATTTTATACCTGTTCATGCAATTTGTAGGCAAATCTCTCAAAATTTTGCAAATTAGTCAAAGTCATTTTGAGAACTGATTATTGAACAATGATTCTTTTTACACAAAATAGTGAAAAAATATGTTATTTACCATTGATATAGAAATAAAAGCATAATACGAAATAATTATTAAAAAAAAAATAATTGAAAAAAAAGTATAGAGTAGACCAACAATTAGAAACATTATTTGTGTAAAATCAAGAACTTTGATTGCTTATTCATTTCAAGCCCAATTGAACTTAAAAATATGAAAGGAAAAAAAATCTTAATACAGAGAGAAGACAAGTTAGAAGAAACTATGAAATAAATGTAATCTCATTTTGTTTGAATGATATGAAATAGCTTAAGTGCAGATTTGCTTAATTGTCAATATCAGAGACATAACACTGCATGCATTTTATTACCAATTAAGGCTTAGGGGCCAGAGTTCTGTTTGTCCATCTGCTTTTCAAATAGATATTTCAATAGATCAGTGAAATACTATGGTAATTACAATAGTAATAATACTTTAGTAACAGATGTGATAGTATACACTGAGATAAAGATATTGCCTTAGTCCTTATGTATTTGAGGCCGTTTCCATAAATAATAAAGAAGTAATTTTTTACAGCTTTCATTTTTTTGACAATAAATAACTCAAAAAGTTTATCAATTACAGAATAATGATTGATTTAATATTGAATAGCTTAAAATCTTTCTTTGTGATGTTTAAATGCTATAATGTTCAGTCAACCAGTATTGACCAGTAATGACCAGTATTACCCGGTTGACCGGTCAATATGCCAACCCCACTAGAAGCACGTTAATTAATTCATCATCTTAAAACTCGCAATGTAATAGGAGTCACGCACTGACGTCTTCACAGTGTGGGTCTATTATTTAATTAGCGACAAGTTAGCTTCAAAAGCACCGATATTATGTTTCAAATTATGTGAAAAAGATCTTATTATAGAATCGTGCCATGGCGTTTAGGTTTAAAAAAAGCATTTAATTAACATCAGTGTGTGTGTGCTGTTATCGTAAACCGCGCTGTTAGTAAATTACATTACGTAGAAACACCTGAAAACATATGATATACTGCACAGGTGGGTAATTATTTTTTTTCTTCTAAAGTATGTTATTATATTACTGTGTATATATACAGGTCATAAAAGTTCACGAGGTAATTTGAAAGCTGATTTTATGGTTTTGGTACTGTACTTAAGTATGATTTATTCTAGCAAAGTCTTAAGTGACATCGTTTCATAAAGCAAAATTTTATTCATCTAAATTGCGAATGTTTTCTCACAACCGAAAGCTTTTTAATATTCATAAACGAGCAACATTTCAAAGAAACACTGACTGAAGTTTCATGTTCTTAATTCCTTGTAAGAAGTTTGACTCTCTTGCATGTCGATTTTGATCATTCTAAGTCTCCATTTTATCAAATCGCCGGTCCTTACAAACCTTTAAGAATTAGCTTTATAGGATCGGTAAAATATAAACAAACTAAACGTGTTTATGCCTTTTGAAATGTACTTATTGATAAACCGAAAATGCGCTACCGACGGATAATAAATTTAAGAATACAATTTTGTTTGGTTCATGTATTAGAAGGTAATAATGTTGTAAGGTACAATAAAAGCCATAGAAAGCCAAAAACAAGTATAGAAGAGACTCTTGAATATATAACTGATTAATTTTCGTTTCAATGGCATGCAACCTTGTTATAATATAGCATTTATTTTCATGCTTTAAAACTGCTCACCGATACATGTTTCGCGGAAATTACTTAATATGCAACCCTATAACAAACTCGATACGTACATAATTGTGTTAATCTTTTGTTGCTTACGTTTAATGTTAAATAAAATGGTTTCATAATTTAAAAGTGCAAGCTTACTGACCTAGTTGTTCGGATGCAAACTTCGGCTTTCGGATGACAAAACAGGTTTGATAAGATCAGACCAGTATAAGACTAGTACAATACCGAGGACAACTCACTTTTCATGTTTTTGTAATCCACGACAGCCATATACTCGATGTATAACGGGAAACCTGTCGTCTCCTCCGGCCTGAAGGGGAAGCCTGTCTTCGCTTCCGGTCTGAAAGAACATGCAAGACACAAAGTTGAAAATATGATCATACGAACATCAAAACATAAGAAATCTGACATTTAGATCAAATCCGACTCGTAAATATCGTTGAACCATGGTAACATAACATGAAACAAATAGTGCATATTTTACACATGTATTTCTTGTTTGTTTGTTTGGTCGGTTTAACGTGAACATTTTGACGATATAATTCTGTGTTCGAGTATCTTCTATACCGATAGTGCATACTCTTCTGCATGCAAAGTGAGGTAAGTGGTTAGAGCGCTGTTTTGTGTTACCTTTTTAATCATATGGCTTCTCAGAGGTGAGCTAGAGAATTTTAAAAGTCGTATACGATATATCAATGCACACATTTGCTTGTGTTTTTTTCTTTCGCTGATTAACCAATTTTAAATGGGATCGTTATTTTCAACAATAATTAGAATTTGTGCCAGTGTTTTTTTGTAAGGAAGTATATAATATTTGGACTTTTACAAAATCATTGTGTTCCGGTGGATTGTATTGCACTCGTTAAATATCGTGTCGAATTGGGGAATTCAACATCCACAAATCTGTGCGATACAATCTAACGTACTATAAAAACTTGTGTGTGAGTTTGAAAAGTTATGCGTTTTTTTTCACGCCTTAGGACGCATAATTTGATGATACTGAATGTGTCCCAGCATCCCTATCTATAACTAACACAAACGCTGGAGCGAGTTTATAATGGTAGGTACAATTACCAGTTTATATTGCTAATAATGCAAAGATAATTCTTGTAATTAATAACTGATCACAGGGACTGGGCAATAATAAAAGATCACAGGGACTGGGCAAATACACGAACCGGTGAAACTTTCTGGTTTTATATGAAAACAAAACATAATCAGAATATATTTATTTTGTGGTTTTTATAACAATAGCGCAGAATTTTGCTGTTCGACTGTTGGTTAACGCGTATTTTCTTCAATTTTACAAGAAGACAACAATTACACGGTTTATTGCTTTATTGATAACCGTTACACTACAGTCACTTAATATTTATTTTAGTTAGAAGGTGATTTTTAAGCGGTTCCGTAGTGTAGTGGTTACACGCTCGCTTCACATGTGAGAGGCCCATGGTTCGAGCCCTATTAGAATCAAATTATGTTATTTGTGTTCTATGTTAACTTTTTGTTTTGAAGTAGACATTTTAGTTTAAATAAATATGCTGTTTTATTGTAACATTTTTATTGCAACATGCCCATGAAATCTATGTGTGAGAGAGTGGGGGGGGGGGGGGGGGGGTTCGTAAACACATTAAAACTTTTACAGTGTTTTCATATCAATGAGTATTCAACCCCTATCGTAAATGAGCAACGTAAGAATAAGTTCAGAATCATCTCCCCTTGAAGTTGAGAAAAATATAAAATCACGCTTACAAGATGAAGTAGATTTTATAAAACCTACACAGTTCTGTTCCATTAATGAAAACTGCACATGGATACCAGTAAAAAAAGGAAACCAATGTAAATAAAATGAACTATGAAATATTTGGGGGTTATAACACAAAATCATAGATAATGGTTATTTGGGGGTTATAACACAAAATCATAGATAATGGTTATTTGGGGGTTGTAACACAAAATCATAGATAATGATTATACCAGTATCTTTTTCTATTTTGTTAAAAATAATCGGCCAATATATTAATAATTACAGTAGAAAAAAATCGTTCCATGTAAAATCATTGAGTGCCTTTTACACTGAAATTCCCGACGCTCTTTGATGCTTTGCATCACTAGTTGTCTTGTTGAGTTTTTCATAAATAGTATTAGTGTGGTCGTGTGCTGCAATTGGGGGTGGGGTAAGAATAAATTAAGGGAACCACACCTGTAAGGTATGGTGACTAACAACCAAACTCATGTTCACCGTGCGCGGGGAATAAGCCTGGATTGCAGAGGTGAGCAACGCGTGTACCAACCACTGCGCTAAAGAGCCAACATCACAGCCATATTATCTTCACTATTCATAGTGTATTTTGCCCCATTGGTGCAAAACGGCACCATGTGACATTGAAATTAAAATAAACTAGGTGCCTTTTTGCACCAAATGGGCGATTTGTAAGACGGATTAAATGAAATATTCACAATGGGAAGAGACGCTTGTTTTTTTCGATGAGTATGATGTTGTTTTAATTTGTCGTTAGATATATAAATAGTATCGTATTACAGGCCATACAACCTCTAATCTCTGTTCTTTAAGAGGCTTGTCACTCCCAGTAATAAGTTAAGTACTATAAATCCTGCATTCTGATAAGTCACAAGATGGGTTTTTATTATTTGAACTTGATATGTTTTGATGCTGAAAGGAATTTTTAAACGTATACATTACACAGATTTTTATATTGCACTTTTTGTATGAAATGTATTTATATTAGGCAAATATTTTTCTAAAAATAAATAAATAAAAATAAAAACTGTTGCCTACCGCGAACGGATATATATGTTGCATATTGTCTAGACAATAAACTAGCAGGTTCAAATTGCAATATTAGAAACATGCTAGAAGGTTATGACAGTAAGGCCAAGACCACTTACCAGGCGGAAGTAGAATATCGCTGTGTTGTGACAGAGTTGTCGTTCCTCCTACTAGACTACTTCCGGTCTTATCGAGCTGCAAAGAAACAGTTTGCCGTGACCACTCTCATAAATATGTAGACGTTAATAATACGTTATAATCAAGAATAGCCCACACAATTATGTATTGTTCTTCTCATTATATGTTAATAAACTATAATTAGTACATGCATGCGATATCAAACCTTCGCTTTCATTTTCAATTTCAAAAGAGAACGAGTGGTGTTCAAACGTTTAACTTGAATATCATTTTGTACTCACGTCACGTGGATGTTTTTAAAAAGAGTACATTTGTCGAACTTCATTTTTTTTTTTATAGAAATAACTGAAATCCAATCTTTCTGAATTAGCATTACCGAATAAAAATTAACAGTGCACGATCCATCCTTAATATTTTTCTATCGATGTATAGTTTGAAAATGCAAAAGATATATATGCGGGTTGTAGCCTTTGCTTACCTCGAGTGAACAGACCGAATAATTTCATTTGTATCTGTGCGGAAACGGTGGCGATTCCGGTCTATTCAGACCCATATTTTCCGCTACAAGTATGAAAGAAATTCATGATGTAATTAATCAAAGCGCTCAGGACATACACATGTTGACTAGAAATGTGACAAACCATAAAAATCTAAGAAAATATCACTGCATAACTTGAGACTATATTTTCATAGATAAACTTGGCTACATTTTATTAAGAAACGTAGTAAACAATATTTCGATACTAATTAATTAATTAATTAATTAATTTATTTATTTATTGATGATTAATGAGCGTACATTTCTGACAGTATCGCTGTTGTCGAATACGTTGCACTGCTTCACAACTCTGCTTAACTCTTTTGAGAGACTTTCTACGTTGCATAAACACCAATGAAAAACTCAATGCGCCGGTGAATGATGAAGAATTATTATTTTTTAGATTAATATAGACGAACCAATAATTATGTGATTTCGGAAAAGGTGATTTGGCTTACGTTGTTATGAATGTGAAATATAACTACATGAAAGGGGATTGTTCACGAATTTGTATTAATTACAAAGCTTATAAATACCGGCTCGTTAAAGCCTTATCATCAATCGATACAAAATGTCACTGTCTATGAGCACAAGTTGCGTAAATGGTATCATACGTTTTTTATTGCGATACATGGCTAACAAAATAAGTAACAAATTATCCAGACTTCGTTCAATGTAATTATCCATATGTATGGCGATTACATATTAGAAAAGACTAAACTAATTAACATCTTAGCCCTCTGTGTGAAGTAATATCAACGAAGTCCTATAAAGTTACTATCCGACGTCAACTATTTAGACGGAAATTGGGGTACGAAAAAATATTTGGGTGCGTAAAATAAATTTTGTAGGAAACAAAATTTGGGTACGAAAAACAAATTGGGTACGAAAAAAGTTGGGTACGAAAAAAATTCCGGTGCGAAAAAAAAATTTGTACCAACAAACATTTTGGTACGAAAAAAATTGGGCACGGAAACAAATTTGGGTACGAACAAAAATTTGGATACGAAAAAAAAATTGAGTACAAAAAATGGGTACGAAAAAAATTGGTTAAGAAATATTTTGGGTACGAACAAAAATTAGGGGTACAGGGAAGTAGCACCCGTGGACCTCTCGATAAATTTGAAAGAGGACGGCAACCAAGCTGCCTTTTACTTTATCAATGGCCCTGGGGTGGGTAATGTGGACACGGATGGTCGAGATAGACCGTGTTGTCATAAGCTATGTTCAGTATTATTGTGAAGTCAATTGGTGAAAAAATGAAGAAGTTATGTTAAAACAAAACTAAATGGCCGGACACTATCTCCTCCTACACTATTAGCACTAGAACCCTGAAACTTACACACATTGTAGCTATTAGCATATGTGTGATGATGCATTATTTGGATTTTTGATCTGACCCCTGGGTCAAAAGTTATTATCATGTGCGTCGCATGTTGTTAGAAAAATTAGTTTTTTTTTACCCATTTTACCCATTTATTTACCATAACTTTTGACCCAGGGGTCAGATCAAAATTCCGTCGCCTTCAACGTCGCACATATGCTCATAGCTACAATGTGTGTAAGTTTCAAGGTTTTAGTGCTAATAGTGTTAATGATTAAAAACGTATTTCATGTGTGTTGCAGCAATATATTTAGCATTTACAAGACGACCACATATTAAAACGTTCGTTTTTATCAATATCGGGATTATTGTATGCAAACATCTTGCCTTCAATTTACTTTTTTTACGGAAATATAGAGAAAACGATGTAAACAATTCAATAAAATTAAAATTCTTAAAATAAGCCGCGCCTTGGAAAATGGGCCTTAATACATCTGGTTTAAGTGTGGTCCAGGATTAGCCTTTGCAGTCTGAACATGATAACTATGAACGGAACATGATAACTATGAACGGCACTTTCCGCCTTTGGAGGGGGGATTTCCGCTCAAAAGAGACTTCCTTAACATAAAACTTCCAAAAAAGAGCAGAGCGTGTCAATAATTAGCTTGTGCAGACGACACTTGTCATCCAATAAGCCCCCTTTCCAAAAACGAGGCTCGCATAAAAAAGTCTATTTAAATGTGTTGCCAAGCTTACCGAGTGGTAGCATTTCGTCGCTCAGAAAGCTACCTCCGGGACAAGTTTTTAGAGCGCGCGGCTTAAATCAATAGACGTCTAGGTCACAGGCTTACCTGGTGGCAGCAACTCGTCGCCCAGGAAACTATCCACACCTCTGGGGAGTTCTTGTCGTCGTACTCTGTGTAACACACCAGCCGTGACGTCACTGTTTGCTAAAGAAGATGACGTAATGTCAGGTTCTATCTGGTAATGGTTTCCGTTGTTAGCGAAAGAGCCAAACTGAAAATGTAACCAACATATGGAACAAATAATGTAAATATATATTTAATGAAACATATTAAGACATGAAATGTTTTATAATTTATACACGTTTTATGTTATTGAATTATAATTGAACATTGATGTAATTACACTTTCACAAAATAATGTATAATGGACTGGATGCCTATTTATTCGTGTATAATAACAAATGTTAACACGACAGTTTTATTTATTGGCTAATGCAAAATATTCCTAATAAAATCAGAATTATTAAGATTATTAGATGTAACCGGGTGCGAGAACACATGACTTAATGGGGTTCCCAATTAAAATGTAGTTGATGAAAACACAGCGGTAAGTGTTGCTTTATTTTTAATTACTTTTTTAAACAATTTTTCTAAAGAATTTTAACTATTGTCTAAAAGACAGTTTTAATACTGCTCATGAAAATGTGAAATACATCACAATAACTTTATTTAATAAGCCCGTGTACTTACCCAAAATTAGATCTTTGCTGCATTCATGTATACAGTTATGCAGCACGCATCGTGAAATTTTGGCCCCGATTTCAAACGTTTTAACGATGTATTCTTTAAACTTAAGATATCGGCATAAACTTAAAAAAACACTGTCTTTAATACTTAAACGAGTTTTGCACAATAATAAGTTAATAATAACTTGAGATATTTGCAAAAAATAAAATTCATAACGTGTTTGTCCATGTAGTTCCGTGTAGCTCCGTGTATATACCGTCTTTTTTTCGTTTTGAATTCGATTCAACGCAACATAAAAATTAACGAATATTAGTTCATTTTCCGATTTTCTAATAACCGAAACAAAAACAAAGTACGAAAAAAAACGTCTTTATATCGTTTTTCGTTTTTCTTATTATAAAACAAAACACGAATGGTATATACCTGTTCATATTTCGTTTAATTTTCATATAACGAAAATTGATGATTAAAATTTGAAACGGATTGTTTTTGTCCGTTTACCGGTCTTGGTTTGAGATTACGGTAAACAACAAAAACTCCGAGTTGCGCTGTTCAAATATCTATAAATAAACATGTTTATAGATCTTTGCTCTGTGCTGTTGTCTTGGGGAAGTAACTGATTCGTGGCTTTTGTGCGTAGTTTTTCCCTAACATAAAAAACAAGAAACCGTCGGAAACGGGTGATGCTTCCCAAAGGTTGTTTTTTTGTCACAATATTGCACTATATATTCAGATAAAAGGAAACGTCTTGAGGGCACAGTAGTTGGGGGAACAGAAATTTTTGTATAGAAAATTTCAAAGGGAAATAACTCTGTGGAAAATCATCCGACCAGAACCCGCTGATAATATGCACATCTCCTCTTGGTAGTGAAGCTTCCCATAAAGTTTCATTGAATTCCGGTCATTAGTTGCTGAGAAATAGCCCGGACAAGAATTGCACTATATGCACAGTTAATGGAAAATTTCAAAAAATTCAAAAGACCATAACTCTGCGGAAAATCATCCGACCAGAACCCGCTGATAATATGCACATCTCCTCTTGGTAGTGAAGCTTCCCGTAAAGTTTCATTGAATTCCAGTCATTAGTTGGTGAGAAATAGCCTGGACAAAAATTGTGCACGGACGGACAGACAGACAGACAGACAGACAGACGCACACACTGACAGACGAAGCGGCGACTATATGCTTCCCGCAAAATAAATTTTGGGGAAGCATAAAAAACAACATACACCACAGACAACCAAAGCAAAAAAAAGTACATACTAGCATATCATGTATAATATGTGTTTGACATTATTACTGCTGTATTATATCACTTTTGTTCTTGCTCATGCACATATGTACATTGTATGTTTTATATTGAATTAACAAAAACCAGAAGAAAAAAATAAAAAATAAACAAATAATTTCAATCACTCAGCATAGCTTCTTTTTTTTTTGGGGGGGGGGGGGGGCGTGGGACCGTAAGAGAAAAAGAAGTGGATATTTTCAGTTGTTTTTCCAGGTTATGTGTTTTTCCAAATTGAAATGATCCTAATCTTGACTCCTTAATTTTGCCCAAAGTACCGGTATTTCATGTCGCAAAGTACCGGTATTTCATGTCGCAATGTACCGGTATTTCATGTCGATCCAACCGAATTGATAGGGCTATAATTTGCCTCTTATGACACTTCTTGTTATTTGCCCCTATATTATGCAAATTCAGTACTAATTTTACAAAAAAGCTCGTTTTAATGTGATAATCGGGGGGAGGTCCTTACATGTTAAGACCCGTAAAACCCCATTCAACTGAGTCCCGTATTCCAATTATTATTACTCCCTAGACCCGCATGACGTTTAAAGACGCAAAATAATCGGCGGCGGCTTCTACAATGCCCCCCTATGTAAAATGTCCGTCATCTATCCCCCATCTATATTCTTTATAAGAATATTGAAACGAATTATAAACAAGGAAATACATTTCGTGTTTTGTTATGTGATTAGTACAACGAAAAACTATATACTTTTGTTTTCGTGTTTTGTTTTTGTTTCGGTTATTAGAAAATCAGAATATGAACTAACATGCGTTGATTTTCATGTTTCTTTGTGTCGAATGCAAAGCGAAAAACGAAAAGACGGTATATACACGGACCGTTTTTTACATTCTTTCCAGCCCGTTTGTAAACCCCTGAAAACCCTGTAGATACTGCGCCCTGTATAACATAACATTTGTTTGTACTTCAAGTTGACATCAGCAAATTATACGCATTTCGTTCGTAGCCAAAATCCGAACTGTTAGCACATTTAGAATTTCGTTGTTGTGAACCGCTACTTTATTTATAATGCAATTTGAACACTTTTATTAAAACATAAACCCAAACCAAATTTGTTTATTTTTTACAATTTTGGAGCATCCGTGCATTGAAGGATCGACAACAGAGATTAGAGTTAGTCACATTTCATTCAATAGTTGTCAAACAAGTTAGGTATGGCGTGGGAAAAGGAGAGGCTCGCATCAGATTCTTATTTCAGTGTCATATAAATAACCTATTAGCAGCTTATTTGACGTCGTGACAATCTGAAACATTAGGCATCAATACTTACTTAAGGATAGACATTCTCGGAATGAAGTTTCAATACCATTACTTATTTAGCCATTTTTGTAAATAATTTGTATGGACTCAAGATTTTCTTGAAAATGTTTTTAACAGATTAACATTAAATGAAATCTGAGAGTTCTAAGAGAAGTCATACCTTATGCAAAAATATTACAGGAAAATATCTATGCTGTGAGTTTTTTTTCTTTCTTTCCTGCACACCAGAAACTAAACTTATTTAAACAAACAGCACAATATATAACTAAGACAGCTTGCTGACGTCAATATGGATCTTTGTGTATTGCACAAACATGAACAAGTTCTTGATAAAACATGAATATTTAAGTTTAAACACTCATTTTGTCAGTGAACAAAACATCAAAGCGAGAAGTTACTTCTCGTGAGATTAAACATAGCAAAATAAAATTACATGCGGTTGGTTACATGTGATATCTGACAAGTCTAATATAGCGTAGGCAATGACGATGCTTGTCATTTTAAAGTCTTTTTAACAAGCGTTACGGGAATCATTCAATAGTTTTGGAGAGGAAACACGCAAATAGCACACACGTATATCAAACATGAGTTATATGTAGTACCTGAAAGAATTAAGAACCGTTGTTCGTAAACAAACCTTAACAGTTTATTGTAAAACCTACTTATGTGCGTTTTAAAAATGAATAATTCAAAAGTCTGGTATTAAAATCCATAATCAACAAAAATCAACTGTGATCATTAAACTGTCCATAATTTTGAGCTGGTTTGTTCGTTGCGTTTGCATCCGAGTAACACATCTTGTTCTATTACATAATGGTTGAACGACGTTGTTAATACGTACATTTCACACTTTTAAATCTAACCGTTCACGTAGTCAGTCGTTTGCTGTCTGCGTTAACTTATAAATAAAATTTTGTAGATGGAAAACATGTTGATACTTTTTGATGAGTTGTTTTCAATAGACATGAGTCTCGCTCGGGGAACGCAGGTTATCATACATGTTAAGTGTCATCCCAGATTAACCTGTGCGGATCTTCATTTAGAAAAGACTTCCTTAAAACGTAAAGCTCCATAAAGCAGGAAGTGTTGTTCCTGATGAGCCTGTGTGAACTGCACAAGGTAATATAGGGTGACACCAACGTAGAGTAATTACGGTTATTCACGACAGCACTTTCCACGTAGACAGGATTTAGTGTTTACAACATACTTCCTTTAAACGAGACATTGTGTAAAGGCGGCAAGTGCCGTTCCTGATTAGTCTGTGCGGACTGCAGAGTTCAATCTGCGATGGTACTTTATGCACATGCAAATAAAGTCACCATTGTGTTTGTGCTACTTTGATTGATCTTTTTGTCAAAAGGCTATTTCGTCTTAATCCGAACTCAATAGTCATGCGTTGATGACATATGTGCAAATTCAAGTACATAAGTGATGATTTCTGTGCTATTACCATTGGATTTTGACGATGTTTGTTTCACCTTGCTTGGTTAAAATTATAACACTTCTTATCAAAGCCGTCGACCGCCATCAAACTGCTCCAAGGTGACTCCTACTTAAATCTGGGTTTTTTTGTTTCGTATAATCTTACGGCAAAATAAGAAGACACCAAAAACTGCTTATAGCAATATTTTGTTGTCAATTCAGGAATTAAATTTTATCTGAAATCACTATCTATCGGAATTTATATGAACATATTTATATGATAATTACTTCTAAATAATAGAGAGTACCAAAACAAGTATTGCTATGCTGACGTTTTATTAGAAGGAAGTGGAATACATAAAATGTAAATACATTTATATATTTAATTATGGTGACATCGAACTGAGCAATTGATCAACAGAATTTTTACACTTAATATTTGTATCAATGTATTCTTTCAAATGTAAACATGCCCACGAATTTAAAACTCCAATGCCGCATACAGTTCAAATTAAGTGATGTATGTAAATATGTATGCACAGTATGTAAGCAGAAAGGCTATGGAAGACTGTTTGTCATCTTTGTTGTTCATACTGTCTTTATATACAAGTTATTTTAGTACAAGAACGGGCAGATTAGATATGGTCGGATATAAAATATTTTTCAATATATTAAAATGACGATTTACGTAGCTTATATTGTGCATTCTCTGATGCCCAAATACTGTGAAACTCTTATACATTTGGTTATATAAATATTTACTTTTGAGATTGTCAGTACCAAATGCTGTTTACCAAATCTAGAGCACGTGCAGAGGTGTCAGCATAACGTTTTAAGATGCAATTCGGACAGTAAAATCGTAACTGTATGTTGGCTACCGTCGAGGTCACCGGTAGCCCACGCTCGCAACTCTTCGTTAAACAGCACCGAACCAAAGTGGAGCATCCAGACAGTCCTCTTTGGGTGGCCGGCCTCCCTCGAATACGCAGGGAACGGTATCGTTGTTGTACACCCAGCCGCGAGGGGTT
Source organism: Dreissena polymorpha (assembly GCF_020536995.1). NCBI lineage: Eukaryota > Metazoa > Mollusca > Bivalvia > Myida > Dreissenidae > Dreissena > Dreissena polymorpha. The sequence goes on from NC_068359.1 coordinate 85,938,701, forward strand.
TCACACAGGCAGTACTTGTCGCTGCACTCGATGTTCTTTCCTTCTTTTCCACAGCAGTCGTACGTGTGACATTTGATGCCCGCCCTTCGGTCGCATGCGTTTGAAGAGCGGACACCGTCATCGACGCATTGCGCGCCAAACGGAACTAAGAGAGAACAATTGGCATTAAATAAAAATCAAAGGTCAATAGGGCGTTTTCAGAATTTGACTTAACACACAACTATAAAAACCAGAATATATCGCTTAAAAACGATATCCTTTAATTAGTTCACTAATAAGAAACAGAGAAAGTGTTTATCTTATTACGAAAGGATCCAGACTTTTGAATAAAGAACGAATTTGTCGGCACAAACTATACTGACCTATATAAAATACATTCTTAATAATATGATATATGAACTATAAGTATCAGCATGCTTACATTCTATGTTTTTTGTTTTGTTCAAAGATACATATATAAGTTTATAATGTTATGTTGTCGACCTGATGACAGGTCTAAATCAAGACAACATGGACGTTTTTAGTGTATGAGATTTTTTAGCCTTTACTGTTGATTTCAGAAATGACGTGTCATGTGATATTCGTGTTTTGTAATTATGTGGTCCTCGCTGCCATTTCGGTAAGCAATGACGTGTCATGTGATATTCGTGTTTTGTAATTATGTGGTCCTCGCTGCCATTTCGGTAAGCAGCAACTGAGTAGCAACTGATACATACAAACTGTTGTTTTTAAACTTTTTAACTGATAATGGGTAGTCCTTCCTTAAAACAATGTCTTATAATTGTTTTATCGAAGGGCTAATTTAATCAGCAGACGAGCGAATCATCTGACATTTCATTAGCGCTTCCGATAGTATAAATGAAACAGCAATGAATGGTCAATACAGTAAAAAAAGTGTCATTTTCTTTTAAAGTAAAGTGAAGTTATAATAAATAAATACATTTAATATCTCTTGTGTGTGCTTTATATTTATACATGTACTTTAAGAACTGTGTAATAATTGTAGGCATTTCCTTATCAAAAGACCTAATGTTCGTATGGTAGATAACTAAGTTCAATTAAAATAAGAGAAACTAATAAGGTTTATCACTATCGTTACCGGTATTATGAACAAACAGTTGTTAGTGGTCAACACCGTCAAAGTAGTATCAGTTTCTGTTGTGTATCTAAAGAAAAGCAATTATTATATCAATAGAGTTTTTATTGCTGTATATGTATACATTTATATCGAACGCTTGCTACATGTGTATTATTTAATTTAAGCATCATAATGTACAACATAAAGCGCTTACGGGGAAGTTGGCACGTTCCATCTGCGTCGCACGCCTGTCCCTCCGGGCACTCAATAGCACCTTAAAATGAGTATAAACCAGAGTAATCAAGAGCTTCATCACAACTCGTAGTGTATGGTGTACGAACCGGTTCAAAGTCTAAATCGTAGCATACGGTTTGGCTAGAACCGTATCATACGATTTCGCATCAAACAGTTAAGCGTACAATCGGTCCAAAAGTCAAAACCGTCTTTTATGGTCGCAAAACCGTATGATACGGTTCAAGCTTAACCGTCTGATACGATCGTATCATACGTTTTAGACTTTTGGACCGGTTCGTACACCATAGTAGTGATGTAAACTTGAATAATAATACAGTTGTTACTGTCGCGGCAGCGTAGTGGATACGGTGTCCACCTGGCGTTCAAGAGGTCTCGCGTTCGATCCTCATCTCGTGAAAGTTCTTGGGATTTCCCTTATGATATTATATCAATGTGCAATACAAAACTCAAAGTATTGCAACTGTTTATAGCACAACAGTTTTACGGGATGTGTTTGGTACGTCTTCCGTCCCATTTTAGTACCGTTTTTGTCCGTCGTTTTTGAGTAAAATCAACACCGGTTATTTGATTTTATATACTGAGCCAAACAGACAAACTTTAGCGCATATACACTTTGTATAATATCTCCTTTTGTGCAATAACTGTGTTATAATACAAATATGTCGGATCGAAAGTGTTTAAACATTTACAATATCTGCATTCGCACATTATGGACGGTTATGTTGTTTGTTAATAATTCGATGTAAATACCAATACGTATATTATTTTGAACTTGAATCCTGTTCTACGAGACTTGTAAAGAAGAAAGCGGGTACAAAAGTGCATTATCGGTTCTGTAAAACATTTAACAAATCCATGTAACACACAATTTTTGATTGGTCTGGATAACAGTATATTACAATCAATATTTAATTGGTCTGGATAACAGTATATCACAATTTAAAATGAAAAACAAAATGTGATGAAGCATTCGATGGGATTGGACTGACCCATACTCACCAAGTAAACTGCAAAAGCATGATGATTATAGCGTGCCAGAGGATTGGACTATGACATATAACAGTATGCATATCATAAGCGTAACGATGCGCATCGAGACATTGATATTTTTTTAGACCTGCCTACAACGAAAAAAACAACATATGTTCTATATGATTGAATTTCAAGATATCACACGATACAATACAAAATCGTATTACTCACAACATTGGACAGGGCCATCTTTTGGAATTTCACCGAACGGGCAGAAGCATTCTCCGACGTTGGCCGACTCGCAGTTCATCCCTGGTTCACAGCAGATTTGTAAGGGAACGGCTGAACAATTGGGACCTGGGAATGAAAAGCGAATTTACTTGTCTTTATTTGACATGGTAACCTAAAATTTTATTGATTCCAATTTTTCACCCTCTCATCTTTGATGTCTTTAAAGTTGAACATAATTGAATTTCCGACTGTAGCAATTTACGTTATGTGACGTTCTGTAAACCAACACAAGTAAGGCGGCCTTTTCACGTTTTGACAAAAGTTTTAGGTTCGCAAATTTTCGTTGTAGTTGAGGAAACAGTAAAAAACATTCTCTAAAATATCCATTATATGCATCTTTGATGATTTAAAAACCAAAAAGTTATAAATCTTTGTAACGCGGAACGATGGAATTATTCGGAGAGTCCTGTGTTTGTCATTATATTTTGTGATACTACGAGGATTGCTTATATGAAGTGTAAATTACATCACTCACTGTATGAGCACTGATGGCCGAGTAGTTTAAGCGATTGACTTTTACTCCAGGGGTCAGTGGTTCGAGCCCAGTTCAGGGTTACTTTTTAATTTTCATTCTTGTTTTTTACTGGAGCTTTTTAGATTTAATGTTTATAATATAAAGCATTTTTAATGACAAACTTCAATGCATGCCAAAATCTGTGAAAAGGTCTCTTTAAGCCGTTACACCGCACAAAACAGATTTCTCCCGACAAAACTATATCATAAATTTAAGTGAATAGATTTCCAACTTCCAAATAATTAAAAACATCTCTAATAGAGAGATCACATGTCCAGAGTTTCAGGGTTCCTCACAGAGCAAATGAAATTATATGCACTGGATTATGAGGTTAATTTCATTTGTTCCAATTATTTTCTTATTTTCTGATGATTTGTTTTATAATTAAACATATGTTTATGTCAAACATCATACACTTCTATGACGCTCTTACAATATACACAAGTACATTATTACTCTGTGTGTGAAACCTGTATCTTTACAATGCTGATATAAATCCAGGTTCGTTTCATAAGCATTAATTGAGTAAAATTAATCAAGATGAACACGTAAGCAACGTAATAAATATACATACAGCAATTGGGGAACTCGCCATCGAATTTACATTCGCATTGTTTGGTCTCTTCGTTGCACTGAGCATGGTCCGTTACTGAGCAATCAGGGCCTACAAACGAATGAAAAGGTGAAATAATTTAGTACGTGTATTTGTTTTTTTAGATAAACATTAACATGTTTTTATATCAAAATTTACATTAAATGTCGTTCTAAAACTAAACAAAATGTCATTATACTAGTGAGACAGCTTTAACCCGGCAAACCTGAAATAAATCTAAGTGGATAAATATATTTCCAAAATCCAGCCATATTGTGTTTAAAAACAGGATTTGCATATAGAGAAGTGTTTTGCATTCTCCATCAGAGCAAATGACTTGTTAATACCGGTATGTGAAACTCAAATCAAATCTTTTCTTTGAGTTATTTTCCTGTTTGCTTATTATTTTGTTTTTTAAATAATATATCACAATATCAAAAATCACACTTAACTTTACAAGACGTTCTTAAAATAAACACAATTAGGTTATTACTCTGTGCGTGACAGCTTTATCCTGGACTGCACACAATTAGGTTATTACTCTGTGCGTGACAGCTTTATCCTGGACTTCTCAGGCTATTCTAGGAAGACACTTTACGCGTATGCATTAAACCCCTATTTCACAGAGCACGGCTTAAATGTATTTACTCTTTTTAAATGTTTGACCTTAGGAAATGTTATAAAGCTCAATATTGAGTGCAATTTATGACAACACTGAAAAGTTACTAATATATTCTTAAATGTGATGGTCATTTGGTCTATCTGTGATACAATATTCATAAATGAAAAATCTGTATTAGAAAATAATCCGTTTTTCTATTTATTCCACAATGTTGTGTTTTGTAAGTGTAAAAAATAGATGCCGGAAAAAAGTGTCACCATAAAATAATTTTCTACCATAAAATTGTTCTTACAGTCATTAATTGGCACGAGACAGCTGTATACAGACGCTGCGAGCATAACTAACTTAATACAGTGGAAATATTTTGTTGTTTTATAAAGACAATTCAAGATGATGGGAGAAGAAGATAAATTGTTTTACGTATAACACTTTGGAAGCGTTCCGTCAAATCTACATATACATGTGTTGGTGGTGTCGTAGAAATAAGCATTGTTTGAATGTTTGCAATCATGGCATTGTATTGAATTTAAATCATTTACTAGAATAAAAGTAACTTAAATCATCGTTAATTATCGTTAGTCATCTAGTAAAAGTTATCAGCAACGTATGATGTATTTGTAAGTGATGTAGTTGCCGATCCTTAATGATAGGGAGTATGTATATTATATATTCCGCGTTTTACTACAAGTTTAAATGTGTGAATTGAAGTGATTTTTAAAAAATTGCATAATATTGCCTAGTTATACATACATCCATCCTCACAGCTTGAACTGCTACTGCCTCCATCCTTAATGTGTATGACGACTTTATACGTTGGATCATCGGAATCGGTCCCATCGGAACTTGATTCGCATCCGCTATTGCTTTCCTCGGATTCGGTCTCCTTTTAACATGGTTTTGCAGGCTTGGCGGCACACTTGCACACAAGTGCAATGACGATGCAGGTAACCTGTAGAAGCCGAGAGAAACTGACGCGTGATTTCGTTCTAGAACCATATCTTTCAACTTAAACTTATATCAAGGCGCATTATTCAACTTTTTTTCACAATGGAAAATCCAAATTTAACATAAACCTGGATACTAAAGAACTGTCCTTTGTATTATATATTCCAATTGTGTATTGAACAATAATTTGTCCACAATGCCCAATGGGAGTACGGTAATAATTTGATTATAGCCTGTTATATTTGATGTTTGTATGTTGACCTAGTTACATGCCAACAGAAATAAATATACTGGTGTTACTGTTTTGAATAAAGTCTGTATTTTTCAATAGCAATTATAGGTACTATTAGGACTACTTCTCAACTACCAATTAGTATGACTGGTTTTGGGGAAGAGACACCGCGAGTCTGCTGTCAGTAATACAAAATATGTAGACGGTTGTCAACAAGCGACACCTTATAAAAGTATAATCACAAATAAGCATTTTAAAATACAATTGACATACAAGTTTATCACGAAATTACGTATTATTATTGAGTTCGTTGCTGCTGAATGGTTGCTGTCAAATATAATTATGTGTATGGTGTTTGCTTATGCTTGTAACAAGATACGGTCTTGCAAGTTGTGACAGTAAAAACGACATGTAAGTCGAATTCAATTACATTTTTAGATGCGAAAATATATGTGATTGCCTGGTATATTATCTGGTTGTTCACCTATTATCCTGTCATAAGGACATGTAAGGAATGTACCTGTTCAGACAGCTGGTAGCTGGTCATGGTAGTTTAATTGCATGGTCACTCTATATAGGGATTCCGATGATTCGGAGTCAGAAATAAAGAGGAAATGTATGTCGTTTAAATCGCAAAAAGCTCTCATATAGATAGTTCTAAGACCAAATAATTGTGTGATGTTGTGAATGTGTTTCCTGTTTGTGTCCAAATTCCTATGCTGTCCTGGTACACGTGAATGCGCTACTAGCATGAAGATGCAAACAACAGACACAGACCACGTCGTGGTTTGTGAAACATACAACTAGAGCAAGTTCTTGCGCAAAAAATGTGATTAATGATGCTGAATTAGATTAAATGTAATAGTTATATTCAGGGATAAGTTAATACTGATAAAAAGTTGTGAATCGTGACAAATACAGAGCTCAAACAAACGTAGAAATAAAATGTTAACCACTATACAAGTTTAAATAACGAAGTGTAGCATTTTAGGCAAATATGTTATATGTCCGAACGATTTCGTTTACGACTTTCTAGTATGTACATACAGAACAATTTTGGAAGCTTTCGTGATGATGTCTTGACATATGGTTGTCAGCAAGAGTGAGGAAAACCCAAAATCGTGCGGGTTAAAGAGGCTTATACCAAACGTAATGTTTTCAAATATATGCTTAAATCTTATTAGCGTGTGTGAGCAGTTACGATACTATTAACATGTCCTACTCTGTATCGTCACTTCTTGCTGTCCTAAGAGGAATGTTGACAAACAATAACTGTATTCATAACATAGACACATCCCAATTAAATTCTAAAAAGTAGTCGATAGTCTTTGTAGTGAGAAAAATACTTTTCCTACATAATTTACAACATCACCTGGCGTTAAATAAAAGTATTTATATTATAAAATATCTGCAAAACAGTTGTCAATGTGCGTTTAATGAAAATAGTCGACACCCTTGACTGTTCAAAGGAACACAAAACCATTCTTGCTCTTGCGAATATCGGTGTCCATGAATACGTTTCCCTTAAGTTATTCAATCTCACCGTTGTATCGGTCCAACACATGACAAATTTTTATAAGCACTTGATTTCTATTTATCAAAGCATGCTAATCTACAAGTATAACAAAAAGAACCATTGCAATATTAAAAAGCAATTATTTAATAAATGAAATAAAAGATGACTTACGATAAGTAGATTCATGGTGTTCATAATTTCCTCTTATTATTTGAAGTGTAATTCAAACGCAGAAGTGGAATAAATAAAACACCAAACTATCGCCCTTTTATACATCTTATAGACACGCCTCCCTAAATAGTCACATAGGTCAACATACATTTAAGCCAATAACAATTCGGGTTATTATGGCGTCATTAACAGCAAAGCCAGTCATATTTCAGAAAACTGAAACGTCGTCACTTACACTTTAATTGACAGTGCTGTTTAGTGTAGGTACGTCGTTCGATCGGTCGCCGTAACCGAGCGAACAAGATAACAACAATATGTTTACCTTAATTTACATGTAACATACTGTTTTCAACGCCTACGTTATCTCATGTAGTTTTCAAGAGCTTTTCTAGAAGCTTTGTTGAAAAGCAAACAGGTACCACTTAAATAATGCATATCTACATGTTGGTAGTCTGATACACATTATATAATACACATATATTATATATATATTCAAAAACTCAAGTTGATTAATACATGTAATAATTTATTTCATCAACATTTTCTAGTCGTCTTAAAAAATAGTACTGTCAAATATTACCAACTACAAAGATTATAATATTTTGCTTTAAACCACTTATTGCGGTGTATTCTCATGTTTTTCAATTTTAAATATATTCAGACAATGTAATAGTTTCGCTATGGTTACAATTACGAGTTCGTAAATTAATGTTAGTTGTTGTTGATTTTTTTTTCTATATTTTAGTTTTAAAGCTATACTTTAAGGACGACACAGGATTATTTGCGTTGTTAGATAACGCTTTATGTCGATGTGCAATATTGTGTTTTTCTTGCTTTACTTTGTTTTTTGTCTATTCACAACCAAAACAGACGCCACGTCTCAGTGCATACATTTTCGCATTAAAATATTTTAACTTAAAAATGGTGAGTGCAAAAAGATATCTTATGGTACCCTTTTACACTGAAATATTTACTTTTCGTTTAAAAGTTGTGGGTGTAAAAAGGTGTGATAATGTTTAATTGTTGTTGTTGTTTTTTTCAAATTGAAACATAAGATTAATAGAGTGCTTAAACGTTCTAATTTAAACGTGCTCTATGAAAAGGGGTTTTAATGCATGTGCGTCTCAGATTTGCATGTGCAGTCCGCACAGGCTAATCAGGGACAACACCTACCGCTTTTATCGTACTTGTCGTTTAAGAAAGTGTCTTCTTGGCAAAAATCCAGTTTAGTTGCGGACTGCACTGGCTAATCTGGGACGACACTACGCACATACATTAAACCCCCTTTTAACAGAGCAGGCCCAAATATATTGCTGAGATTTATGATAGTATTATTATACTCTTTGCAAACGATGAATTACATATATTATACAACCATTAAAATATGTATGACATTCAGCTTAAACAAAACAAACCATAAGAATTGTTTTCAAGCAAGTCTAAGGAATCTTTTTATAATGGGGAATCATGGCCCATCGGACTCAATCTGTGTTAAATTATGATCCCTCGGATTTAATCTGTTTTAAATTATGACCCCTCGAACTTAATCTGTTTTTACTCAAAAATAGTTGTGTTTTGAATAAACGAAAAAATCGACAACGATACAATTTGTATAACAAGTATTTTTGGGGTTTATTTATAGAAACAATATATGTTTCATTTATTTTGTTATATAATTATATATTTACAATGCAACCATTGAGGTGCCAGTTGTGTACGAATGGACATGATTTAAAATGTATTTCATGAATACAAAATCAAAATGGCAAAGGAAATGTATCAGGCGGGGGGGGGAGGGGGCATGCATAATATCTGAGCTTGCTGCGGTTAAGTTAGATTAGTTGGAACTGGCGTCGTTGTCGTGATTTTACTGAAGGAGTAGCGTGTCTTTTTTCACCCGGATAGCCACTTTATATTTATATTATTTTTAAATGAATACGCCATTTCGTCTCTAAGGTGTTTGTGAATCAGTTTTTTTTCAAGATCGTAGACGTTGGAATAAAAAGGTTATTGAAGGAAAACAATCGACAAATCTTTTAATTACTTATGTGACATTCGAGAAATAGCTTGTACGAATATAATTTTCTCTAGTAATACACAGTATTTTAGCCTGTATTCAATACAATATAACAAAAGTCAAGTATATTTTAATTTCCCGACGTGTTTTTTCTGTTGTAATTAATGCTTTGCCGAAACATATTTGTTTAATCCTCTTTCAGGAACTGACTTTGTTTTGAGCACATTTTGGGACATAACTGTCAAAGGTCAAACACAGCTCTATGTTAGAAGTTTTGATACGAAATGACTGTCGTTAATGACTTTGGCATTGATGAATATTATGAAGAACGTTTTAGACGTTTGAATTTACACCCCGTAACTCTTGATTATAACACAATATCGCATTAACTTTCAATACGAAAATGTACCTATTGATTGATTAAAACTATGCTGTTTTAAAAAAATGTTTTATGAGCAAGCAATAGTCATCGTTTATGCATTATCCATAGTAGGAACGTGTGTGGAAAGAGTACTCCGTCATAGTTCTGTGTACTTTTTCTTTGCATTAACCCATTCATGCCTAGCGTCTTGAAAAAAGGACATTGCAAACAGCATAGACCCAGATGAGACGCCGCATAATGCGACGTCTCATCTGGGTCTGCGCTGTTTGCTTAAAGAAATTTCTGTAAGAAATATTCTAAATATAGAAATAAATATACCAGACACCCCTACTTTTGGAAATAAATTGATCCAATTTAGAAGGGTGGGAGAGTCCACTGGGCATAAATGGGTTAAATTAAACAATCTGTTAATCAGTCATTATGAAGAGAACTAATGTTGTGTCATATGGAAATATAAACGAAACGTTGTTTATAGCAGTTGTCATGGGTCAAACATTGTCTGTTTTAGTCCGCTATCAACATGTCTTGCCACGTTTATTTCAAAAATATTTTGCCAATTTTACCCCTTTTGTTCAGAAAACCTATTATTTTGGATATTTACTTTGGATTCGAGAGAAAAATGTGTAGACAAACGAAAAATTATTGAGCAACAGTTTCGTATTTGTATACATTCGCTGAGTGATGCAGTCGGTCAGTCAGTAAAAAAGCTTCGTTTTCGTCCAGAACTAACGTTCCATCTTTTTTGAGTTGCTGATGTTCCAGAAACATTTTGCTTCATATTTCTCAGGATACTTGTTGAGCAATAACATAAATATATTGGAAAAAGCAGAATCCAACAATGTTGATTTTCGTTATCGGTTGAGCAGATGTGGCAGTATCTTAGAAAAATATCTGTGAACATTATGAATGCAAGTAGTGTCAGTTTAAATGTCGTGCTTATCCATCCCACGCTTTCTCAGCAACATATAGGTGAAAATTATGAATGCAAGTAGTGTTAGTTTAAATGTCGTGCTGACCCCACGCTTTAGACTCAATTGTTGCCCAAGCTGTTGATGAACATGGTAGCTTCCTACGCACAGACAACGGTAGCAGCCGGTGTCAGCTGGATCTGCGTTGTACAAACTGCTTGAATCAGCATTGCCTTAACCGTTCTCAGAAATAAGCTTACCAAATATATGTAAATTAATGCCAGAGCGGTTGATGATGTATATTGTCGACTCCCACGTAAGGCCAACCAGTCCCAGCCTGTCACAGTCAGTCACTCCTAAACAAATACATGACAATACGGCGGCACTATGCAGTTTCACTCATAGACCCAGCAAGACCCAATCAGAGAGGTGTTCTACGAACTGCTTCCAGCGATAATGTCTAAACCTTACCCCAGTCATCATCACTCAGGAGGACTTAGACAGAACACGTTAATGCCCGTGTTCTGCATGTTATTGGAGGCCGACATGGCGTATAATACAAAAAATATAAAGTGGCTCACCGGGTTAAAATACACAATTCTCAATTCTCAGTCAGTTCCAACTAACATCCTTTAAACGCAGTAAGCCCCCTTATGCGCATCCCACTGGGAATTTGTAACCAAATAGGACATATTTTGCCCTGATGACAAATATAATATATAACGCGGTCAGGCATTCTCTGAACTTCTTTAAGAGGGCAATTGAAAGGTTACTTCTGTACAGCTATGTGAAGAAATCCCGCTAACATAAAAAACACAAACGAAGCGGAATACAAACTAGACGGACGATAGAGAGGTCGGCATGCCTTTACAACGGCCACACTCCAATGGTTTGAAACAGATGGTATACATGTGTGTTTTCTTCATTCATTGCCAATACAGGGACATTAATTGGATTTGAGAGTCAGTCAGGGTAGTATAAGAGTAAAAATGTCGGACAAGAGGAAAACCAGCCGTTTAAATTAAAACAAGTATTGTTTAAATTTATAATGTATTTCAGCTGTTTCTTGGAGTCGATTATGTGAATATTCAAACCCACGCGGTATCCGTAGGTGGAAAATCGAAGTCGCGGCATTGGCTTGTACAAAATAGCATAATAAAACAACGTGATTCAATTCATTTCACATCACTATGGAAGCGTTCTGTTGCCTGTTGTAATTTTAAAAACCAAAAAAGAAAAGAAACATTCTCTCGCAATTGCAACATTTTTAAACCTTAGAATAACCTTAAAGTACCCCATAAAATGGGAGTTAATCTATGAATTACGAATTACGCAGGTTGGAAAATGTGTTTGTCCAGAAATGACCAACATAAATGCATTTACCATGAAAGGTGCAAGTCCTGTTTGTCCAGTTTCAACATAAGCATATGTCGTTTTTATTTAGAGAGAATAACAGGTTGTTGTCCTACCGTTGTGTAATATAATATGTGATACTTAAAATAAAAGAACGGCGAGCCTTGCCGAGCATGTTTTGCCGAAGGTCGTGTGGAATAATGTAATATATATATATATATATATATATATATATATATATATATATATATAGTTATTTATATGTGTGAGTTTGCCAATGAATAATAGAATCATAATATACACGATTACGCTCTTCACCAAGCAGGTTAAACTATGTTATTATTTTATTGTATCGCCTATTTAGCCCGCCTTTTTGTTATTGTTTTTCCTTAAATAATTTTGGTAGTTTAAAGCACTTAAGTATCATTTACGTTTTAAGTTATTTTCCTTATGTGCATACATATCTATAGATTATTAGCTCACCTGAGCACAATGTGCTCATGGTGAGCTTTTGTGATCGCCTTTTGTCCGTCGTCCGTCGTGTGTCGTGCGGCGTCAACATTTGCCTTGTTAACACTCTAGAGACCACATTTATTGTCCAATCTTCATGAAATTTGTTTAGACGATTGGTCTCGATAATATCTTGGATGAGTTTGAAAATGGTTACGTTTGCTTGAAAAACATGGCTGCCAAGGGGCGGGGCATTTTTCCTTATATGGCAATATATGGCTTTTGTAAAACATTGTTAACACTCTAGAGGCCACATTTATTGTCCAATCTTCATGAAACTTTGTCAGAAGATTCATTCCGTATACTATCTTGAACGAGATCGAAAATGATGTTGGTTGCATTTTCCTTATATGGCCATATATGGCTATTGTAAAACCTTGTTAACACCATAGAGGCCAAATTTATTTTCCGATCTTCATAAAACGTGGTCAGAAGATTTGTCTCAATGATATCTTGAACGAGTTAGAAAATAGTTTCGGTTGCTTTAAAAACATGGCCACCAGGGGGCAGGGAATTTTTTCATATATAGATATATATGGCTTTAGTAAAACCTTGTTTACACTCTAGAGGCCACATGTATTGTTAATCGTCATGAATTTTGATCAGAAGATTGGTCTCAGTGATATATTGGACGAGTTCGAAAATGGTTACGTTTGCTTGAAAAACATGGCTGCTAAGGTGCGGGACATTTTTCCTTATATGGCTATAGTAAAATCTTGTTAACACTCTAGAGGCCACATTTAATGCCCGATGTTCATGAAACTTGGTCAGAAGATTCATCCCAGTAATATCTTGGAATAGTTGAAAAATGATGCGGGTTGGTTGAAAAACATGGCCGCCAGGGGGCGGGGCATTTTTCCTATATGGCTATAGTAAAACCTTGTTAACACTCTAGAGGCCACATTTATTTTCCGGTCTTCATGAAACTTGGTTAGAATATTTGTCCCAATGATATCTTGGATGCATTTGAAAATGGTTTCGGTTTCTTTAAAAACATTGCCACCAGGGAGCGGGGCATTTTTCCTTATATGGCTATATATTGCTTTAGTAAAACCTTATTAACACTCTAGAGGCCACATTTATTGTCCGATCATCATGAAACTTGGTCAGATGATTTGTCCCAATGATATCTTGGACAAGTTCGAAAATGGCTCCAGTTGCTTGAAAAACTTGGCCACCAGGGAGCGGGGCACTTTTCCTTGTATGGACTTATCAATCTTTACGAAGCTTTGTCAGAATATGCGTTTGAATGATATTTTGGATGTGTATGAAAATGGTTCTGGTCTGTTGAAAAATGTGGCTGTCAGGGTGTTTACTAGCCATGAAAGTTGGTAAGAACATTTTGTTCTAATGAAAACTTTGGCTGCACAGAAGAGGTCAGTTCCTTTCAGTCTCAGGTGAGCGACTTTGGGCCTTTCGGGCCCTCTTGTATTAAATGAATATCACATTCTTATGGCACGAATTAAAAATACATTTGCATACATTTTTAAAGATTTAACGGCATGAATATTTATTTGTGTATTTGTTCATTTATAATTGTTTCATTGTATTCAACGGATTTTTTTAATTGCGAGATCAAATACTACATACTTAGTCGTAATGACGAGAAAAAATCTTAATAACAAGACACAGAGTCGCAATTAAGAGATAATTTCTTAAATCTTAAATGTCATCGTTTCAGTTTTTGAATATACAGATGGTCCAGGACGCTTCCATACATCACAAACATATTTTTGTGTAAAAACAAGTCAAACAAAATGACGACAACGTGCAACAGATCGGTTTTTAGCAAAAATCAAAATAATGTATTTTATTTAAAAAAAAAGAGCCACTGCAGTAGTAGGTAGAAGTAGTAGTGGCGGTAGCAGTAGTAGCAGCAGCAGCAGTAGTAGTAGAAGTAGTAGAAGTTGTAGTAGTAGTAGTAGTAGTAGTAGTAGTAGTAGTAGTAGTAGTAGTAGTAGTAGTAGTAGTAGTAGTAGTAGAAGTAGTAGTAGTAGTAGTAGTAGTAGTAGTAGTAGTAGTAGTAGTAGTAGTAGTAGTAGTAGTAGTAGTAGTAGTAGTAGTAGTAGTAGTAGTAGTAGTAGTAGTAGTAGTAGTAGTAGTAGTAGTAGTAGTAGTAGTAGTAGTAGTAGTAGTAGAAGTAGTAGTAGTAGAAGTAGTAGTAGTAGTAGTAGTAGTAGTAGTGGTAGTAGTAGTAGTAGTAGTTGTTGTAGAAGTAGTAGTAGTAGTAGTAGTAGTAGTAGAAGTAGTAGGAGTAGTAGTAGAAGTAGTAGTAGTAGTAGTAGTAGTAGTAGTAGTAGTAGTAGTAGTAGTAGTTGTAGTAGTAGTAGTAGTAGTAGTAGTAGTAGTAGTAGTTGTAGTAGTAGTAGTAGTAGTAGTAGTAGTAGTAGTATTAGTAGTAGTAGTAGTAGTAGTAGTAGTAGTAGTAGTAGTAGCAGTAGCAGCAGCACCACCACCATCAACATCAGCAGCAGCAGTTGTAGTAGTAGTAGAAGGAGGAGGAGGAGGAGCAGCAGCAGCAGCAGCAGCAGCAGCAGTAGTGGCAAGTAAAGTGAGCATACATTGAAAATAAACAGCTGCTTCATCTAGAATATATAATTTGTATGTGGGTGGAAAATCACATCAACACTGAGTATTCGCATATTTACAAAATATGACAATGGTGTTGAATTGATTTTTCTTCACAATTCGTTTGTTAAATTAAGTACATAAATGTCATATGACATGAGAAAACATGTAGCAGATTGTATGAAACAGGGAACAGTAGTAGGACAAGTGATTTTTCTTCGAGATGTGTTTTGCTTTCTAATTAACTACATGTATGCATATTGACTCAACAAACTATGTAGCAAATACAGACAATTCAAATTTAGGAAATTGTCATAGATTCTCTTAGATGATTTATTTAATCAACCATATTTGTATCACCGGCGATGGCGGTGGTTGCCGCTGTGGCGTTGTTGGTGGCGGTGGCGGCGGTGGTAGCAGTGGCGGCGGTGGTGGACTGGTTCAATGCGGGCATCTGATTGTGATTGTTTTATGGTATTCTTCTTTTGCCCTGTTTTACTATTGCATAAAGTTGGGCAATTAATGTGATAGCTTCTTTTTGTTTTATTGTTTGGTTAAAATCATTCGTGTTGCGATATTTCCTTTAGAATTCATTAAAGCATTATTTCTCTTTAATATTTTCTTTCACTTTTGTACTTTCAATTTAGTACTCGTCTTTAATGTTCAAACCACACCAGAATTTCAGACATATAAAAAACACACGATTTTTATAAAAGGTTAATGCTAAAGGACGGTTACATGATATGACCGCAAAATGTAAATTGTTTGATACAAATGTTATTCATTTGTTGCATGAACTGCCAGTGTCATTTTTTTCATTTACTAAGTTATATTTTATAAACTTGAAACCAGGATAACACTCTACTGTTTGTCAAGTACAGTAATCCAATTCGTCCTGGGGACCGTGGATCTCGCATATGAACTGTGAATAATTTAACTTTGCATAGTTTTATAAGAATGTGCATGTATACGGAAAAGTTCTCGTACATTAAAAAATGTTACACTCTTAAAGAGGCCTTTTCACGTGTTGGTAAATTGACAAAATTATTTTTAAAAAATGGTTTCAGATACGCACATTTTCGTTGTAGTTATGATATTCGTGAGGAAACAGTAGTACTGAACATGTACCATGCTCTAAAATATCCATTATGTGCATTTTTGACGATTTAATAACCTGAAAATTATAAAGCGTTGCAACGCCTATGGCCGAGTGTTCTAGCGGTAAAATTAAACTCCAGGGCTCAGGCGGTCAGCGGTTCGAGCCCCGTTGAGGGTAACTTTTTTTCTGCAATTTAGATCAAATGTTTACATTTATCAATATAAAGCATTACAGTAAATGACAAACTTCAATACATTCCAAAATCTGCGAAAAGGCCCCTTTAAGAGAATTTTGAAGATTTTCGATGTAGGCACCATTCCTGTATAAACATGAAGTCATTCTTAATGCCATTCTTGGCAGTTGACATAATGAATTTTATAAAAAATAAGCGGGTATGTATTTTGAGTTGCTTTTATTTCTGTTAGTTATTATGAACTAGCAATATAATAAGCCTATGCTACTCGCAAGATGAAAACACGTGCTGCCATGTTTTATGCACGAGTTTTCTCATGAAGCAAATGAATTCTAGCCATAGGCGTTGATTGTATTAAGGCTTGTAATCGATTGCTTTTTATAAAAAGTTAAGAGAAATTTGCCTTTAGAATAGTGGATCACCTTTAAAAAATAAGACTGAACGCGGTACTAAATGGTAAGAATAACAGGAATGCAGAGACTCACGATCTACTTGGCTGGTTCTTTTTTCGTTTTCATTTTATTAAACCAACAACGGTATACAGGACCAAACACTTTGTTTAAGTTTCAAACAATTATTTTCGTAATATAAAGATTGAAATGAAATATGAATAGGAAAATTGGTATCGTGTTTCGTGTTATAATTAGTACAACGACAAATGAAATAAAGAAATTAATTTTGTTTTCGTAGTTAATTTTTGTTTTGGTTATTAGAAAATTTGAGTATAAACTAATATGTGTTGAGTCTCGTGTTTCGTTTTGTCGTAAGAAAAAAAGAAAAAAAAGAAAAGACAATATATATACACGGACCGCTGTGCTGCTATATTCGGGATATAAGTCATGATTGATCTTTTTGCGCAGTTTTCGCCCTTGGATACATTTGAATACGTAAAAGAATAGTAGAGTTTCTTGTGACTATTGTTATCTACATGTAGTCTAATGGGAAAATGATTAGATCTCGTATCATTATATTAAGATACAAATGTACATGCCTGCATTTGTTTAAAATTATGGGATTTGAGTTGATGTATTACATTCATTTCAAGAATCAAGGCACAATAAAATATCTTTGCTCATCGAAGCTTTTCTCTTCAAGTAATTATAACAATCGAATTATTTACTACATTGTATTCATATCTGTTTAATAAATGAATAAAAGCCCCACATTATTGCTAAACATATAAATTCAATAAGTATGATGAACAGGTCCCCTGAGAGCATATTTCCTCATGAAGCCCTGTCATGGCACTTCGTGTGCTGTCATGATGGCTCTCGTACCACGCAGGTATTGCATCGAACCAGAGATTTGCAAAAAGTTGCAAACATAGGGTGCGAAACTGATCCTGAATTTTACACTTAAGGTTGTTATACAGTTCAGTGCGTCATTTACTAGATAAAGAAACTGTCATACAATTACATGTATTTGAAACTCTTTCCAAAACATTTCATTATAGTAACAGAAAAATCATACCTTAAGCCAGGGGACGGGGCTTTTTGACGAGTCTGTTAAAGCTGTAACTGTTGTAGATATCATAACGTAATTGTGAAGCCTACTTATTGTGAGTTTAAATCCCAGTCCAATAAACTTTTTTCAAGTATTAACGGATATTATGCCAGCTTCCGAAAATGACTGAAATCAAAGGACACCCTGTCGACTATTGCCGAAGACTAATGAGTCACCGGTTAGTAATTTTGCATTATACCACGATTTATAACAATTACACAATGTGCACAGCATTATGACAGACTGCGTTGTATTTTTGTTATATCCCCGCACAACCATTTTCGGATCACCTAAAGGGTGTTCCAGCAAAAAATAACAGCTACGCTCAAGACAGGATATTTTGTGTGTTGTATGGCAAGAAAACAAATCATTTCTACAAAGCAATATAGCTTTTTTGAAGTTTACCAATACTTAATGGCATCTGTTCTGTTTTCACAATCATAACTTTCCATAATGTTTTAATTGTGTAAAAGTGGACACTAGGATATATGTCCTACTATTTAAAATAATTGTTATAGTGAATTTAAAACGTTATAACATATGATCACGTGAGCGTTAATGTTTTATGTTCATTAACTGTGACGGATCAGTGCATCTTTTTTCTTCAACGTCCTGGTATAAATTGTTAAGGACGTTGAGACCATAGGGCCATTAGTTTGTGGTTATAGGGTCTTTATGAAGCCTTAATTGTTATATGTTTCTGAAATTCGTTTAGAAAAAGATAACTTATTGTTTAAAATAGTTTAAAAAAATAAAAGTAACCAGTTATACCATTTTGATTTCTGTTTAGTATTGATGCAGACTAGAGAAGACCCCGTTTTGTTAATCAGTGTTTGTTATACAATACACTATTAGCACGTCTAGAGCAATGCTAGGCAAATCGAAATATCTATAGTAGCAGACAAACGATTGTTTTGAAAAAAATCAAATATTTCCTTTAAGTTTGTTTGATTTATGAATGGTATAATTTTGGAATGGTAAAATTTTGATTTTACATTCTGTAAATTTGTTGTTGCATATGTAAACAAAGTGTGTGCGCGCATAATAGTGTCGGGTTAAACACCATGTCAAATAATGTTTTTTTCTAGACTGATCGGAATAGAGGGCTATTGAAAACGGTAGTGGGGAATACAAGTATGTAATTTAATCATATTCCTGTCGATCAGTCACAAAGTATGATCAATGAAAGTGAAATTTCATAATAAAATTATCTATAACTTTAGTTTCTAAAGACCGATAACAAGTCGCCAGAATGCGGGATTTTACGTTTCATTTTCAAAATTTTCTAGGAGAGGACCTCCAAATCCCCGAATGCAGGTGGGGGACACCTCCTCCCGCACCTTTCCCCTTCGCCAATTCGTTGATGGAAAAATTCGCAGCCCCCTTTTCAAAACTCTGGTTACGGGTCTGAAAATCAACGCTCATTATAGTCGATTATTTAAAAAAAAAACATATAAGTTACAACTATGAGGTTGTTTGCTTTGTTTTACATAATTTTTCCACTTTTCGGATGACTATTAAAATTAACTGGATGTGTATACAAGGGATACAATAATACACTTTAGACTTACTGTATCAAAGTTAAGACCTATATCAAAGACATATAGATCTTTTGAATAATGCATTAACATCATGCAAGCGAACTTTGGTGCGTTCCTTTTCCCGACTCACCTAATTAGTACTAGATCTATCTTATTCAAAATTCGTATATATTTCTATGTTTTGCTTTTAATTTCGCGCCATATGAAGCGTGCAGCATCATTTGCAAGCGACGTCTAAGTCACGTGATCTATTCTAAAAATACATCGTGCAATACACAGTAAAGTCAAGAGTTGTGAATAAGAAACTGAAGATTTGGTTTTCGAGGTTTTTCGGAAAATTATGTGGCACGCGAAAATGTTGTGGACGGTATAAACTTCAGGTTTGTGAGTATGTATAATTTATTTTTTGTCTCGTAATGGCTGATTTGAAGCGTTTTAAACTATCGATTAACTGAGATGACTAATAGGAGGTTTTTGTGTGACGTCACAAGAGGGGTTTTCCGTTACTTAAAATAGATTGGCCGTCAACTTCTCGATCGCGGCCTATTACATATTATCAGAGTAAAGGTCGTCGGAAGACTTAATACTTACAATTTCACAAAACAAAACTATAAATACCCGTATTCTTTTTTAAGTAAGACTTTAATAAATGATATTTCAAAAATTATAAAACATATTAATTTGAATATAATTATAAGTGATAGTGTTATTTTTCATCAGAGATTGAAATTTAGTGTAAGGAGTGTATTGAATCAGTTATAAAACAAAGCCCTTAAATAGCTCAATACATTTGATTTTTCAATCTTGAAATGTAGTTTTAATTTTCTTTTACATTGAATGAATTTTCGTTTCGTTTACATTGAATGAAAATATTAATAATTTAAGCATTCAAGAAAATTACACCTTCATATTTTGCAAATTGAACTGTCTTTGCATGTACATGTATATTGAAAACTCTTCTCTAGTGATAATGAGCGATACAAATCTAGCATTTAATGAAACCATAAATCTATACATTTAATTTATTTTACGCAAGTATTTTATAGCCCTACTATGATCAAACGTGATTGCTTCATGAAGGTGAAGGCCCTTGTTTTCATGATGATGTTTCGAACACCGCAGTAACGCACGATCTTTACACGTTATAGGTTATATTACACTCATTCCGATTCCCATAGGGTCCCATTATAAAACTGACAACTTTCACAGCATTTTTCTTGCCTTTCTGACGTATCAATTTTTCCGAACCTGGTATCATTTTAAAGATGGATCTGTCATCTTCCAATAATTGCAATCAAAAACATACCGTCTCGCAACTTCTAAGAAAGTAAATCGCTGTCGAATGAACCCACCGTAGAAAAACGTGTTTCGGAATTCTAATTTCGACAAAAGCCCCACACAAAAGAAAACACACCCTCAAAAGTTCATCTTTTAAGTTAGCTTCCAATCCAAGGCATCAAAGTACTCCAGACACAAACAGGATATTACAAATAACCACAAAAGACATGTCTCACATTGTTAAATGGCTTATAATCAAGAAGAGGAAAGGAACTCTTTAGAAATAGGCACTACTTTCGAATGGACCACGGAGGGATACACAATGATTTAGTGTAATGTAACCTTTAAGGGAACTCAACTTTGTTCTATCTTTTTCAAACTTTCTCCACGTGTGATTTCAACTATTTCCACAATAAAAATGCAATTTCAGTGCATTCGGATGGGGGTAAAGGCCTTAAAATGGCCATTTAAAGCAGTGACTAAATTGGCCGCAGTCAAGTCGGAATGCATGATTTTTAGTCTAAGTGACGACAGCTGATTTTGCGTCTCCAATTATTGTTACGCGTAACTTTCATGGCAAAAACTGGTATCATTGCATGCGAAATTCACCAATATATCAGCAAAAGGCCCAAATAAATGTATTGATTGTGAATCAGTGTACTTTTCTTGATGAAATAGGAGACTTTTTTAAAATTTTAAGCACTTTTTTCAATAAAAAACTCACTGACAGCATATAAAATCATGTTTTTTAAGAAAATTATTATTAAAAGCTTCACTTACAATCTAAACATACACATTGCAATTACAAAAATTAATGCTATTATGATGAGAGGCATAATTTTCAGCTTTCAAGCCGATACAAGCCGGCTACCCAAAATTAACACTTAAAAAGGCGCAAATCGCTCCTTCAACAGCTTACGACACAAAGTGACACTTAATGCGCATCCAGATGGTCTCTCTCATATGAATAAGTCCTGTAAGCGACATTTTATTAAGTATTCTCTTTAAAATCCAGTGTTGAAAGCGTAAGTTTTGCAAAAATGTCCACAGTCACCATGCAAAAGAGCATGTTTGCTAAGGAATTCCTACGCGAGTGGCCACACTAATGACGTGGCAGGAAAGTCATTTGGGTGTGATTCCTCTGTAGTTCAGTGAACATTCATTCCACTACCTGGGGATGACTATCAGGATCAATTTTCCCAGCTTGGTGTAGTGTTGACCTTTCAGGATGTTGATGGATTGTCCACAAGCGCTGCACCACTGCGGCCTCTGTTCAGGACACAGAGTCGGATTGAGGTGTACACAAACCCGCAGTCAGGCAAGGATCATCCAGACCTTTAATAAAATAAAATGTTTAGGCCCCTGAAACTGGCAATTATGTTCAACACTGAGATAAGGAAACACATAGAGGAGACATCATGCCATGGCTTTCTCATTATTGACACGGCAAACTCGAGCAGCCGGGGACTTGGCTCTAAACAAAAACAGGTATGCTCCATCAATGTGAGCAAGATGGCATGTCAGAGTTAAAAAGGGCAAACAAACATACAAAAGAGATATGTAGGAAATTAGAAATTAAATGCCAGAAGAAATTTTAAGTATTGTTTTTCTGTCTGCAAGGGTTGCTGTGGAAAATAGTGCTTAACGCATAGTTTGGCCTGTAGGAGTTCTGCTAGCAAGAACAAATCGAAGTCATATCTGCCCGCGAACTGTAAGCTTGAGATAACCATATCTGATGAAGTACTGCTTTGAGAATGCATTCTTATTGTACTTGAACCAGATCGCATTGACAGCACAAGGCTTCAGACCCGTCAAAAGTGTGAGGCTTTCAATAGTGCTTACCTGATACCAGACCGCATTGCCCGAGACAGTGACTTTCTCCCGGAACTGCACAGGCTGCATCCGCAGCACAACCCTTAAGCTCAATCATGGTCTGGCTGACTCTGAAATAGTGAAATCTGAATTTACAGATGCTCATTTGTCTAAAGGTTATGAGTTTATTGCCTATCTTATTAAAAGCAAACACAATGACATGCTTAAAAAGACATGTGCATTTCTGAAAAGACATACAGCTGCCCGATACTTGACTAGGAAAAGGCGCTATGGTCTTCACTCTGAAATTCATTACTCTAAGGGCTTAACAGAACAAAAGCCAGATCTTACAGCTAATTTGCCCCACTTACAGCTAAATATGCTTTATAGGTTGAAAATAAAGTTATTTGTCTGAAGAACTAGTGCTATTAACTCATCAGCTATGTTGCTCCACTGGCCGCAATTCTGTAAACATAGTGTATATATGGAAATACCTAGTCTACCACCTGCACCGCACCACTACGTCCACTGTAAAAATACACAGCTAAGTTAGTACTTTAACGAACAAACTGAAATTCATGTGTTAATTAAACAATCAGTATGATGACTCACATTGAAATCATGTCCAGTGCACCAGTCAGAGCAAGACAGCTAGCGGATTGTTGACCATCTACGGCTCAAGGACAAACGGTCAGGCCTACAAACAAAGAGAAAAATGGCATAAATGGGTTGCATGCATGTAATTTTGCATATTTTTCAT
The DNA here is from genome assembly GCF_020536995.1 of Dreissena polymorpha. Classification (NCBI taxonomy): domain Eukaryota; kingdom Metazoa; phylum Mollusca; class Bivalvia; order Myida; family Dreissenidae; genus Dreissena; species Dreissena polymorpha. Next base: position 85,961,813 of record NC_068359.1, read on the forward strand.
CTTGCTCTCCACCTGAAACTTCAATCTATGGACATAATAATATTTACATTTAAGATTTGTTGGAAATGTTACCCTTACTTGTCCATACCAGGTCCCCCACCCATCCGGAACAGTCCAAAACCACCTAAAACATCCATTTGGACCAAAATATTGACACCTCTCATCTATTTTAGCACCCAAATCATCAAAACATTCATTAAAATTCATTTTCTACTTGTCTCGCTTGCAGACGAATCCATGTGACCTTGACATTGCAGTAAATGTGCTTTTTAAAGGTTATATTACACTAATTCCGATTCCCATAGGGTCCCATTATAAAACTGACAACTTTCACAGCATTTTTCTCACTCTGGATCAGCAGACGATTTATTTCATAAATCAATCTCTGGGTTAATGGTCGCCATCTTTCGAACTACTTTCAAAAGTACAACAACAACAATATAAACAGTAGAAGACAATTTTAATTGCGAAAAGTTGAAAAATTTAGTACATGTGTCACGGTTGTTGAGTGGAATAGTGTTATTTTCAACTGTGTACGAAGCATTTGAACTGGTAGTGGAATAAGCGAATTGTTGGTGGAAATGGAATTAAGAAATGTATCTAATAATTCATCATCGTGTAGAATTATCATCAGCATCATTTCTGTGGTAATTTGCAATATTCAAGTGTTTCATAGCTATGGTGCTTTTGACATAGTTCACTAACCATCAAGACTGAAATGATTCATGCACACAGGTAAAATAAATAATTGAATTTGTGCAGAATGTTTATTTTTTACAAATTCTTATTTAATTTAACCAATTTATTTTAGATAGATTGCACTGAAACTCAAAGTCTAAAGCTTAGTAAGACACTTAAGCCAGTTTTCTGAGAAGAAACAACACTTGTTCAGAGTATAGCAGGCTTATGCGGCCTCTGGTTTATTTATTTGGCCTCGGCCTTTAACCTGGGTCGCTTTGATTTCAGGTGTTTAGCCCCCATATCAACAAGGCTTTCTCGACACTATATGTACTTATTCATATTGTTTAAAGATTTTGAAAACCCTCTCTCAGTGCCAGTTGGGATAAAACAGGGACCTACTTATAGCTAGATGAATGCATCAAATATGCCAGCAACACTTTATGATCAATAACTTTATAATTGATGATTATGTTCTTTTAACTACATTACTAATTTACCAAAACAATGTGAAACACATTTTTATGCCCCCAAAGGAGGGCATATAGTGATCACACTGTCCGCCTGTCTATCCGTCACACTTTGCATTTAGGTTTTGAAAATATGCACATAACTTCCATGTTGCTTCAGATGTATCATTCATATTTGGTACATGTATGCATGTGTATATGGACAAGGCCTTCCCATACACACACAAATTTTGACCCCTTTGACCTTGAACTTAGGGTCGGCGTTTAGGTTTTGAAAAATGCTCATAACTTCTATCAAAGCGTTTATCGGGGGCGTATGTCATCTTACGGAGACAGCTCTTGATTTTGCTACTGTCCTCTGCACAAACCATGATATATCTGCATATGCATCCAACCAAATCGGTAAAACTATTTGTCACTTAATTACAGTAAACTTATTGCATGTTAACTTTTCAACAATATATATATCTATATAATTATATATAACAGATCTTGAAAAAAAACACACATCAAACTTCAAATTGTTTTAGTAAATTATAGGCTTTAATTGGTATTGTGACATTAACACCACTCATGCATGCGACTATACAATTATACAACTATGGGACACATTATTTATGAGAAATTCCAATACATCAACATATCGTCTCAGATTTAAGGCAGATAATCTAGTGGTTTTTTGCTGCCATTTTTACTATAACACATTTTTTCATTTTATGTTATGATGCATTGATCTTGTTTCTAAATTAACCAAGCAATCATGTTAAACTTGTGAAGAAAGATGTTGTCTGATGAATAATGAAAATATAATCACTACAAAGTGAACAAAATTCAGTTGAATACTGTGACCAACGAAGATTTGCCAAAGAGCAATTCAGATCATGATTTAAATTAAATACAAGTAATATGAACGTCTGCCTATTGGATCCCAGTTAAGACTTATTTGTCAAATCTGCACATTGGCCATGTAGAATTGGGGACTAAATACCATCAAGTCATGTAAAAAGGAGCAGGGTATAGCACGCTGCTAATGGTCTCTTGAGCTTTCACATGAATTTTACGGGTAATTTTCATACAACAAATGATATTATATAGTGTAATGATACAGCATTATGAGCACAAATTATATCTCTTACTAGTGGTGCAATCATTTAAGTGTCACATTTCAAAAGAAAATTTATATAAAAAGGTATTATTAATTGTTAAAACGTTATAAAAGGTTATTTCAATTCACTTAAGCATTTAATTACAAGAACAAGTGCATTTTATTTCCATTACAATACATGTAACAGTATTGGCATTGTATTTATCTGCATTTGATGTGCATTTAATACACTTAAAAATGCAGACAAGACACACTTCTAACAGAAACAAATGTATTTTTTTTCTGCATTTTTCCAGCATTAATACTCTTCAAGTGTATTTTTTATCATCCCAAATTCACTTTACCAGGAAAAACTTTACCAGGAAAAAGGTATGTTAAAATTTTTAGTTTGTTTTAAGTATATTTTCAAATACATTAAGACACTCTTTTGCAAAAAATGTTTAACAAAAACTTGAAAATATTTAATATACTAAAGTGTACTAAAGTGTAGTAATAATTAAAGTTTTGTATGAGCATTAAAACAGTGTCAAATTCATACCAGTGCCTATTTAGTAGCAGTAGGCCTTTATTATGGTCTACTTGTGGTAGAAATAATGCATTTTGTATAATACAACATACATAAATTAAAAAATATAGCTGCCCATACAGTTCAATACAATGTTCAATTAACTACACTATGCAAATTTGAAATATTACATCAAGCTTGGAAATATCTTTTCAATAATGTATAATATGCTGTTTTAATTTATAAGTGAAATAGACACTGGGATATAAAAACTGATTTTGCATCAAAACTAAATGTTTAATTTGATTTTTACTTTAGCTCCACTGGCCAGGGTTGGCATAAAACCCGGGTATTATAGTATTGACCGGCCCTGGCGGGTAATACTGGGAAAACCCGGGTTTTACTGGGCAATAGTGGGCAATACTGGGTAATAAAGATATTGCAATATTGTATAACTTGTACGATAATAATGAGTTTGTACATATTAAAAGAACATATCTATTAACAATTTTTTACTATTAGTTACATTGTCAACTTATAATGCATGTGAAAAGATATTCATAATTCCTTCTCATTTTCATGAAAATGGAAATTCTTTTTCTTTGTCTCTTTGGATGGGCATTACTTGGGTATCGAAGATATTAGACAATTATACAACAGCACAACTTGCATAATGATAATATTAATGATTATAAATTAGTACATAACATAAAATAACTATTAATTTTAGCAATTCTATTCTATTATTTACACTGTTAACTTCTACTTCATGTGGATGCATATTAATAATTACTTTTTTCTGCAAAAAAAAGCGCAATTCATTTTGTGTTTGTTTTGGATGGTTTGGATGGGCTTTACTGGGTAATAAAGATATTACACAATTATATAACTTATATAATTATTAGTCTCTATAGAAACATATCCATTAATTATTAATAATTAGAAACTATTTGTTACATTTTAACCAACTACATCATGTGGAAAGTTTGGAATCCTAATATTAATTTCTTATTTTTACATAAATGAAATTCAATTTAATGCTCTTTATGGACAATACTGGGTATAACTTGGTTTCTGTGTTTTATCTGATTTACATTTTATTAACTCACTTACATTATTTTTGTAAAAATATGAAATGATATGTAACAGAATGGTATTTATGCAGGAAAAGGGAAATGGGTAGAGACATGAGGGATTATACATGTAATATATATTTTTGTTATCATTCAACTTATTAAGTTGATCTTACATGTATGTTGCATTAAGACTCATGCCCCAATTTAGTGTTTTAAATCATTGACACAGTTTTGTGTCATCATTTATGAAACACAGTTTGTACAACTAACAGTAACACTGGGCCACTTGGATAAACATTGGACCTATTTGGGCCACATAAAGGCCCTATTAGGGCCAGACAAAGGCCCTCTAACTGTTCATTAGGGACCATAAAAGATCCACAGACTAGTGCCAATTAGGGCCCTCCCATAAACTGTGAAAACATGCTTTGATTGCTACATTATTAGTGACAGATTCCTGTTAATTGTGTTTCAATATAAAAAAGTATTTCTTCAATGATCCCTCATTATCAATTCTGACTTTAAAGTTTAATGATATTGTAATTAATACAACAACAGTCACTTTGAAGTCTGCAGTAAAATCATATATATTATACAGTGACAATATGTTACTTCTATTTCAATGTTATTGCCAACAGCATTTGCTAACTCTTTTTTCTTTACAATAGAGGCTAGCAGAGAAGTAAGGATGATAAAAAACAATTACAACTGCATGTTTAATGAAGAAAAAATAGTATTGCCCAATTTCAGAGTATTGCCCGGGGCGGGAAAAACCGGGTTTTTCCACCGGGTTTTCCCGGGGGCGGGTTTTTCGTGCCAACCCAGGCTTTTTCCGCTCCATTTTGGGAAAACAACACACTGGAATTTTGGGAATTTCGCGTCGTGAAACCCCCAATTTTGGGAAAAAAAATAATCGCAAAATTGGCTCAATTAGGAAAAATTATCGCATGTAAATAGTGTTTCTTATATTTCAAAGAAGCCGTTAACTGGTAAATAACAACTATTTTGATAACTTATTATTAAAATTTTACAAAATATTATGAACATGTGTGAAAAGTGCAGGTTTTTTAATCTGAATTTGGGAAAAAGGCTTGGCCTATTTTTAGTTGAAAAAAATCGCGCGAAGCGCCGGATTTTGAGGAAAATAAGGAAAGTCTTTAATAATCATTAACATATTTTACAGTTTTTAAAACAAATTCAAGGCAACAGATAATTTAATTATGCAATACTTTCTATTTTCTACACCGGATCAGGTTATATATTTTAAGGTTAAAAAAAAATAAAAAAAATAATAATTTTTTAAATTTTTTTTGGAATTTGGATTTTTTTTTTTCAATTGGAAAAAAAAAACCAGATTTGCATTGAGAATGGGCCGAATTTCGGACCCGTGGCATAGGGCGGAAAAAGCCTGCAACCCTGCCACTGGCCAAAGGTCCTGTGTCCATCGTGCGTCCGTGCATTAACTTTTCCTTTAAACATCTTCTCCTCATCGTCGGATACCCACGACTAATTCATTCCGTTACTCTCCAGCATTAGATAAATGGAGAGTAGCGGAATGGGTCGAACGTGGGTATCCGACGATGCTTCTCCTAAACTACTGGTCCAATTCTGATGAAATTTCTTAGGAATGTTACTGGGGTGAACCTCTTTCAAATTTGTTCAAATTATGCCCCTGGGGTCAAATTTGACTCTGCCCCGGGGTTCACAAAATTGAAAATTTGCTTATATAAGGCCTATTTTGTGAAAACTTTCAAAATCTCCCGTCCATAACCATTGGGCCTAGGGCTATTAAATTTGGTATAAAGAGACATATAATATTCCTCTACCAAATTTGTTCAAATTATGCCCCTGGGGTCAAATTTGACACTGCCCCGGGGGTCACAAAATTGAACATATGCTTATATAGGGTATATTTTGTGAAAACTTTACAAATCTTCTCGTCCAAAACCATTGGGCCTAGGGCTACCAAAGTTGGTATGTAGTGGCATCTTATAGTCCTCTACCAAGTTTTTTCAAATTATGCTCCTTGGGTCAAGTTTGACCCTGCCCTGAGGGTCACAAAATTGAACATATGCTTATATAAGGCCTATTTTGTGAAAACTTCAAAAAAATTCTTGTCCATAACCATCCGGCCTAGGGCTATCAAATTTGGTATATAGTGACATCTAATAGTCCTCTACCAAATTTGTTCAAATTTAATCCCTAGGGTCAAATTTGACGCTGCCCCGGGGGTCACAAAATTGAACATATGCTTATATAATGCCTATTTTGTGAAAACTTAAAAAAAATTCTTGTCCATAACCATAAGCCTAGGGCTACACAATTTGTTATGTAGTGACATTGTATAGTCTCTATATAGTTTGTTCAAATTATGCCCCAGGGGTCAAATTTTACCCTGCCCCGGGGGCCACAAAATCAATTATATGCTTATATAGTGCCTATTTTGTGAAAATTTTAAAAATGTTCTTGTCCTTAACCATAAGGCATAGGGCTACCAAATTTGGTATATACCGTAGTGACATGTAATAGTTCTCTACCAAGTTTGTTCAAATTATGCCCCTTGGGTCAAATTTGACCCTGCCCGGAGTCACAAAACTGAACATACGCTTATATGGGGCCTATTTTGTGAAAACTTTAAAAATCTTTTTGTCCATAACCATTGGGCCTAGGGCTTCCAAATTTGGTATGTAGTGACATCTAATAAACCTCTACCAAATTTGTTCAAATAATGCCTCCTGACTATGGGTTTGTTCTGAGAATGAGCCACTTAAAGTATCGTTGGGGAGATGAGTTGTCAATTTTATTTTTATCAGTCTTTCATAATCCAGTATACCTGTAAAAAGTGAATTTGTAACTAATAATTACACAATTAAAATTGTATGCATTTAGATTTATTTAGTACTGCACATTAATCATTTCCCCAAAATATGTAGCAACATTATAATATATAATGCTGCAATACTAAAGTAATTTACTAATTAAAGGTCGCTGATGTGTAATGGATGTGGTGTCCACCTAATGATCTGGAGGTCACTGGTTTGATCCCCAGTGTGGGAGCATTCTTAAGAAATCTCCCAGAGATACCGAAGTACTGGTTCTATGCCCAGGAAACGAACTCAAGAGCATTTCACATACATGTTCGTAGTTAGTACTTTAAATTTAATCGAACTAAAAATTGGTTAAAACTAACAACTGAAACCCTTATTAATACATTTTATTTTGAATCAAGCAAATGTGGAAATTCATTAAAAATAATAAGTAAAATTTAAAAATTCTACTTTTAAGTAATCATTATAATTTAGATTATTTTCAGAATATTTAATGATGATAATGATGCAATTATATATTACCTAAATGATAAAAATAAAACATGTAATGTTAATTTATGAAAAAAATGTTTTAATCTTATCAATATCATGGTAATTACAACTAGATACAGGCAATTAGATGAGAAACATGCTTTAATTATATTAATGATCAACCCAGACATTTGTAGTGATTTATGGTCACTATTTTGATTAACGTTCTAAACATGACCTGTCATAAAAGGTATTTTTTAGCCAGTACTACAATCGGCAATGAAAGTCTGTATTGCATACATATTCCACCGTCTATTATCGATTCGCTTCCTCAAACTGAACAAATATTAATGTTTACATCGCGAAACGTAATGCATCCAGTTTCACTTTCGATTTGGGTGGTTTTGTAAACACCGTAATTTCATCTTAAAAATTGGATGATAGGGTGATTAAATAATAATGGAAAAGTAAATCACTTGGATAATAGGTCAAAATGCAACACAAATGAACGTTAATAGTGCTCTTAATATCAAAGTTTCGGTAAAAAGTTTGGCGCTAGTTCAACGCGCATCGTATACAGCCTCATAACAATAGACTGACAACCTTTTGGGTAGTAAAGTAGTAATACAAGGCAATATGGCGACCGTTAGCCACGAGGCCTATCTTACGGAGGAATCCGAGATAGCCGATGTATCACGATTGCATTTTTCTTGCCTTTTCGACGTATCAATTTTTCCGAACCTGGTATCATTTTAAAGATGGATCTGTCATCTTCCAATAATTGCAATCAAAAACATACCGTCTCGCAACTTCTAAGAAAGCTGTCGAATGAACCCACCGTAGAAAAACGTGTTTCGGAATCCTAATTTCGACAAAAGCCCCACACAATAGAAAACACGCCCTCAAAAGTTCATCTTTTAAGTTAGCTTCCAATCCAAGGCATCAAAGTACTCCAGACACATACAGGATATTACAAATAACCACAAAAGACATGTCTCACATTGTTAAATGGCTTATATTCAAGAAGAGGAAAGGAACTCTTTAGAAATAGGCACTACTTTCGAATGGACCACGGAGGGATACACAATGATTTAGTGTAATGTAACCTATAGCAGAGTTTACATTTGCAGGTACCCGTTCCCGTTAAATACGTTAAGTGTGTAGCAGTAAATTAGTACAATATTTTAAATTTATAGTTCTTAAACACTTTATTGTTATGCTTAAACTGGCTAATATATATACCCTGTACAGTTCCTGTTAATCCATTTATGACAAATGTATATTTTTAAATATGTTCAAATATTTTATTTACGCAACTGTTAAGTATTTGGCTTAAATGACTGCTCAATATGCCAAGAGATGACCTGGAGGTATCATTAATTGTGTTTAATGACCAGACACATGTGGTTTATTCAGGGTATATGTCCTCGGGTGTATGACACTCTGTTTTCTTAGTAATTGTCTGGACAGTACCCGATTATAACGAGATAATCGGTTTGTGATGAACAAAGGTGCAATTAAACACTGGGGTATAAATGCTGAAACAAAGAGTGTCCAAAGTAGTGTGAACAATTAAATAAAAACAGTTACATTTATCAAGAGGATTTAGTTAATCTTTAACTAGGTAAGTTTTTACAGGCATATACTAGTAGGCTCAAATCAGTTTCTATATGATGATTACATTAAATCAATCTATTGTTGTTTATTTTCGTCCGTATTTGTGTTCGTTCATTGAATTGAATTGATTCTGAAAGAACTTCAATTTCTGAGTATTTTGTTGTTCTTAAAAAGGGTCGCAAATATGTGTCAAGTAGAGATTGTTATGATAATCTAATCACGATGCGGTTCATCAAATGCAAACAATAGGAGGTTTTTGTGTGACGTCACAAGAGGGGTTTTCCGTTACTAAAAATAGATTGGCCGTCAACTTCTTGATCGCGGCCAATTATATTGTATCAGAGTAAAGGTCGTCGGAAGACTTAATACTTACAATTTCACAAAACAAAACTATAATACCCGTATTCTTTTTTAAAATAAGAATTTAATAAATGATATTTCAAAAATAATAAAATATATAATAATTTGAATATTATAATAAGTGGTGTGGATGCGATAGTGTTATTTTTCATCCGCGATTGAAATTTAGAGTAAGGGGTGCATTGAATCAGTCATAAAACAAAGCCCTAAAATAGCTCAATACATTTCAATCTTGAAATGTATTTTTAAGTTTCTTTTACATTGATTGAATTTTCGTTTCGTTACCATTGAATGAAAATATTACTAAATTTAAGCATTCAAATTGAAAAAACACCTGCATATTTTGCAAATTGAACTGTCTTTGCATATACACGTATATTAAAAACTCGTCAGTAGTGATAATGAGCGATACAAATCTAGCATTTTATGATACCATTAAATAACACATTTAATTTATTTAGCGCAAGTATTTTATATCCCTATAATGAACAATCGCCATTGCTTGTTTTCATGATGATGTTTCGAACACTGCAGTAACGCACGATCTGTACACATTATAGCAGAGTTTACATTTGCAGGTACCAGTTAAATACGTTCATTGTGTAGCAGTAAATGTGTACAATATTTTAAATGTATAGTTATTAAACACTTTATTATTATGTTTAAACTGGCTAATATATATACGTTATAGTTCCTAGCTGTTAATCCATTTCGGACAAATGTCTATTTTTAAATATGTTCAAATATTTTATTAAAGCAACTGTTAAGTTTTTGACTTAATATGTCGAGAGATGAAATGGAGTTATCATAAATTGTGTTTAATGACCAGACACATGTGGTTTATGCAGAGACCCCATACAGAGTCATACAAGTATAGGTCCCTGGGTTTATGACACACTGTTTTCTTAGTAATTGTCTGGACAGTATCCGATCATATCGATCGAGATAATTGGTTTGTGATAAACAAAGGGGCAATTAAACACTGGGTTAAAATGCTGAAACAAAGAGTGTCAAAATTGGTGTGAACAATTAAATAAAAAACATTAACATTTATCAAGAGGATTTAGTTAATCTGTAACAAGGTAAGTTTTTACAGACAAATAGGTTCAAATCAGTTTCTATATGTTGATTACATCAAATCAATCAATTTGTTGTTTGTTTTCTTCTTTATTTGTGTTCGTTCATTGGATTCAATTTAATCTGAAAGAATTTCAATTTCTGAGTATTTTATGTTCTTCAAAAGGGTCGCGAATACGTTTGTAACCTTATCACGATGCGCTTCATCAATGCAAACAATAGCAGAATGGCCGCGGTTTTGACGGCCAAAATTTGAGCATGCGCAAACGTGACGTCATTATCGGAATCCCCAAAACCTCCTATAGCGAAATGGCCGCAGTGTTGACGGCCAAAACTCGAGCATGCGCAAACGTGACGTCATTATCGGAATCCCCAAAACCTCCTATATATATATACATATAGTCTTAATCTTCCCCCTGAACTCTGGGTTATACATAGAAAGCCGTTAATTAATTACTATTAAAATCATGCAGTAATTGCGCAATAGTCTATTCCGAGCTACGATCCCTAAAACAGTTTACAATACCAAATACAAATCATTAATTAGAAAACAAATCTTGATCTAAAGGCCCCCCTCCTCGCCTACCCAATGCTGAACTGTTGACTACGTCATTACAGATTCCGAATTGTTGTATTGTTATCATTACATCATTGCATTATTTGACAATACAAGGATTGCTTATATGAAGCATAAAATACATTCCCCATTGTAACAGCACGGATGGCCTCGTGGGTTGATGGGTAGACTTTCGATCAAAGGGTCATTGATTCGAGCCCAGTTGAGGATAATGGTTTTCTTCCTTCATTTTTTTTCTTTGTTCATTGTTTTCTTCAATTGTATTCTTGTTTTTACTGTAGCTATTTAGTTTCAATGTTTACATTTATCAAATTTAAAGCATTTAATGACAAACTTACAATACCATACATGTCAAAATCTGTAAAATGTTCCTTGTAATGAAAATATTGTAATACAGAATACATTTTAATCCTGTTCTACAAGTAAACAATAACGTCCTGTTTGTATTATCAAATTTATTTAGTATTTCCATATTCATGATGCTACAGTAGAAGCCAAAATATGCGTGATATCACATTCACATGTGATGTATTTTTATAGCCACACAAATAAATATAATGTACACTGTAACTATGGTCAAATGATCAATTATAACAGCTTGAATACAGGCTTGATTCAAACTTTGCCCCCCCCCAAACCATTTTATTTGTAATTTCTTAGGAGTGTTTAATCCTTATTCAATACAGAGTCAGTAAGAAATATTATAAACGCATTATTTTAATTTACTGAAACATGCTTTGTCCAAAAAATATACACATTGCAATAATGCTTATTTCGGATTCAAGACTCAACAATATTATTTAATATTTTCATAATTAGAACAAAACTTAAAATATTTCATAATTAGCTACAAACTAACAAATATATTCATATATACTACACGAATAATGAAACATTCATCCGAGACAATTGCCACATTGCTCAACATAGATGTCAGTAAGTCGCTTATTTTACTTGTATTCAGAGGTATTCAACATCATAGCTTCTTATTCTTTTACCCCAAAAACAGCAGAAAGTATTGAGATGTATTATAACAATTACAAGCATGGGATTGTATTTCACATACAATATATGTGAAGTATGCATTGCATATTTTAAATAAATGTAGCAAAATCATGCCAACATATTGTATCATATATAGGAATATTCCAAACATGCAAATGTGATGTCAATATATACAATGTAACTAAACATGCCCACTCTTTCAAGAGTTTTAGTTCAACAACATAGTTATTACATCTTGAATATGACTGGTAACTTTATGCCAAATAATGGAAATAAATACAATTATGTTTGGTTACGTAAATGTATTATTTTTGGCTGACCTATTAAGAAAGTAAAATAAGTTTTTCCTAACATTTTTAACTAGAACCTTGCCTTTTTTACGTATATCTATGCAGAAAAAAACTTGGTTTGGTAAATTCCCCATACCTCACACGTGAAATGTAATTTTAGTATAAGCTTCACTAAAAAAATTTAAATCAATATGTATCAGTCAATTGCACAAGCAGTATTCACTCAGTTCCCTCAAAACTAAAAACATACATTAGCACTAAATGAAATGATTCTAAACACAATTCATCTGTCTCAAATTTTCACAAACCATTTGCAATTCCATTGTCCCACTGAGAGTTAATAAGCACTAACAAAATAGTAATAAGCACAAGTAAAGATTCACATCACTTGTAAACCTCATATGTAACTTGAATTCAAATTATAAACACTCTATGAACAATGTTCAACACAGTCATGCAATTTCAAAACTTCTTTCCCTAATAATGATCAAAATGTCTCTTCCTTCTACAAGCATAGTTGACCAATCAGTCTTCCAATAAATTGTCATCTAGGTCTATGTCCTGAAAAACAAAAATTATATGTTTCTATTAAATTTCATGCTGATACAACAAACATCTTTTGTATTTTTGAAATATGTAACCAAATATATTTCCTTTTTTTAATAGTCTTAATTAATAATAATTGCAAGACAAGATATTTTAATAAAAACTATTGCTTTTCCCAGGATTCAAACCAGGGACCTCTGGAAGAAAAAGCTTATGCACTACCACTGCGTCATGATATATTGTAATCAATCAACATATTTTTTTAAATTATCGACAAAAATTGTTACACATTTCAAACGATGAATAATCATTATTGAACTTAGATACATATTTTTACACATTTGTTGTGCTTGAGAAAGTTAAATTTAATTTAAGACCTTTCTTACTAAATTCAAGTTTTAAAGGTTTCATTTCCAACCCTTAGATACAGATCAGCAGCAAACAGCATTAAACCTGAACAGACTGTGAGTTACTCACAGGCTGTAATGGTTTAATGCTGTTTGCCCATAGCCATTTTCACTTGGCTTCTAATGTGGGAAAGCTGTTAAACCAAGTTGCCAAAAAACAAAAAGTAACCAGAACATTTTGAAACTAAACATAAGTTAAGTTCAAAAGCATCTTAAATAAAACAGTGAAAATATTAACTTTTGATATTACTAAACAAGAGGGCCTGAAAGGCCCAAAGTCGCTCACCTCAGATAAAAAAAAATGACCTGTTCTTTGCAGCCCAAGATATCAATGGAACACATGTTCTAACCAAGAATCATGAAGAATGAACAACAAATGACCCCTTGGCGGCCATGCTTTTTTAACAGACCTGAACCATTTTTTTACTCTTCCAAGATATGTCCAAATTTCATGAAGATTGAGAAAAAAATGTGTCTTCTAGACTGTTCACATGTTGTCACTATATACATATAAAGAAAATTGCCCCACTCCCTGGCGGCCATGTTTTTTCACTGATTAGGAGCATTTTCAAACTCGTCCGAGACATCCACATATCTAATGTTTTGACAAAATTTCATGATGATAAGGCAAAACATGTGACTTCTAGAGTGTTCACAAGCTTTTTCGGCGTAAGCTGCATAAGCCAGCTTTTCACCCTGACTTGACCTTTGTAAGTGTCCCATAAAATTCAAATAAAATTTCCCGCGGCTAGGTACGAATGAATACACTTCATTTATTCCATTGGCTGATTTGAGTATACCACCAGAACATTGGAAACATATCCGCGTCTTTGTACCACTGTTTTACTGTATGAAACAATTTTATCTCTAATGAAAAGGCTTAATAGATAGAACAGTTTTACACTCAATTCTCGACATCAATACAGTTTGTGCGTACACCTTTTATTTTCAGAGTATTACCAGCGCAAAAGCGTTTATACTTAAAAGGCTATGTTCTCATATTTAGTACTTACTTCCATATTCCTGTCAACATGTTAACATGTAAAAGTATAAAGAGCAGTGGAAGCGAGGCCTCACTTTAAAGAATTGCATTTCAACTCGCGAGGTTTTGGGTCAAGTCGCGGACATTCAGAGTTTATATACAGGTCATCACCGGAGTTCGCGGTCAGTAAAATAATCGTTATATAATAAAGACGCTATCCGTGAACTAGGTTACCTGGAATTTTCTTTAGACCAGAAATATGTTAAAAGAAGATATTCAGCAATATAATTATGGTATGTCAATAATAGATTCTTAATGTGTTTTCAACAATACAATGATAAATATTATTTTTAATAAATTTAACAATAATTATTCCACCATATTGCCTAATGTTCTAAAGTGATATTATGAGCATGTAACAGTTTATAGGTGTCTATCGCAACCGTTGATTATTTTTGATGTTTCTACTTCATATACACTTATAGTAATTAATGCAGCATCAACATACTAAAACAATATACCAGAAAGAGAAAAATAATGCATTTGAATATTAACCGTACTCTCGTTTGACAACTGATCATGCGTTTACGAGTTGAACCTAAATTTAGTTTTAGTGCAGATTTGTTCATACGACACAAAGACACAATATTGTTTTACGGATCATTTCGGCTTACAGGACTGGGTGGGTCACGTAAGAATATCGAATATAAAATATATTTTTATAAACAACTGGTAGCAAGGTGAGTTGCAGATAATTGATCAGTAACCACATTTTAACTAACTATTTTGACCTGTTAATTCTTTTCAGCTCAATTCAACAGTGCAAAATGCCCATAATATCACTTTAAGCATGAGCACGATGATTCTCGATACTGTTAATAATCGAATGAAATAGCAATGCCCGACAGACCACTAAAACAGGTTTGTTCTCGTGTGGCCGGTTGACTCATATGTTTAAATTTCACTTCAATTCTTCTTTTGGTTTTCTGTTTTGTATCTATAGGTTTATGACCAGCAATATGTTATAATGTAAAATAAGCCGCGAAAACTCCGCGTAACATCCCGTACTGCGTGTGATGCAGGTAAGAACTGCACAGAAAAAGACATTCGCTATCCTTGATCTCATTCATTAAACTATTTACGTCGTATATCTTTTTTAAAGATATTTCTTGTTTACTATATAAATATAAGGAAAAAGACCCCCCTGGCGGCCATGTTTTTTTACCGATCCAAACCATTATCGAACTCAACTGTCCTATCCAGGTGTGGTAGTGCGGTCTCCTTCGCTTACGCAAATGAACCGGTTACAGGACGGTTACAAGTTATGTTACTTTGTGAGCACTTATGTAATGCGGAAATATTTATTTGACAAACTCTTATTTCCGGTCAGGATGACTATACTGATAGGTTGTAATTCAATTACCTAAAGGCGTTCAGTCACGCCTAAATACACTCAAAGAATTTATTTATAAGTGAAAACCAAGGCCGCTTTAACAAAAATAACACATTTTTATTCCAAGAACTCGGAACATGAAGAACAATGACAGAAAATTAAGAACAGGTACAAGCCAAGTCTAGAGAATCTAAGTATCGTTACAAAAATGAACAACATACAGTAAATACCTTAATGAATGTAAAAAGAAGTTCAAAATCTGTCAAAAAAACTCATATAAATATAAGTTACTGTAAGTCTAGAAAGTGCTTCAAAAATCTAGTTTACAAAATAGGTCTAATTTAATCTAAAGAACAATATTTATGGAGATTAGGAAACTTCAGTGAATCAAATGTAAAATTATTTTTTTTTACTAAAGTTATTGAAATAGAATAGAGTCTTTCTAATTTAGAAAATGCCAAATAAAAATAATCTAAATAATAAGAATAATTTAGAAAATAATGCAAAAATGTCTTGATGCTGGTGTTAAAAATAATTTAGAGTTTAATTATTTCAAAATTCCAACCTTTTTTAAGAGCTGTTAACTTTTCAAGAAAGCATCAAGAGGTGTTTAAATCAGCCAAAACAACTTATACAGTTCAGAAGAGATCAATGGCAGAGTAGTCAATTTTCCCTCAGATCAGTGCATTTATCAATGATTAATATTTTCCCAAATTCCAGAGCAGAACTAAAAATAGATTACTGAACCAGGTTAAACAAGGGAGATAAATATTTCATAAATACTGCAAAATCATGTACATGTTGTCTTTCTTTCAGTTATCTCTTAGTAAAAAGGCTAATCATAAGTGTTAATGACTAAAACAGTTATGTTAACTATGAAAATTCTGTGTTATAAAAAATTACATAATACAGTTAATGTCACATAGTATTGACACAATCAAACCAAACTTTACTACACATGAAACCAATTTTCTGACCAAATTTTATGAAGATTGAGCAAACTAGATAGTTAACAAGATTTTACTATAGCCATACATATATATAGCCATATACGGAAAAATGCCCCGCCCCTTGGCAGACATGTGTTTCAAGCCAAGGTTACCATTTTAGAATTCATCCAAGATATCAGTGGGACAAATCATCTGAGCAAGATTCATGAAGATTGGAAAATAAATGTGGCCTCTAGAGTGTTAACAAGGTTTTACTATAGCCATATAAGGAAAAATACACCGCCCCCTGGCGGCCATGTTTTTCAACCAAGAGACATCATTTTCAAACTGGTCCAAGATATCATTGGGATGAATCTTCTGACCAAGTTTTATGTGGATCGGACAATAAATGTGGCCTCAAGAGTGTTAACAAAATTTTGCTATAGCCATATATAGCCATATAAGGAAAAATGCCCCCCCCCTTGGCAGCCATGTTTTTCAAGCAAACGTAACCATTTTCGAACTCATCCAAGATATCATTGAGACCAATCTTCTGACCAAATCTCATGAAGATTGGACAATAAATGTGGCCTATAGAGAGTGAACAAGGCAAATGTTGACGTCACACAACGGATAACGCACGACGGACGACGGAACAAAAGGTGATCACAAAAGCCTAACTAAATGACATGTAAATTGTTTGAATGAAAAGAATGTGTTAAAAAAGACTTTCATTTTTGATTAGAGTAAGATCAAGTGTTACTATATTCTAGAAACCATAAATAAAATTCTAAATAATGTAATAACATCAAAAATAAAACAATAACATCTCCAAATAAAAACAAAATAGTTGAGGCCAAATGACTTGATTGTATTTCTTGAATCTTAGTGACATAGTTTTCCATTTGTTTATAACAAAATAACATTATTGTTGGGCAAATTTGTTTTATATTTGGTTATTCAAGAAAATTGAAACCAAAAACTCAAACGAGATAAAACACAAGCGACTTAAAGTCGGTTAAGGCCCTTATAGTTCAATAAATTGCAGCTTTTTTACACATTATGTTGTAATTATAAAAATTTAATAACATATATCTGCATGTGATTTGCTGGCATATGAACTGTCAGGAAAAAGGGTTGTTTTTTATGAGTATTAGGCGTTATTTTCGCTCACAGTTTATGCACCGCTTAAAAGTTGATTAAAACGCTATTCAATTTTTAAATAAATAGGAGATGTGTTCGTCAGAAACACAATGACCCCTATTGCGCCTCTTTGAAAATTTTTTTTTTTTATTTATCTTTGACCTTGAAGGATGACCTTGACCCTGAACTTTCACCACTCAAAATGTGCAGCTTCATGAGAACGCCGCTTTGAAATTTCTTTTTTGACCTTTGACATTGAAGGATGACCTTGACCTTGCACTTCTACCACTCAAAATGTGCAGCTTCATGAGGTGCACATGCATGCCAAATATCAAGTTGCTATCTTGAATATTAAAAAAGTTATGGCTAATGTTAATGTTTTTCGGACGGACGGACAGACTGACATACAGACGGACATACTGACTGACGGACAGTACCCTACCGGGGGCATAAAAACAGTGACATTAAGTACACATATTCACGTCTAATCTACCACGCTACATGAACACCATGCATAGAATTCGAACTACCTGTGTTCCCCCTGTATCAACTCCCTATAAAACCAAACAACAACAAACATTAATTCAGTTCAGCTGGCTTCCGAGAAAACTGGGTTTAATACATGTGCGAAAATTGTCATAACAGATTAGCCTTAGACGTCGTTTATGGTGTATTTACATTAGAAGAAGTCCTTTCTTAGCAATAATCAAGTATTGGCGGAAAGTGTCCTCACTGATAAGCCTTAGACGTCTTTTATGGTGTATTTACATTAGAAGAAGTCTCTTCTTAGAAATAATCAAGTATTGGCGGAAAGTGTCCTCACTGATAAGCCTGTACAGACTGCACAGGTCAATCTGAGATTACACTTTATTAACAAGCATTACACCTAGAATGAGGCTGAATTAGACTTCATTAGATTTCCTAAAAACAAAAGTACCTTTTTTTTAATCCAAGAAACAGTGGTGACAGATTTTCTATTGAAGTTATACATTTTGAAGATAATATAGACAACTTCTTTTGAACAGCTTCCTATAAGATCTATGTTTACCAAGGGCAATAACACAACACTGTTACCAAACACTGCATCATTGCCAACCACAATTTTCAACTAAGATTCATTTACAAGCATGGGACATTTACACTCTCTAAGATACTTATGTCTGGATGTCTGTCCAAGTTTTCAAACACCAGCAATTTACTCTCCAAGATACTTATGTCTGTATTTACGTCCAAGTTTTCAAGGTCAAGTTCGAGCTCCTTTTCAAGGTCAGCCATCTCTTTGGCCCCCAGTTTGGGCTGCTGCAGGTTGGCTTGATGATTCCTTAAAAATGCAAATATAAACAATGTGAAACTCCAGTTGCAGTCACAGCAGATTATTCTTATCATGTACTATAGCAGTCCACTTGGAAAATGGGGCTGCACTGCTGGCTGGCTTGGGGCCTGTTACGTATGATCCGTGCTCCGTGAAACGGAGCTTAATGCATGTGCATAAAGAGTCGTCCCAGATAGGTCTATGCAGCACACAGAAGCAAATAAGGGACGACACTTTCTGCTTTATCTGTATTTGTGTTTTTAAAAGACTTCTTTCAAATGAAAATTTGTATAAAAGCAGAAAAATACAAGTTGCAACTGTATTTTTGTTCCTTCACAATTAATTCTCTGAATTTATTTAAGTCTTGCCTTGGTAATAAATGTGTCTTGTTCTGTGAAAGCTGGTCATGATGCATGTGCACAGGCTAATCAGGGACGACACTTCCCGCTTAAACTTGATTTTTGGTAAGAAGAGACTTCCTTGAAACTAAAAATACCATTAAAGCGGAAAGTGTCGTCCCTGATAAGCCTGTGCAGACTGCACAGGCTAATCTGGGACGACACTTTACGCACATGAATTAAGCCCAGTTTTCTCAGAACAAGACACATTTAGTTTCACTTTGTTTATGTTTGAGCCTCACTCTGGGATAACTAGACTTAACGCATGTGCATTTAGCGGCGTGTTATATTAGCATGTGCAGTCCACACAGGCTAATCATGGACAACACTTTCACTTTCATTGAATCTTTTTTAAAGGAAGTATATTCTTACTCTTTGCGCTTTAATCTTATATTTTGTTTAAAGAAAGTATCTTTATAGAGAAAATATAGTTTTAAAAGAATGTGTCATCCTTGATTAGCCAGTACAGACTGAACAGGCTAATCTGGGACAACACTTAACACACATGCATTAAGCCCCATTTTCTCATAGCCATGGTTAGTTTATTTGAGGTATGTGACCTATTCAACTAACACAAAATTACCATTATGTAGTCTATAAAATATAATCAAACATATTCCTTTTTATTAATGCATTTCAAAGAATATCATTTGGATTATGTAACCATGCAATTTTTAACCACTGATAAATAAAAACCAATATGTTTCTTCAATTAAACGGTAGACGAAAATACATTTCTACCTCTTTAGGTTGTTAATTTGTTAGTTTTGAGGATATTAAGGGAAAGATCTATGGAGCAAAATAACACCCTGCTAAACCCTGCCCCTTTTTGCAGAACACTGTACCTTGTTTGATCTGAGATCATTACCTGTTTACGTTTGGATTATGTCAACATGTTTGGATTCTGTCAAGTTTGGATTATGTCAACAAGTTTGGATAATGTTAAAATGTGCAAACGTTTAAAGTCTAAACTACAGACCAATGAACATTCAACTCCTTGTTTTCCAATATCTCAAGTCCCTGGATTAAAGTGTACACTGCTCTTAAGGCTGTTACAAGCATTATCTATACATGTATATGAACTAAGATGACCAGTGATTAAGTTCATGAAATACATTGATTCTTTGCATTAACTTGGCAGTAAACAACAATAAGAGTTGATTCTTTAGTTAAACAACCACAACAACAACAAACAGCAAGCTGATCTTATCATCAATTACACATTATCATGCTTATGAAAATAGTCCGTGCTTGCATAAACATGTGCTTCCTGAAGTATATCTGGCTTTTTTCCTGCTTTAGCAAGGGTCTTATAAAGGCCCCTTCCCCCAAGAGAAAGGCCTCTTTTTCAAAGAGAATTTCTAAAAAAGTATGCAATTCTAAAATTTCAAGCTTATTTTTTATCATGTATTCAAACTCAGATTGGTTTTTGCACTTGTTTCAAGAGTTAAACGGTTATCATATATCAGTATATGGGCTCTTTACTTCCCCTTTGCTATGCCAATGCATAACAAATATTATATTTTGTGCATACTGGTATTTAAAGATATTGCGTAAAGATCAACATCAGATTAATCTTGGCAAAATATACAAGAAAAATATTAATAAAAATATCTCTGAACTTTTGCAATAGAAATATTATTTTAAAAATTCCACAAAATAAATAATAATACATCATCTGAACTATTAATAAATGCTAATGACATACTCAAATTTAATATCAACAATCAAGGTCTCAACAAAATATAAGGTAAGAAATTCCATGCAATAGCAAAAAAAAATCATGGACAAAAACAAATATGAAACTACCACAAACATATAAGTTCCCTTTTTACCGTAAATTGAGAATGAAAGGTCTGACACCACAGCAATATTTGAAACTCGTTCTTGGAAAACTGGGCTTAATGCCTGTGCATTAAGTGTCCTTCCCCAATTTCCTGTGTATTAACCACAGGCTAATCAGGGACCACACTTTTGGCTTTTATGGAAGTTTTTCGTTGAAAGTAAGTATCTTCTAACTAAAAATCAGGTTTAGAAGGAGATTGTTGTCCCTGATTAGCCTGTGCAGATTGCACAGACAAAACGGACAGACACTTTACGCACATGCATTAAGCCCCATTTTCCCAAAACAAGGTCCAAATATGGAGCTACCAAAACCACAAGGTTCACAAGGTTTCCAATTCTCTGTGGGTTGAAAATTAAAGGTCCAGCACCACAGCATGACCTTTCATGATAAAACAACCACCAATAATCCGATCTTGAAGGGTTGACCTTTGACCTTGTGACCTGAAAATCAATAGGGATCATCTGCGAGTCATGATCAATCTACCTATCAAGTTTCATGATCCTAGGCCTAAGCGTTCTTGAGTTATCATCCAGAAACCATTTTACTATTTCGGGTCACCGTGACCTTGACCTTTGACCTACTGACCTCAAAATCAATAGGGGTCATCTGCGAATCATGATCAATGTACCTATTAAGTTTCATGATCCTAGGCCCAAGCGTTCTTGAGTTATCATCCGGAAACCATCCGGAAAATGTAGATTTAGGTCGCAGGTCAGCACATAAGGTAGTCGTGAAGACGCAGCGATGACCTGTAAATAAACTTTGACATTCACATGTTGTTTTAGGTCGGCCTTCCCATCAAGGGCAAGGTAATCAGGTTGATCCTGATGACTAGTTTATACACTGATATACAACTATCAATACATTGCAGAGTTTACTCCTCTGATACGAATTATTTAATTTTGATCTAATAGTTAAAATAAATGTGAGTTTAAACTATCATTTGTGTTTGTTCTATGTAATTACAACCTTAAGGTGAATAGAAGAACCCGGGTATAAAACAATCCTATCACAATTGCAATTACAACCACACAAATTGATATACATATAATTTATAATAAGATTAATAATTAGATTGTTATGCGACTAAGTCATCATCAATTTGGACTAGCATTTGTTAGATTAATTACCCAGTACGCAGATTAGGCAAAAGACAGTCAAAATTTAACAGGACAGACCGGCTGCCGAGTAGAACACATTGAAAGGCCAGTTGTAAATTTCACTAGTTGCAATAATTCAACTATTAGCTTTATGGTCACAATATATCAAAAGATTTCCTTAACAAATTCAATGTAAAACCGACAACTTCAACGAAAAATAAAGTCAAACTTTTGCGCGTAGACACCCCCATAGGTTTGAAACCCATACCTGTTCTTAAAGAACATGCCAAGCCGAATGGATTTAAACAATAAAAAAAGATAGGTCATGCAGTATGTAAGAAAGAACTCGACGCGAATCAACGGTCACCGTTTTGAGGTCACCTTTTTACCGGCTGATCTCCAGTTGATGAGGGTTTCCCGCCATCTGTCAAAATCTCATGAAGTCTCCAACCTATAAGCAAAACACTGAATTTGTAGTATACAACAATGTTTTCCCTACCACATGCACACAGAAATATTCAAAAATAAAGTAATGGCAAGTGCCCATACAGAGAATTGTGTCTTCAAATAAATGACGTTCCATTCTTAAGAGGGTATAGCATTGAACATAAAAAAGATTTAGTATATTGTAACCTAAAGGAGAAATATATTCTGATTAAAATGTGTTTTTATTGCATTTTATTATCTTCCTATTCATATTGCACCAATATATTAAGTTTGGCTGGATTATCTGTCCATTTGGCCATTCTTTATCATATTTTTACACGCTGGTGTTTTTCGTCTGAAGAAGGCGATTTTAGGCCTGTAAAAGCTTAAATGTCCCTTTACGATTTAAAGCTGTTGTGTTCAATATCTGCAACAATATATCAAAACAAACCAAATGGATAGGCACGTGGGGCTTATGCGGGGTGGGGAAAGAATGAATTTGTTAGATATTTTAACTCTAAGCAATTTTGATAACGTCTCTTTAGTGTTGTTTTTTTTAAATCACCCCAAAAATGTCAATTTCAAAGCAAAAAAAATCCAATTTCATCCAAAACAAATTAGTAAAAATGAGAGATCAAAGATACTTTAAAGTGTAGAAATCAATAAGCTTCCAATAACTTGTTGTTGCGCAACAATAAAAGTGTGAAATCTTGAAAGCGCCTTGTCGTTCGGAGACCCTTTATTTACCAGCAGCCAATGATATATTGTAGCAAATAATGTCGTGGGTGCCTTTAAACTGCAGCAGATGGTCAATATGCACTGCCAGCTCTCATTTAGAGGTTCAAGAGAATACAAAATTTCATATTTTGGGCACAAAATAAGTACTTTTGACTATTTTTATGGTGGCAATCAGGTCAAAATGGAGGTTCATAACCGAGCGAAAGAAAACATGCTCATGTTGGGTGTTTAGACTGGAAGGAAAGGTTAAAATGTACAAGATACATATATGTAGGCAAGCATTATAAGCTTAGCAATGAGGTTCCATGTACTAACAGGGGCAGAAAGAGAGCTCAGATCAATGTAGGCTTCCTGAAAGGGGTTTCTAGTACTTCTTCTGGTGACACAGCTTCCCGCAGAATTCTCAACACAACAAATATCATAGATCCATGTCACCTTTGTATGCAAAGACACGCGAATAAGGTCAATATTTCCCTTTCATCACTGAATGAGAGAAGCATGTACCAAATAAAAAACAAAACTGGTTGCTGAAAGTGCCACATTTTGGCAAAAAGATCCCTCTAAGGTAATTACATGATGAAGGGGACTCTTGCTACAACAATCCTATGTTTAAGTCCGATGCGACATCCTTTCAAGCCAGAACATTAACAGTAAGCATATTGTGAGAAAACAATACCAAACACAAGCTAATTGTAGGGTTACAAGTAGCAAATCAACTCAGCTGTACTGCATACATGCTCAGGAACAAGGATTAACCTGTTAAGTGCCAACTTCTTCTGCCAGCAAAGCACGAGCTTTACGTGTCGGGACGCGGAACAATAGATTCAAACTGCACGGAAAATTGCACAACGGCAAGGGTTTGAGTGACGACAAACCTGATTATGGTAGTATTTCACACCTTAAGCATCATAAATATGCTGATTTGCTTGTGTACATGATAAAAATTTAGTATTATAACCTGTTTTGTCATCAATAACCCTTATGCAGTGGCCCTCGGCTTAGTCGCAGACATTCCTCTACCTGAAAAAGTCAAAATACCCAATAGAAATAGATATAAAATGAAAAAAAACACATGCATTTATGTATTTTAAGTGTATTTCTATGAATAATATGAAGTGATAAAGCTTGTTATATTCATGATTGTACTAAACATGAATGCTGGCTCAGCTAAGCATCTGCTGCACTGTCCAAACTGTAAAAACGTCCGCCATTCCATGTCAGTGAAATGGGGCTCTGTTTGAATGTTAATGCTTTACGCACAACCTATTGTTGCGTTACTTGATCAGGGAGACCCAGGCGTTGAATTCTGACTTCATGTAGCACATTAATGCTACACGTTCAACCAATATGCCTTTGAATTAAAGTTGGAAAGCAATTTAGCCCTTATTCGGCTATATAAGGGTGGGGGATCAACTTGAAAAACAACTATTCCAAGTCAAATCATCTGAATTCATGCATTTAATGCACTTATAATCTTCTCTTTTGCTAAGAAATGACCAAAAATCAGCTTTCCAAGTCATATTTTGCACTTGCAGATGATTTTTCATTTTTACCTAAAGTTAGTTCAAACCCAATGGCAATGGTTTAGGTCTAGAAAGGCCGAAAATCAAAAAGGCCGCATACCAAAAAGGCCGAATACCAAAAAGGCCTTACCAAAAAGGCCTCAAAGGTTACCAAAAAGGCCAAAAAATGAACCAAAAAGGCCTTAGAGCAATTATTGTTATTTTAGTATGTTATACTTTTACATCTACTTCTACAAGCAAACATTTAAAGACAATATACAGTCACACTGACAAAATACAACAGAATTACATAATAATATTGTTAAACATGTGAATTCTATTTTTTATTAAATAATGTGGAGTACGACATAAAACATGTATGAAGTTTTTATTTTCCTTATTACAAAATATACATATCTGCAATTAATTGAAAATAGGGTACGACATAAAACATGAATTAAGTTTGTATTTTCTTTATTACAAAATATACATAATTTCAATTAATTTCAATTACATGATAATATTGTTTAACATGTGAATTCTATGTTCTATTAAATCAAAATGGAGTACGACATAAAACATGTATGAACTTTATTTTTATTTTCTTTATAACAAAAAAATTAATCTACAACGAAAATTGCATAGAATATACAGTCAACGTGACAAAATACAACAGAATTTAAACTACATAAAAAATATACATGTGCATTTCTCCAGCACAACACCGTGCACTTGACCGACCTTAGCCAGGAACTCGGAGGTGGTGCATTGTTCGCCTCATACTTGTCACATAAATCAGAGATCAAAAGCGGTCGTTATAATAAGATACTACGCAAAAATAGAAAATGTAAGTTTTGCAATGGACACGCTATAGAAAACGATTATCACTTTTTACTTGTTTGTCCTCTATATAGAGAAATTAGAAAGGAACATTTGAAACCATATTTTCAAAGGTGGCCAACGTTAAATAAATTTGACATTCTAATGCAGTCGGCTAATAAAAAAGACATTATAAAGTTTGCTAAATATATTTGTAATTCTAATGAAATGCGTAATGATATAGACAATCAGTTATAATTTTTAATAATATAACATAAAATAAAGCATTTTTATTTCTTTCGGTTTAAGTCTTCCGAATTTAATGGATCTAATTTTATATCGTTAAAAGTTAAGAAACAATTTTAAAATGCGCAAATAATTATCAATAGGTGCCAATTAGTGTCATTTTACACCATATGTGGGCTTTCTACTAATCCGTTATCAAAACAGATGCCGCAAACTGTGAATGACTTTTGACATTTCGATACCCGATCTGATTAGCGAGTTTTTTTTACCAGTGCAAATTCTTTCAACTTCTTATATTTTAAACATTGCAAAAATAGTTTACGAGGAAATTAATAATATATAATAATATATTATGTACTTAATTATATATGTTAATATTAAATATTTGCCTTTTAGCAGTAATTAATCCATTGCGTATATTTTATTTTATTTATTTAATTGTTTTACATAGTAATTAAGAATAACTTTGTACACTATATATTGTGTATGTTACTTTTTTGACGACATTGACTATGTTATACGATTGTAACAATGCTCATTTTGTCCTAACACATTGTAGATGTGTTGTATAATCGGATTTAAATAAAACGTTTGCGATGTTGCCATCGGTTACACCAGTCTTACTCTACTGCATGCTGTAGGGGCCGCATCCTATACAAGGATAGGAGGTCATACCACAACACTCACACAATGTCAACACACAAACAATAAACACTCGTAAAGAAATACGTATAATTTGCACGATTTAAAAACATTATTTTAAATGCCAAATAAAGTTCAGTGTACAACACCTCCATTACTCATTTGTTACACATTACGATGCAAACAGAAAGTTGAAATAAAAATATAATTTTATTAAACGGATAATTCCTACGTGCTAATTGGCGATAATTATTCCGACTTTGATTACAAAATTAACGGCTTTAAATTAAAAAACTGAAACATCTATTACTCAAGGAAAAATATTGTGACTAACGAACGATTCATACAGTATGCGATAATTCGCGACACTTTTCCCGACTTTGCTTATAAAATTAACGGCTTTTAAGTAGACTAATAAAAAAGTTATGACTATTTAATAGATATGATTGTTATATTCAGCATAACTATTCAATGATAATACAAAATATTGTGTGGCCTTTCTGGTATACCATGAGGCCTTTTTGGTTCACTTATGCGGCCTTTTTGGTGCGGCCTTTTTGGTAAACGGCCTTTCTGGTACTATAGACGAGTTAACGCGTGACGTCACACGCACCTGCAAAGTTTAGACTCCGCCCACTGGTTGGCAAAAAGAGGTGGAATTCTTATAAGCGCATATAGAGAAGGTTGACATTATCATCGTTTTTATTGATACTCATGAACTGTATCAAATATAATTTTACTATTTATGTCTGAATAAAACATAAGCATGCGTGGAAATTCATTTTTGGAACGATTATATTGTTGTTATTATTTGTGTTTACTAAAAACGAGCTATGGAGTGGAACGTACACTATCTACGAGCTCGTTATGTGGTTACCACAAAAATCTCTACTAAACGCATCTTCACGTTCATTTTAGATACAAAATTTCAAAAATGGAAATTCTTTTAGAATAAATTAAATTTAATGAAAAAACACAAATAAGGATGAAAACAAACATCAAATAGATCGCTTTTTGTGCGCAACATATAGTAACTGATTTTAATCTTAATATATCTGTACAGACTTACCTTGTTACACAACAAATAAATTAATAAATCTCATTGTTTTATTTAATTGTGCACATCAATTTTGACACTATTATCTCGTTATGATCGGAGACTGCCCAGACAATTACACAGAAAACATGCCGGTGTCATAAACATAGTGACCAATACTTTAATTGGGTCCCTGCATAGACCACATGTGGCAGACTTTATGATACCTCCATGCCATTTCTTGGCATATTGAGCAGTCATATTGAGCAAGCCAAATATTAAAGCCAAAATACGTAACATTTGCTTTAATAAATAATTTAACATATTAAAAAAGAAGATATTTGTCTGAAACGGATTAACAAGAACATGCGTATTTATATGTAAGCCAGTTTAATCATAATAATACAGTGCTTTATAACTTTAAATTTAAAATATTGTTCAATATTACTGCTACACAATTGATGTATTTACCACGGGTACCGGCAAATGTAAACTCGTCAATTTAGTGTAAAGATTGTACGTTCTTGCATTGCACGTAACACCATCATGAAACCAAGCAATCACAATGGATAAACAATATTTGTGTAAAATAAATTAAATTAATATATATATTTATCATAAAATGCTAGATTGTTAAATGTATCACTCCTTATTACTTGTTAAGAGATTTCAATATACATGCAAAGACAGTTCAATTTGCACAAGATGCAGGTTTTATTTTCATTTGTATATTAAAATTTATTAATATTGTAATTCAATGGAAACGAAACGAAAATTCATTCTATGGAAAAGAAAATTACCACAACATTTAACGATTGTAATGTATTCCGTTTTTAATGGCTTTGTTTTATAATTGATCAAATGCGCCTCTTATAATACACTTTCGATCGCTGATGAGCAATAACAATATCCACACCGTATATAATCAAATTAATATATGTTTTATAAGTTTTTAAATATCATTTTTTAAAGTCTTACTATAAAAAAGAATACGGCTAATTTATTGTTTTGTTGTGTGGTATAGTCAGTATTTAGTCTTCCGGCCACGTTTACTCTGATGCTAATAACAAATTTGTATTTTTATAAAGAGGAAATTATACATATGATGATACATTTATTTATTGGTACTAAATATGATATATTTGCACTATTGTATAAGAGTTGTAATGTTTATTTCGGATTTTTTATCGTTTAATTGACTAAACAAAAGCCCTTTATACATGTTTTACGTTACTGTAACCAGTGTTTTTGCCAACCAGTCAGTGCGCATGCGCGAAAAATCCCGAATGTAAACAATAAATTAACAATTAACTCGTCTATACCATGGCAATGGGTAGTCAATATTAATTGCCGCCTTAGAGTCTTTTGATGATTTTTGCTTTGGCAGACTCTTGGCGTCAATAGTCCACTCTATCTTTTTAATAGCGAGAGTTCCGACACGAATTTCGGTCGCATCACTCCTAAATTTAAAAACCCACATATTTGTGACTTTTATGAAAGAACGTTGCCTAGATAGTATATATTGAGCAAAATATATCGAAATTTACCTGTTAATAAACTATATTTCGAGTTTGTTTCATCCAATATCAATCCTTGTATAGTATTAGTAAAGATTATGTTATCTCCCTTGGTGGAGGTTAAATTCAACTATGTTTGTAACTGAGTTCGAACAAAAAAAGTGTGCAATATACACAAAACAGTAAGAAATGAAATTGGAAATAATAATCATAAGAAGAAAAAGAAGCAAAAGAATAATTATAACTACTATAACTCAAAATATTAGAATCGACAGTAACGAAATACCCCAAAAGTAATAGGTACGAAATAGCTATGGTACGGGCAGGTATAAAACCCGGTGTCGCGTGAGAATTGCAAGACCGTGAATTTCTTAAGATAAACCGGAAGTCTTGCATTTCTCACGTTACCTCCGTGAGAATTACAAACCCGCTGACCGTGAAAACATTAAGACCGATGTCCGATACAAGTAGCACTTATTTAATTTGAATTTGTAGTAGTTTTGTTAATATTAAAAGTACAAAATGACTTTTTACATCAAGAATGCAAAAAACTACTGTTCGGATTGTTGTTATTTCCGGACATTAATGGTGAAAATTATTGCTGGTAAAAATTAAACGGTCCCGAGGTAAAACGGCCTGACAGGTTAAAACGGTCACTGTTTAAAATTAATGTGCTAACAACCGGACCCAAATTTTTATGAATATGTTTATACTGAAGTGTTACCACAAGTGTACTTAAAACGTTTAGATATCGCACGTTCTGTGAACGCTTATATGTAGAAATTATGGTTAATTCTTAAGGTATTAAGTGTCTGTAAGTGTTAAGATTGAATTATAATGATTTGTTATCTTGGTAATTTATGTTTTTAAATCCTGCCAAAATTACTTAAGATATGGGAACCAAAAAGTGAATATTGTTTTATTGTGTAATACATTTACATTTATTTTATCATTTGTCAAGTTATTAACCAAAATAATTGTGCCTGTGTTGGAGATATTTTATATTTCTAATGGCTATTTCCAGCTTTTTCCAACTTTTTTTATTTCCAAAATATTGTTTCAAATTATAATTGTGGTGATGTGTTGTATGTATTGTCTATAGCTAGTAATACATTTATTATAATATATAATTACATTTGATTCATGTAAGACTCACTTTAATATTGACTGAAATAATGATATTGGTAACTTGGTAGCAGTGTATTATATTTTTCATTGCTTGCAAAAATATTTGCCTTTTAGATTTGCAAAACCAACATACAAACTGGCGTTACCAGCTGATAATAATTGTCCTTGAGAAATGCAAAACCTAGTAATTGTCTGAAATAATGATATTGGTGGTGGTTGTGTCTTATATTTGGCTTAAAAAAGCTAATACTTATTGCACGTGAGAAGTGCAAGAACAATCATTTGTCTAAAAAAATAAAATTGGTGGTGGTTTTGTCTTAATTTGCCATAATTATCTTATACTTATTGCCAGTGAGAAGTGCAATACCAAGTAATTGGCTGGAAAAATGATGTTGGCATGGGTAATGTGTCTTATCTTTGGCTTGACCAGCTGATAGGAATTGCCAGTGAGAAATGCAAGACCAATTATTTGTCTGACATATTGATGCTGGTGGTTCTGTTTTATATTTGGCTTGACTTAGCTGATACAAATTGCCCCCCCCCCCGAAAAGTTTAAGACCAAGTAATTGTCTGAAATAAAGTTATGTTGGTTGTGGTTGTGACTTATATTTGGCTTGACCTGCTGATACCTATAGTGGATCAGAAGTGAGAGACAAAGTTATTGCCTGAATTAAGGATGATGGTGGTTTTGTATTAAATTGTGCTTGACCAACTGTTACTTACTTTCATTAGAAATGTGCCAGACCAACTAATTGTCTGATAATGATGTTGGTGGCAGCCGTGTCTTATATTTGGCTTGGACATCAGATATGTATTACCCATGAAAAGTACAAGACCAAGTAATTAATAAAATCATGATGTAGATTGAGGTTGTGTCTTTTTACTCTTATGTGAGGCTTGAACAGCTAATACGTATTCGCCATGAGAAGCTCACTACACAACTGGATTTTTTATTGAATTTGTTTTTAATCCCCCTAAAATAATACCTTGTCCTTGCAGTGCATGAACACATTTTAAAAATACATTAAAAGGGATAAAATACAATCACTGTTAATAAAAAGTTATAGAAAATTGCTTATTTAGCTTGAAGTATAGATAAAATATTACAAAAAATAATTGAGATCATGAATAGTTTTGTTTGAGAAAATCACCAAAATGATGTCCATTCCCAAGTTGATGTCTTATTCCAAATTCACATAATACAGTGTTCCACATATTATTTCATATTAACAATTACACTAATTGATAATTGATGTGTCATTAAATGATAAAATAATATGACAATTGCCATTCAAATTTAAAGAAGTATGTTGTCATTAATGCCATTGCAAACACTTTAACCCTTTGCATGCTGGGAAATTTGTCGTCTGCTTAAATGTTCTATGCTGAATTCTATAATTAGCATTTTCTTCGATTTTTTTTCTAAGACCACTATCAGGATATCAAACAGTTTGGATCCTGATGAGACGCCACGTTCTGTGGCGTCTAATCTGGGTCCAAACTGTTTGCAAAGGCCTTCAAAATCCGGTTCCAGCGCTCAAAGGGTTAAAATTTAAACAACTATGTTGTAATTAATGGCATTACAGCCACTTTAATATTTTATTTTTATTTTATTATTTTGTTCATTATTTTCATCTTAAGATATTAATTTAAAATGCCAGTTTTCATAAAGAAATATGCAACCTGACTAAGGGTAATTTATAACTTAAAATAAACACTATGATCACATCTGGGAGCTATTCTAGAAACCGTTACTTGTAGTTAATTATTGATCTGAGAAATTCAGGGAGAAAATGCAATTTTGAAATATCCTACCCTTCAAGAAGAATTTCTTTGCCTTAATTTTGAATTGGTGACGCCTGTTGATATTTACACGATCAGTTCCCTTCATAAGCACAGGAAAAGTTTCCAAAGTGAGAAAGTTCACTAAATCAACATATTCATTATCCTCCATTATTTTATGAAGAGTATTACTAACACGGTTTTAAACAAAATCAAATTTATTATAACATACAATAAATGTTGACAGCACTTCAAAAATCTGACTGAACAATAGCAAAAAGCAAAAGAAATCAAGTAATTTATCTCTTAACATTACAATTAAAAGATTTCATTGGCCCTTTGGTTCACCAATAAAAAATAAATAAATAAATCGTATAATTCTATGTTTTTTTAAGCTAACCTGTCAATATTGTTATTTTTCTTAGAAGACACTTTATGACCCCCAACTTTATGGCAGAAAGGTCATCTTAGCTTTTTATGACAGGTCCCATGTTTTTATAGCTTCTTCTCAGAGTCTATGATAACGAGCTCATCACTTGATAATTGTACCCCTATGACTGGGTCCATTTCCTGTCCACTGTACCAGATCTATACTTGTTAGTCTTTTTAATTGTTAGGATTTTAATTGTTTGCATAGCTGTTTGTTTTTAAAAAAACAATAAACACAAAATAATGATAACAATTATTATCATATTATCAATTGTATAATGAATATCGATGATGTTTTTCCATATTACCTATGAGCACTAAGAATCTTTCAAAATCAATCCAAATATTTGTTTATTGTGTCATTTGTGTAGGCGAGTTAGAGCATGTATTAAGTTTATTAGCAAGAAAATGTAATTCTTTTATGAATATATAATAAACAGAGGTATTATAACCATAAATGATACATGACTGACAGTTATTATTATATTATATTTTATTTTGGAAATGGACTGAAGATGAACCAAATAATATACTTAATTTCTTTCAGCATTGCATTTACTCTAGTTCCCCATGCATTATACTACTTGTTCTTTTTTCACAATTCCAAAGCTTAAGTTCACAATTGTTCATGGATAAAATGGTTCAATGGTTGTATGAGTGATAGTGTAACATTTGACAGGTTTTTGTTAATTCTATGTATATAAATACATGACTGTCACCAGTAATTAATATATTATTAATAGGGTACAGACATTAGCCCTCTGGGACGTTAGCCCCTAGAACATTAGCCCCTTCAAAAAAGTGCACGCTAGGACATTAGCCCCTAGGTGATTTAAACGTTTATAACATTTTTTTAAGTAAGTATTTTTATTCCTTTTTTAATTTCATATGTTAATACATACAGTTATTTATATGTTGAAGTCTTATATATTTTCTTTTCAATACATAGATTGTACCACACACACACATTTTAGTGTGTTTTTTTTCACAATTTCTTTACTTTTCTTTCTTCTATATGGATGGCAAACCTATTATTAATTTATTTAAATTGTGAGATTGTTACCTAATATAATTAGTTTATTCTGTTCTCTCATTTTTGCATTATATATTATATTGTATTAGGACTATTGAAACCAAAAATGTTATTCATTTGCATTAAAATGTTGCGTGATAGTTGGAGTAACAAAAAAAAGAACACAAGCTGTCAGAGGACAGCCGCTGGACTACTTGAGTGCTTGACAGAATAACGTAAGCCATCATGAAGAGGGGGTATAATGTGGGTGTGTGGTCATTGTTTTGAGTCAAAGTATGAATCAAATGTGATCATAAATGACTGACGAATGGGGTTATTTACCCTCGGGACTTTGGTTAATAAACCATTGCCCGAGCACACTGCTTAACATAAAACTCTGGATAAAAAGGTCAAAAACAGCCATAAAATGGACAGCCCGATTTTACTGGGCTGTACCATTGATATAAATAGAAAACATGGTGTACGGAAGAAACCCCCTCCGGAAGAAACACCCTTCGCTAAAAACGGCAGGGCGGAAGAAACCCCCTTTCATAGTTTGCATACGCGGAAGAAACCCCCTCGCTAGTTTTGCATAGGCGGAACAAACCCCCTCGCTAGTTTTGCATAGGCGGAAGAAACCCCCTTCCATAGCGGAACAAACCCCCTTTCAGACGATTTAGTTACATTCAAACGCACGGTAATTGTTTACAGAAATTCACTTTCATTTTCAGAAAGTTCCCGGGAAGCACTTTTTTTTTTGCATGATTCAATTTTTTTTTTAAGACGAATGCTTCGGTTATTGTAGGAAAATATGTACGAAATATCTTCGTCACTATCGGCTCTGGGCGCTAATTTTGTGTTTTTGTTATTTTTATCAATATAGTACAAGTTAACGCATATAAAATGGTATAATCTCACTGAAACGAGTGCAATACAAATTCACACGAGCATCTCATCATTAACAACTTGTGAACATACGGCCGGTACACCTCTTTACTCGGCACATAACAGTTTGGAAATAGATTTTCGCACCTTCATTTAATTATATGAAAGGTCCTTGAATGTACCGCCTATTGTAGATATATATTAGGGGATTGATGCATGTTCGGAGGGAATATTTCATCAAGTCTATAAATAGTCACTTATGCCGAAATTTATTTGATACAAGAGAAAAAATGGCAAGGTTTGTGTCAAAGAAATTATTGAGAGCTTTTATCGTTAATATTTACCAGAAAGTGCTTTAAAAATGTTATAAACGGGATTATCGGGAAATGAATATAAACTTGAAAAGTAGCAAGCATGCAGTAATAGAGTCGGGTTGAAACGGATGTACTGGGAATCGTTCGAGTCGGGATTTTACTACCTCTGCGTGAAAGACTTAACACTTAGGAAGGGGGTTTATTCCGCCTGTCTGAAAACACGAAGGGGGTTTATTCCGCCTGTCTGAAAACTCGAAGGGGGTTTGTTCCGCCTATGCAAAACTAGCGAGGGGGTTTCTTCCGCGTATGCAAAATGTGAAAGGGGGTTTCTTCCGCTATGCCGTTTTTAGGGAAGGGGGTTTCTTCCGAAGGGGGTTTATTCCGGTAATCAGAAAACATTGCAGTGTTGGTGCGGTGCCTTAATAAAAATCTATTGGTTTAAAAATATCTATACTTATTCAAGAAGCGTTAAAAACACAGTACTTAATAAAATTAATAATCAATGTCTAGCCTAATGCTGTGAGAAAGCCGTGTTTTTATTGGTTGACTTTAAAAGCATAGCTCTGATTGGTTATCTCTGTCACGTCCGCGCAAAAGCAAGTAGGTCAATCCGTTTTGGGATAAAAATTTCGCACAAAGAACGACCTTGAAATTGCTAATATTAGCAATTTTTTTGGACCTTCAGGCCGCCTTTGATTTAACATGGACCTTCGGCATACTAAAAAAGCTAGCTGACTATGGAATCACTGGATACTGTTTCCACTACCTCAGAGCATTCCTAGAGGGCCGTAAAATCCAGGTCAGGGTCGATGGGGAGTTATCAGAGGTAGCCATAACTGATCGCGGAACCCCTCAGGGGTCCGTAATATCCCCAACTCTGTTCTCCCTCATCGTAAACGGTCTACCTGATGCCGTAAAAGACTCAGGAATGGTTATCTCCCAGTTTGCCGATGACTCAGGCACTTGGTTAAAGGGGTCTAACATGTTACGCCTGCAAAAGAGGGCTCAAGCAGGCTTAGACTCCATATGGAAATGGGCAATTGAATGGGGATTCAAAATTTCTCCAACCAAAACAGTAGGAGTACTATTTGGCGAACAATTTCAGCACTCTTTGGACTTAAATTTAGGCGGCACCAAAATTATCTTTGAAAAAGTGGTGAAATTTCTAGGTATGTACCTAGATAAACAGTTAACTTTTACTCACCACTTTAAATATTTGGCAGAAAGGTGCGAAAGGGACCTAAATTTAATGAGAATGTTAAGAGGCACAGGTTTCGGATCAGATAAAAATAGCCTCTTAACACTCTACAAGTCCCTTATACGTCCAAAGCTAGCTTATGGAGCCCAAATCTATGCATGTGCTAAGCCAAACGCCCTAAAAATGGTTGATGCCATTCAACACAAGGCCCTAAGGATAGCTCTGAGAGCCCTAAACTGTACACCGGGTGCACTGCTAGAGGAGGAGGCCGGTGTGTTACCTCTTGACTTGCGTAGAAAACAACAGTCCCTCAATTTCTGGGCCAGGGTTAAGTCTCGGCATGGTTCAAACCCCGTAAACAAACTTGTCGGGACTGGCACCTTCGTCAAGGGGAAAATACTTAAGCGTAAGCATGTCGCCCTACCTTTTGGTGCGAGTATTAGGACCCTGGTTGAGGGTGCCGGTCTCGACAAGGTACATGTAGCAGACCTGAGGCCCTCCAAGGCCCCCCCCCCCCTGGACGCTTGGACCCATTGATGTTGACCTATCACTCTCTAATAAAATAACGAAAACTGACTTGCCACAACTCATCAAGTCAGAAGCTCTCTCTCTTATAGATAATATGTATGCTGAGCATCTAAAAATCTACACTGACGGCTCCAAATGCCCTAACTCTGGTTTGGTAGCCAACTCTTTTGTAATCCCTTCAAAAAACATTAGTAAAACGCACAGGCTCAGCAACAATCTCTCTATTTTTACAGCAGAACTTTTGGCAATTAAATTCTCTCTGTGCTGGATATTGGTCAATAAACCTACTAAAACTGCTATTTTATCAGACTCAATGTCATCTCTTGAGTCCATAAAAAAACAGAAATAGCAGATCTAGGCCTGATATTTTAGCTAGCATTTTGGAACTTCATCAACAGTGCCTAGATAAATCTTTAAAGGTCACATTAGTATGGTGTCCAGCACATGTCAACATCAGTGGGAATGAACAGGCCGACAGGGGGGCCAAAGAGGGCCTCTTGAGGAGGGCCGTAGATGTTGGGGAACCCCTGGCACCTTCTGAGATCTACTCCCTGACAAAGAAATTTGTTTTGGGCGAGTGGAATCTCCGGACCGACAATTTGTCTTCCCGTCGACATACTTTTACTAGACCTGCGAAAACCCTCAGGCCGCCGGACAGATACTCGGCAAGCATTGTGCTTGACAGAGCCATCACGCGCCTGAGGATGGGAACCACCCTATTACCCGGTGGCGCAGGAAAGTATGTCCTCGGTATAGACCCTGCATGTCCTAGGTGCCAGGAACCTCTCACTGCGCCCCACATGCTGCTACACTGTCCTAACCATAAGGCGCAGAGGGACCACCTTGAAGCTGCATTGCACTCCCATGGACTAGTTTTTAACCTTACCAACGTGCTAGACCCCAAGGGAGCAGCTAGGGGCCCGGTCTTCTCTGCCCTTGCCAAATACTTACTAGATTGTCAAATAACTGACAAAATCTAGGTCATTGGGGGAGGGAGAGCAGCCAACACCCACCTAATTATACAGTCTTGTGACTGTTTCCTTTTAAAAATGTGTAATCTCTGCACAAACCTGATGTAATCAAATAATTGTGTTGGATTTGTGTCGCTTTTACACAACCTTTATTTTAGTTTTTAATGGGTTTATTGTTCTACCCCGCCCTTTCTAAATCAGGCCAATGGCATTGACCTGGTCTTCTTTATTTTAATACATTTTTTATGAGAGCATGACGTTTACATTTTTCAGTTTTTTAATATAATCATATTTTATGGCATTTCTTACTACAAGAAAGGACGAGGCTGTCCAGTAACCTGGGATTGTTGGCTGCATTGCACCCCCTCCCTTCCTCTTTGACACCCCACCCTTTCCCCTTCAAACTCGAAGAACCATGTCGGACTGGAGTGCACGGTGCAGGGCCTTATACCATTATAAACACCTATTTAGCCCTATCTAGGACAAAGTATTGTCGACCTTGCTGAAAGTACTAATCTTGTACCTTGGAGCACATTAAGGATTATTATAACTGCTA
Organism: Dreissena polymorpha; assembly: GCF_020536995.1. NCBI lineage: Eukaryota > Metazoa > Mollusca > Bivalvia > Myida > Dreissenidae > Dreissena > Dreissena polymorpha. The sequence continues at coordinate 85,999,657 of NC_068359.1, forward strand.
TCTTGTGTAGCAATTTCCTTATTTTTGTGAAAACTGCTATTTTATATAGCAAATTGCCTTAATTTTATTATTATTGCATTAACTCATGTTAAAATTGCTACTTTTATAGCAAATATCCTAATTTTTTTATATTAAATTGCTATTCTATATAGCAAATTGCCTCGGTTTTAGTGTCTAATTGTCATTTTGGATACCATATAAGGTACTTTAGTATTATTTCCTACAATGTTATCATCAGTATACTAATAATATTGGATAGATTAGAGCTTTTTGGGTTTATCTAAACGTATCTAGGTAATATTTGGTCTTTTTACCATTTTACATTTTACCATTATCAATTTTCCTTCAATAGTATACAAACTATTTTTCATTTACCGTGCACTCCCTCTGGTCCAGGGGAAACAACCATTGTAGACTTCATCATCACAATTACCTCCCTTAGTACAACTGAGTGACACCACCCCTGCTGGCTCTTCTTTTCCCCCACCCACATCGGCCTACACTTCCATAAAATCTCTCCTTCTTTCAACCCTCCAGGGTGGCAACATGTATTTTAAATATATAAATGCATATAGTCCTGTACATATAATAAATAATGTACATCTTGTACAAATTTAGCTGTCTTTGTCTTATTTTTAACTGTAAAGTACATTGTCTTACCCTTAATTTTTATGTGGCCCTATGAAGGTGACCGTTTGGAGACACGTAAGTTATTGCCCTTAACATATAAGGGTTTATTACTAAACCCAATTTTAAATATTGTTTTAATGCCACTCTGGGGGGATCTCTCTTTTCCATAGCCCAATCCTCCTTAAGTTCCATACAGACAGGGTCTTATGTTGGAGCATTACGGCTATATTCCCTGTCTGCAAGTGTTCAACATTGAGCCACATACATAAACTTGTACTCATTAATTTTTTAACAACTCAATACTCAATTGCAATATTAATATATAATTGAGAGTTACACACTCTATGTGATATCATATATTGTCTTTTTTTTTTCCTTTCCTTCTCATATAATTGCATTTGCACATGCAACTTCACTCTACATTTGAGAGCTGTTAAATCAGGCTCTGGCATCCCTATTAATAAATGTTCTTAGATATAAACATATCTCTCTTATGATTAGATCTTGTTGTTTGGCGTTTAGTTTAAACTTTAAACATACACATAAAAATGGTACTTGACTATGCATGTAAACATATTGTGGCAATGTTCAACCACTTTGTGATCTGGAAAACCCTCAAATATTATTATATTGTTACACAAACATATTACACATCTGTGTATTCCTTTTTTCTATAATTAATATATTAAAATAGTCCTATTTGGTTTCAAATTTTTAAACCACAGATCACAAAGTTTAAAGACTCCAACAAACCCATTGCAGTATATACTGAACAGTGGGTCTGGTAATGATGCTGCCACATACAACAGTATGTGTGTTTTCACCATCTTTACTTATAAAAATTGGGCTATTCTTTTTCTCTCTCCTCCTTAAAAAAACAATACAAAGAATAACATACAATAACAACATCATATGAATGATATAAATTAATAATAAGTACAGTAACGTAACAAAAACATAGTAATCTAATACTAAAAAACAACTCCAAGTTCTTTTGGATTAACTCATTCTTGTTCTTTCATTTATATTTTTGCATATAAGCCATTATTGTTTACTTTTTCTTAAAAGTACAAAGTCAGCCGTGGGAAAATCTATTTTAAAACTGATTGACCTACTGGCAATCCTTAATAAGAAATTTCGGCCAATCAGCGCCATCGTTATATAAGCGCATCAACCAATTAAAACGCCGCTTTTTTAACCGCGTTAGGCCTATTCACTGTATAGCACTGCGTTTTTTTAACGCTTCATATAAGGGTTATAAATAGATTTTTATTAAGGCACCGCACCAACACTGCAAAGTTTTATATTTATACCAATGGAACAGCCCAGTAAAATCGGGCTGTCCATTTTATGGCCGTTTTCGGCTTTTTATGCAGAGTTCTATGTTAAGCAGTGTGCTCGGGCAATGGTTTTTAACCGAAGTCCCAAGGGTAAATAACCCCAATAGTCAGTCGACCTTGAAATGGCGTCTGCTCTTGCACGGACGTCTGCCCTTTTGCACTTTTGGAATGTAAACAAAGCATATGAAACAAGAAGGAATATTACTACTTGAATCTGTTTGAATTTAATATAATTGGTATATGTTATTTAAACTATTATGATGAAGTAATATTAATATTAATATTATTATTATTGTTACTATTGTCATTATTATCATTATTATATGTATGTTGTTTGTATTGAAAAGAGAGAGAAGGAGGAGAATAGCCCAATTTTTTATAAGAATTGATGGTAAAAACACATACTATTATATGCGGTATCATCATTACTAGACCCATTGTTCAGTATTTACTGCAATGCTTTGTTGGAGTGTTTAAACTTTGTGATCTGTGTTTTAAATGTTAAAATCCAAGTAGGATTATTTTTAGTATAATGCCTATAGAAAAGTAAAGGAATACACAGATGTGTAATATGTTTGAAAAAAAAAATATTTAAGGATTTTCCAGATCACAAAGTGGTTTAACATTGCCACTATATATTTACATACATAGTAAAGTACCAGAATTAGGTGTATATTTAATGTTTAAACGAAATGTCATACAACAAGATCTAATCGATGGGAAAATATGCTTATCTATGAACAATAATTAGTAGGAATGCTAAAGCCTGATTTAATAGCTCTCAAATGTAAAGTGAATTTGCATGTAGACATGCAATTATATGGAAAAAAAAAGGAAAAAGATAATATATAATAACATATAGGGAGTATAACTCTTAAATCTATATTAATGTTGCAATTGAGTATTGAGTTATTAAAAATTGTAATGTGTATAAATTATAAATGTATGTGGCTCAATGTTAAACACTTGCAGACAGGGAATATAGCCGTAATGCTCCAACGTAAGACCCTGTCTGTATGGAACTTAAAGAGGATTGGTCTATGGAGAAGAGAAGTCCCCCCCAGAGTGGCGTTAAAACAATATTTAAAAGTGAGATTAGTAAAAAACCCTTATATGTTAAGGGTAATGACTTACGTGTCTCCAAACGGTCACCTTTATAGGGCCACATACAAATAAAGGGTAAAACAATGTGCTTTACAGGTAAAAATGTGACAAAACAACTAAATTTGTACAAAAAGTACATTATTTACAATATGTACAGTACTGTATGCATTTATATATTTAAATTACAAGTTGCCACCCTGGAGGGTTGAAAGAAGAAGAGATTTTGGGAGTGTAGGCCGGTGTGAGTGGGGGAGAAAAGCCAGCAGGGGTGATGTCACTTAGTTGAACTAAGGGAGGTAATTGTGGGGATGGAGTCTACAAAGGTTGTTTCCCCAGGACCAGAGGGATAGCACGGTAAATGAAAATTAGTTTGTATGCAACTGAAGGAAAATTGGAAAAAGGTATGATGTAAAATGGTAAAAAGACCAAATATTGCCTAGATGCAGTAAAACAAACCCAAAAAGCTCTAATCCAATCAATATTATTTGTATATTGGTGAAAACAATGTAGGAAATAGTACTAAAGTACCTTGTATGGTATGTAAAATGGCAATTAAACAGAAAAACCGAGGCACTTTGCTATATAAAATAGCAATTTAACATAAAATTAAGGAAATTTGCTATATAAAATAGCAATTTTAACATGAATTAGTGTAATACAGAGTAAAAAGTTTGCTATGGTGTAGAAATAGCAGTATTGAGAAAAAATTAAGGCAATTTGCTATATAAGATAGCAGTTTAACACAAAAATAAGGAAATTTGCTACACAAATTAGCAGTTATAACAAGATTTAATGTACTACAAGGTACAAAATTTGCTATGATCGAAAATTAGCAATATCATCAAAATCGACAATAATACCAAGGGATTGGTATTACCCTGGATAGGGCTAAATAAGGGTTTTAACTGGTATTAGGCCCTGCACCGTGCACTCCAGTCCGACATGGCTCTTCGAGTTTGAAGGGGAAAGGGTGGGGTGTCAAAGGGGAAGAGAGGGGAGGGGGTGCAATGCAGCCAACAATCCCAGGTTACTGGACAGCCTCGTCCTTTCTTGTAATAAGAAATGCCATAAAATATGATTATATTAAGATACTGAAAAATGTAAATGGTGGACTAACGTCATACTCTCATAAAAAATTTATTAAAATAAATAAGACCAGGTCAATACCATTGGCCTGATTTAGAAAGGGCGGGGTAGAACAATAAACCCATAAAAGCTAAAATAAAAGTTGTGTAAAGGAGACACAAATCCAACACAATTACTAGATTACGTCAGTTTTGTGCAAAGATTACACAGTTTAAAGGACAAACAGTCACAAGACTGAATAATTGGGTGGGTGTTGGCTGCTCTCCCTCCCCCAATGACCTAGATTTTGTCAGTTATCTGACAATCCAGAAGGTATTTGGCGAGGGCAGAGAAGACCCGGCCCCTAGCTGCTCCCTTGGGGTCTAGCACGTTGGAAAGGTTTAAAACTAGTCCATGGGAGTGCAATGCAGCTTCGAGGTGGTCGCTCTGCGCCTTGTGGTTAGGACAGTGCAGCAGCATGTGGGGCGCAGTTCCTGGCACCTAGAACATGCGGGGTCTATACAGAGGACATACTTTGCTGAGTATCTGTCAGGCGGCCTGAGGGTTTTCGCGGTTCTGGTAAAAGTATGTCGACGGGAAGACAAATTGTCGGTCCGGAGATTCCACTCACCCACTACAAATTTCTTTGTCAGGGAGTAGATCTCAGTAGGTGCCAGGAGTTCCCCAGCATCTGCGGCCCCCCTCAAGAGGCCCTCCTTTTTCCCCCTGTCGGCCTGCTCATTCCCGCTGATGTTGACATGTGCTGGACACCATACTTATGTGACCTTTAAAGATTTATCTAGGCACTGTTGATGAAGTTCCAAAATGTTAGCTTAAATGTCAGACCTAGATCTGCTTTTTCTGTTTTTTTATAGACTCAAGAGATGACATTGAGTCTGATAAAATAGCAGTTTTAGTAGGTTTATTAAGCAATAATCAGCACAAAGAGTATTTAAAAATTGCCAAACGTTCTGCTGTAAAAATAGAGAGATTGTTGCTGAGCCTGTGCGTTTTAGTAATATTTTTTTAGGGAATTACAAAAGAGTTGGCTTCCAAACCAGAGTTAGGGCATTTGGAGCCGTCAGTGTAGATTTTTAGATGCTCAGCATACAAATTATCTATAAGGGAGAGAGCTTCTGACTTGATGAGTTGTGGCAAGTCAGTTTTCGTTATTTTATTAGAGAGTGATAGGTCAACATCAATTGGTCCAAGCGTCCAGGAGGGGGGGCTCAGGTCTGCTACAGGTACCTTGATCATAGATAAAGAAGTTAAGGCAATATAAGCAAATTTATTAATTTGACCTTGAGAGTCAAGGTCATTCAAAAGTCAAGGTCTCATTACCAGGTACAGTTCCATCATGATAGTAAGAAAGTATTGGAAGTTTGAAAGCAATAGCCTTGATACTTTAGAAGTAAAGTGGATCTAAACACAAAATTTAACAAAATATTCAAAGTTACTAAGACAAAAAAGGGCAATACGTCCATTAAAAAGCCAACCAGAGTTATGCAACTTGCCCTGTACAGTCCCCTTATGATAGTTAGCGAGTTTTCAAATTTTGAAAGCAAAAGCTATGCTACTTTAGGAGTAAAATGGACCAAAACACAAAACTTAACCAAATGTTCAATTATTTAAGTATAAAGGGGCCATAATTCTGTCAAAATGCTTGATAGAGTTGTCTACTCTTGTTTATAGATTGAGATCATGTTGGTAAAGAAGTATGCAAAATGTTAAAGCAATATGTCAAGGGACATAGAAAAATATTGAGGTGGTACGCAAACTTTTACATAGATTTATAAATAATATGCATATTATAAGTGAAAAAGGACCATAATTCTTACAAAATGCTTGATACAGTGTTCTGCTCTTGTTTATAGGTTGGGGTCATGTTGGTCAAGAAGTATGCAAAATATTAAAGCAGTATGTAAAGGGACATGGGAAATAATTGGGGTGGTACGCAAACTTTAACATTTGCACGCTATCGCTTATGCTAACGCCGACACCGGGGTGAGTAGGATAGCTCCACTATATATATTTCATATATAATAGTGGAGCTAAAATGATTTCAATTCATAAGTTTTATGTCTTTTCATTTATGCATTATCAAAGATTATTGCCAATGCATTTGCATGATGCTTTGGTTGAGTTTAAGGATAAAGTTAAGCAAATAAAATTATTTGTCCCAAAATGCATGTCCTCTGAAGCCCCTGTTGGGATATGAACCCAAACCTCTTTCCTCTGGCCTGGAAAGTATTCTTCCTTGAAATACAAGGGCATGTTAGAGGAAAATGAGCAACTTGCAGACTATTTACCTTCAACAATATTTTATCTGTGGTATTATTTACAAATTCCATGAAGAATATTTTTACAGGATCTATCTTACACAACATAACAACATCACATTACACGCCTCTGTGAATCTGCAACACATTACAGCTTAAGTTCATTTTTGTATGATTTTGCATGGTTCATATATATTTTCCATTATTAAAAATTAAGTCATTTTTGTTTGAATACAAAAAATGAAATATCAATATACTAAAACTATCAATATTATTAACTAAAACCCCAATATAATAATATGAATCTTATAAGAAAATAAATTGCTTTAATATCTCTGTCTGAGAACAATTCTGAATAAAGATACATTGTATACATTGGCTAGTATCAAATCTGTTCAATACAAGTACAACATAATAAATAATTCAGGGGAGGAATTTCCTGTTACATGTAGATCAGATAATGATTGGACATAAATGAAGGGGTCAAAGTTTCCCTATAATCATGGGTGGTGGTATTTCATTGTAAAATGTTTTCTATCCTCAATGTGCAATTAAATATACTTTGAATATGTTTGTTCGGTTTAAACACGGTTCTTGTTCTAATAGATGCTGACCCCGTTGCAGAGGAGTATGTAAGAGCAAGGAACAACTCTGCATTGAGATTGATTCACTCTCATTAATAATAACACTAGAATAACAATTTTATCAAAGATACTGACAATACAGATTATGGCTTATACATAATATCATAACCATACTAACAATCATTTATAATAATAATTATTATTATCAGTTATAAGAAAGTTTTATCCCTGATGGAAGAATGTTGACATACTTTCAACCATTCCTTGTATAAACATTATTAAAAAACAACAAAAACAAACAACTGCCACAAAAAACTAATATAAGGTTTTAATTAGTCAATTCATTTTTAGAATGATTGTGCAATACGTTGTCATCTGTTGTAGTGATTTACATATACCTAGTCATTTACTGCTGCATAGTTTGTTTTAAAGTTCTAAAATACATTTATATTTAAATTAGTTATGATTTTTTCACTGCAAAATACGTAATATACAAAATGCCAGCAACAACTTAGTTTGGGTAGGCCCAGTTTTCTGGCTCGCTCTAATATAAGAAACTGACCACACTGGATGACATAATAAAAATTGTCAGTGTGTTACAGTACAATACTATTCCCATAGCGGTCCATACAATAACCGAAAAGCACCGAAAAGCACCGAAAAGCACCGAAAAGCACTCAATTTCTCTCTATATATATGCAATATATCGTTTTTAGTGTATGTTAACGAGTTTAATTAGTAATAAATGGTTATATGATTGTATGTTTATACTACATTGTGCCCAAAATGGAAAATATCGGCAATTACCGACCGAAAAGCACTTCATGTGGAAACCGAAAAGCACTCAATTTCTCGCTATATATATGAATATTTGCGTTTCTATTGGGTGTAAACGGATTGAATTAGTTATAAATGGTTATATTTCATGCACATTTATACTACCTTGGGTTTATAACGAGGTATTAATGCCCGAAATTGGATAAATATCGGCAATATACCGACCGAAAAGCACTTCATGTGAAGACAGAAAAGCACTCAATTTCTCGCTATATATATGAATATTTGCGTTTCTATTGGGTGTAAACGGAGTGAATTAGTTATAAATGGTTATATTTCATGCACATTTATACTACCTTGGGTTTATAACGAGGTATTAATGCCCGAAATTGGATAAATATCGGCAATATACCGACCGAAAAGCACTTCACGTGAAGACCGAAAAGCACTCAATTTCTAGCTATATATATGAATATTTGCGTTTTTATTGGGTGTAAACGGATTGAATTAGTTATAAATGGTTATATTTCATGCACATGTATACTACCTTGGGTTTATAACGAGGTATTAATGCCCGAAATTGGATAAATATCGGCAATATACCGACCGAAAAGCACTTCATATGAAGACCGAAAAGCACTCAATTTCTCGCTATATATATATAATATTTGCGTTCCTATTATGTGTAAACGGTTTAAATTAGTTATAAATGGTATATTGCATGCATATTTATACTACCTTGTGTTTATAACGAGGTATTAATGCCCGAAATTGGATAAATATCGGCAATATACCGACCGAAAAGCACTTCATGTGAAGACCGAAAAGCACTCAATTTCTCGCTATATATGTGAATATTTGCGTTTCTATTGGGTGTAAACGGATTGAATTAGTTATAAATGGTTATATTTCATGCATATTTATACTACCTTGGGTTTATTATGAGGTATTGAGCCCCAAAATTGGATAAATATCGGCAATATACCGACCGAAAAGCACTTCATGTGAAGACCGAAAAGCACTCAATTTCTCGCTATATATATGAATAGTTGCGTTTCTATTGGGTGTAAACGGATTGAATTAGTTATAAATGGTTATATTTCATGCACATTTATACTACCTTGGGTTTATAACGAGGTATTAATGCCCGAAATTGGATAAATATCGGCAATATACCGACCGAAAAGCACTTCATGTGAAGACCGAAAAGCACTCAATTTCTCGCTATATATATATAATATTTGCGTTTCTATTATGTGTAAACGGTTTAAATTAGTTATAAATGGTATATAGCATGCATATTTATACTACCTTGTGTTTATAACGAGGTATTAATGCCCGAAATTGGATAAATATCGGCAATATACCGACCGAAAAGCACTTCATGTGAAGACCGAAAAGCACTCAATATCTCGCTATATATGTGAATATTTGCGTTTCTATTGGGTGTAAACGGATTGAATTAGTTATAAATGGTTATATTTCATGCATATTTATACTACCTTGTGTTTATAACGAGGTATTAATGCCCGAAATTGGATAAATATCGGCAATATACCGACCGAAAAGCACTTCATGTGAAGACCGAAGAGCACTCAATTTCTCGCTATATATATGAATAGTTGCTTTTCTATTGGGTGTAAACGGATTGAATTAGTTATAAATGGTTATATTTCATGCACATTTATACTACCTTGGGTTTATAACGAGGTATTAATGCCCGAAATTGGATAAATATCGGCAATATACCGACCGAAAAGCACTTCATGTGAAGACCGAAAAGCACTCAATTTCTCGCTATATATATATAATATTTGCGTTCCTATTATGTGTAAACGGTTTAAATTAGTTATAAATGGTATATTGCATGCATATTTATACTACCTTGTGTTTATAACGAGGTATTAATGCCCGAAATTGGATAAATATCGGCAATATACCGACCGAAAAGCACTTCATGTGAAGACCGAAAAGCACTCAATTTCTCGCTATATATGTGAATATTTGCGTTTCTATTGGGTGTAAACGGATTGAATTAGTTATATGTCTGCCTATGCTTAAAATATTTGAATCTTTCTTTTTCTTCACTTTAACTGCAAAGCTTCTCTAGGGCATTGACACACTGCGCCTATACTGGGAGTCTGTCTCACATTGATTTTCATTTTTTTTTTAAATATGTATGTTTTTAAGCAATCCTAGTAGTTAATGTTGACATTTTTTTTAAAATTCTGTCTGAACATTTGCAAAATAAACAACACGCCTGCATGTGAACATCTTGAATTACCAAGTAAAACGACGCATCACAACGACTATTTGAAACTAAAACTAGGTAGTTATAATAAGCTTTAATAATAAATGACCCAGATTATATACCCAACTAAATAACCGAAATAGCTTGGGGCCGAATCAATCTGCTTACATTATAATAACAATGTTATTTTTTGTGTTCACGCAATAAGAAAACTAACGAGTACAAATCGTGACGATCTTGTTCGGGGGTTTTGAGTGTACTTTCCGCATCTAAATTATTCACCATTTGCAATAATCATAAAATAGGGTAAGAATCGTTGATATAATACAAGGATACGGTCTTGCATTCCTCACGCATGTTTATATCATACTGCGCATGCGCAAAACCTGTTGTCTTCCTGTATATCTTAACTGCCTCACGGTCTTGCAATTCTCACGCGACACCGGAAATATCCGGAAAACCCGGAAATCTTTTAGGTAAAACCCGGAACCGATATAAATGGTTATAACTTCATTATTATTCGTCCGATATTAATTATAATGGTACCGTTGTAAAGAAGATCCTCTACAGATTCTAACCATATCAAAATATTTTATGGCAGGGTCGTAGTCGGTCTGTAAATCGCGGACAAAGTCGGCCTGTTTTAACGTTTTTTTTTACACACGCAAATGCCGTAAAGAAAACCCGGAACCGATATAAATGATTATAACTTCATTATTATTCGTCCGATATTAATTATAATGGTACCGTTGTAAAGAAGATCCTCTACAGATTCCAACCATATCAAAATATTTTATGGCAGGGTCGTAGTCGGCCTGTAAATCGCGGACAAAGTCGGCCTGTTTTAACGTTTTTTTACACACGCAAATGCCGTAAAGAAAACCCGGAACCGATATAAATGGTTATAACTGCATAATTATTCGTCCGATATTAATTATAATGGTATCGTTGTAAAGAAGATCCTCTACAGATTCTAACCATCTCAAAATAGTTTATGGCAGGGTCGTAGTCGGCCTGAAAATTGCGGACAAAGTCGGCCTGTTTAAACGGGTTTTTTTTCACACGCAAATGCCGTAAAAAAAATCCGGAACCGATATAAATGGTTATAACTTCATTATTATTCGTCCGATATTAATTATAATGGTACCGTTGTAAAGAAGATCCTCTACAGATTCTAACCATATCAAAATATTTTATGGCAGGGTCGTAGTCGGCCTGTAAATTGCGGACTAATTCGGCCTGTTTTAACGTTTTTTTTTACACACGCAAATGCCGAAAAGAAAACCCGGAACCGATATAAATGGTTATAACTTCATTATTATTCGTCCGATATTAATTATAATGGTACCGTTGTAAAGAAAATCCTCTACAGATTCTAACCATATCAAAATATTTTATGGCAGGGTCGTAGTCGGCCTGTAAATCGCGGACAAAGTCGGCCTGTTTTAACGTTTTTTTTTACACACGTAAATGCCGTAAAGAAAACCAGGAACCGATATAAATGGTTATAACTGCATTATTATTCGTCCGATATTAATTATAATGGTACCGTTGTAAAGAAGATCCTCTACAGTTTCTAATAATATATAAAATAGTTTATGGCAGGGTCAGAGTCGGCCTGTAAATCGCGGACAAAGTCGGCCTGTTTTAACGGGGTTTTTTACACACGCAAATGCCGTAAAGAAAACCCTGAAAAGGAAAATAGGGTTATAAAAACATTATTATTATTCGATATTAATTATAATGGTACCGTTGTAAAGAAGAACCTCCACAGTTTCTACCCATGTTAAAATATGTTATGGCAGGGTCAGTGCAAACCTGTAAATCGCGGTCAAAATTGACCGAAAAATACCGTTTTGTTTTTGTACACAAAACAATGTCTTGAGGAAAACACGTAAAAGCTAAAAGGGGCTATAAAAGCATCCTTTTTCTAACCGACCATACATTTTTGGTACCGTTGTTATGGTTTTCATCCACTGTTTCTAAATATGTAAAAAAATTGTGAGAAAGCATAATATGAAATAAGGCGATGCATCAAAGCGAGCTCAATTAATCTGTAATAGAAGAAACCACGGACTCTAGATGACAATATACAATATACGCACCGTGAAGAAACTAACACACAACTTATATACAGATAATATTTGAATTAAATCATTTAAGGCACTTCCTAGCAGAAGAACCTGGAGTTCATAAAGACTGTTATAAAAAATAAGGAAATGAACTTTCAATTATTACTTTAATCAGCAATTCAACAACAAACGGGCCATATTAAAGGGTTTCATGTGACCTAATGAACTGAACTGTTAGCCCAAAACCCCGCCCAAAACAGATTTTCATACTATCCGTTGCCAGCCTTGCAACCACAATTTACCTATGAAGGTCAGATCGGGATTCGAACCCGAAACCACCCATTAGCCATCTAAATAAGATATGATTCCGGCCTGGGTTGCTCTACCAATTAAGCTATTCTGACCTTTTGAAAAATATATGGGTAAACTGCAATTCTGTTGAATAGCATGATTAACTTGCTTAGAAAAACGTTTCCAAAGAATTACATGTACATTTCATTGAAATTGTTTTATGATTTAGAACGGTATATTGTCAGTTTAAAAGGTCACACGAGGCAATGTTTGTAAAAACCCACAAATGCTTCCGTTTGTAAAATGGTGATAATTTGCCGACTGTGTAGTTCATATAAACCCTTATTTTGCACAAATCTGGAAGAAACATATATGGATCGAAAACCAACTGCAGATAAGAGCAACAGAACAGTCCCTGTAACTAAATAACTTTTTTGTTTTAAAATCGCACAAAAGCTGCTGTTTGTAAAATAGATAAAATCACCTTACCCAGTTCAATAAGTGATTAGCCTCCCCTGATGAGTTGTCGTTCTTAAATTGATTCAACTTCCGGTTAGCAAAGAATTCCAAGATGGCGACGAACAATGAAGTAAAGTGTGACATAGTTTTTGAACGGTTATCAGTGCGTGAATTACGATTATATCTGAAAGATCGAGGCGAAAATGTATCAGGAAATCGACCTGAATTGATCAAAAGAGCCAGGGGGCTCTTGAAATTAGGAAAGAGGACGCTAAAAGAGATTGAAATCTCGGACAACGTCGATCATGATGTTCGTCAATGTCAATTGTTTACAACGCCGCTCGGAGATAAATTACCCACACCGTCGGATATAAAAGAATGCTGGGATGAGAATTTAGATAAAGTTCCAAATTTTCGTAAAGAGGACTTGTATAACTATTTGGTATTAAGCAAATCAAGGACTCATGACAAGGAAAATAGGAATGCCAAGCGTCAATTGAAAGCGGAAGTGTTTTACGAAGACAGTGCACAGTGTACGATACCACCAGATTACCCAAGAGTGTTCACATTGCTATGTCCGAGCAAGGTTATACCATCCCTTCCAACAGACAATAAGAAAAAAGATCACGATGCTTGGGTCTGTCTGGCTAAGATGTCAGGAATGGTTCATGCTGCTGGCTGCATTTGCACTGCTGGGTAAGAACTAGGATAGAGTAAGACTATCAGATTCATGTAAAAACCATTAAGATTTGAGATTCAAAAACATATGTATACCCATGTAGTTTGAATAAAATATATCTTTGTTACACAATGCTTTAAACATTTAAAAGTTTTATGAAACAAGTTACAACTTACATGTTCATGTAGATGCGAACTATATTTATTTGAAACTTTAATATAACCTGAGATATGTTGTTTTAAATGCAACTATCTGGCCACTGACGTTTACATGTGATGATTTAATTTTTTCAATTGACAAGAGTTAGAGAAAAGTATGAAATTGATAATAAAAATTATGTTTAATTTCATTTCAGAGAGGGCGAATCATGCAACCATGTGGCAGCGCTGCTATATGCATTAGTTGACATTACAGATAAACGGAAAGATGGAACAGGAGCATCAACCTCAAAACCATGTAAGCGGAATAGGCCTCGGAAACGAAAACTCAGTCCTCAGAAGTCGCAAAACATTACTTTCAAAAAAATTAAATATGAAGAAAAGACTACTGAACGTGAACCCAAACACGAGCAACAACTGAATACATGTACAATGGACCGTGTAAAACCGCTGAATCTTCATTCGCAATGTCTTAAATTAAAGAGCTGTGCCCCGAATGCAGCATTGCTGCTAAGTATGGAGACTGGAAAAGAAATTGTGCAACAAGCAGAGGATTTAAAACTCCCAAATTTGCATACAGTTCCATATATGTATCGTGACAGGGCTTTCCTTTGACCCGAGCTCCCGGGTTTTGACGCTTGAAAATTACAGAAGACCCCTTTTTGACTCTTGAGAAAATTATGTCATGCGTCACATTTGACCCGGGGGAATATACCGACTTGCGTCAACGAGATTAAAAGTTGTTAAGACTAATCGATAATTGGCTCAGGGCGGAGTATCTCATTTAGTAGACGCTAATCGTTAACGCCCATTTCCAATCATCGAAGCACAAGTCCACCCAGTAGGCGGAGTTATGTTAATTGAGAAATGTAATATTGACCAATTAAAACACTGCTGGTTCGATGACGCGTGTATTAACTTTCCATTATTTATCATAGCGTTTGTCATCAGCTGTTTGCGGAAAAGACGTGTATTAAACCAACCTAGTTGTAATAATCCAACTCCCAGGTATTGACCCTCTGAGCTGTACATATGTACTCATAAAAGCTCAGAGTATTTAAGAAGAACTATAAACCCACCAAAACAGAATGGACTCATCCACGTCAGTTTTAATAATATTCAATATAAAATAATAACATCCATATCCACAGTACACTGTAAAGCATATTCCACAGTACACTGTAAAGCATATTTTGAGATATTTCCAGAGTATGTCTGAATGTATTTCCAAAGCTGAATGCACCCATCACTGTTTTACTTCATGTTTGCTCAATTCAAAGGCGCGCAAAAGTTATGCTGTCATATGTACTGTCTACAACGTCAAATTACACGCTTTGCATCAAAGTTACTAAAAATAACTATATCCGATATAACTGACCTTGTGGCAAAGAGACAATTTTTGCACGTGCTAATTGATTACAAAATACATGTAGGCGTAATAATTGACCGTTTGAGAAGGCATAGAAAACGGTGTGTTTGTCGCACGTCTTCAGTGAAGATGGCACATGAATTAATTAAAGGGTGTCGGAATTTTTGATGGTATTAAATACGGAGGCACCTTTATCGGTGAGTAGAAATAATTTCCTTTTATAGTTTACCGATTTATATAGGCTGTTGTTTTAAGGTGCCACCCGTATGGTTTTCTTTGTGATAGCCAGCGGAAATGGGTTTTTTAACATTTTGTATTTCATTCTTAATTTAATAGCCACGCGAAACGGTCAAACAAAGTTATTGGATCCCATAATCTGTTATTCCATCCTAGAATGTGCTGCGCAGGTTTCAGGACATGTGCAAGAGAAGAAAGTGATAGTTTGCTGGTTTTATGCTAGTTGTGTGTGTGCAGTCATAGTGTTGTTACCTTTTCTTTACTAGGACACCCATTTGAGATCACTCTTTAAATGCATGAATGATTTATTTATTTGCTCAAATGATTGTTAGTTTGTAGGACATATGGCATATTGTTTTGCTGTATACATGAAGTAAATGTTGTAGTAGAATACATATTTTGTATGTAATCTTTGAGATGTTTTGTAGGACATACGACATATTGCTCTCTGAGAAGTTGTGCAAGATATGACATATTACTCTTTGAGATGTTGTTTAGAACATATGACATATTACTCTGCTGTATACATGAAATAAATGTATTAGAATACATGTTATGTATTTATTAATCATTGAGATATTGTGTTAAAATGCATAGTGTTGTAGTGACAGTACAATGTAAGAAATAAATGTTAACATATCTTTTAATTTGTTGCTTTTTATATATTATACCTCAGTAATTTGCTTAAATTGCAAAAAAGCATTGACTCTCCTGCGTTATTAATAGGACTCTTAGAAGTTTGATTTTAACTCTAGAAAATATGGTCCCAAGAGTCCTTGACTCTTGAGATTTGAGGTCTAAGGAAAGCCCTGCACTAAGCATAGAGAACCCAGTCTGTAAAGAAGCGTTCCGAAACCATATGTCATCATTACATATAACAAGCGAGGACTGTGTACGAATAGAAAGAATGACAAAAGGTCAAAGCAAGAACGACACATGGATGGAAGCTAGGATGGGGCGCATTACAAGTTCTATGTTTGGGACTGTATGCAAGAAGAGAGTGGATACAAAACCTGATAGTATCATAAAGAACATCATGAACTATTCTTCATTTGATACTGAAGCTACAAGGTGGGGGAGAAACCATGACGCAGCAGCACGTCGAGTTTACCAGAATATCATTCATACATCACATCCTGGATTGAAGGTTTTTGGATCTGGACTTGTTATTAATGTAGATCACCCACATTTAGGGACAAGTCCTGATGGTGTTGTGGACTGTTGTGAGAAATGCCAGGACAGGTGTGGTGTTTTGGAAATTAAATGTCCATACAAACATAGGAATGCTTCTGTTTATGAGGCCTGTCAAGACAAATCCTTTTGTTGTTCTGTGCTCAAAGGAAAGATTTCATTAAAAAAGACACATTCTTTCTATTACCAAATCCAAGGTCAGATGGCATTGACTGGACGACATTGGTGTGACTTCTTTGTTTGGACATTGAAAGGACATTATGTTGAAAGAATTCCCTTTGATGCTAGTTTCTGGAAAGAAATGTCATCAAAGTTGAATTTGTTTTACGAACACTATGTTGTTCCAGAATTCTTTACGGAGCGTATTAAACGCGGAAAGGAACTTGTGTGAATGGATTCTTCGACCGATAATGTGAATCATCAAACTGTGTGAATGGATTGATTCATTCATTGAATTCATATTGCTTGTGACACCAAGAGTTGAATTTGATAAAACTTAAAGACAGTAAATAAGACAATTGATCATTCATTCTTAAAGTCATTTGAATATAATGAGGTCCATTTATTAAATATATTCTGATTTCTATGTATGTTTTCAACACATAATGTGTTGTTTAGATTTTGTTTTTAAATGCTGGAAATAAAAGTTGGTGTCTCGGTATGTGCGCTTTTATCTTGCGTGAATACAACATTCATCTTTATATCATAAGGTTTATACCTGATAGCATACACAGATGGCCAAATAAAAAAAAAGTATGTGTTTCACGCAGGTTTTGCCAGGTTGAGTCTTGAAATGTAGCATTCCATAAAAGCACTAATAATAATTTAAGTTAAACTCATAACAAAAATCCCAGCTTAGCACAGATATCTTTAATTGCACGGAACACATTACTTTTTGTTAGAGCCTAATCACAAAATATCCAAAGAATGGTACTTGTATCGTTATTCATTATCAATGCAAGCAACAACAAATAAATTAACAAAACAAATATAGCGCGTTAAATATTCAAACGCACAATGAAATGCTGCGAAATATCAGAAGCATGATTAGAATACCTCTTTAACCCATTCCCACTCAGAAGCGAAGATAAAATCGCTATGTGCAAACAGCAAAATACCAGAACAGCCTGCGAGTAACTCGCAGTCTGTTCAAGTTTTATGCTGTTTGCTGTTCATCAGTATCTAAGGGTTGGAAATGAAGAATTGAAAACTTGAATCTAGTAAGAAAGGTCTTTAATTAAATGTAACTTTCTAAGGGAGTACAAATGCGTCAAAATATGTATCTATTAAAGTGGTAAAGGGTTAATTCATTTTTTTTTTAATTTGATAAAACTTATGACTTTACAACCAATTAATTTGAATAATCATTGTTTATTTGTCTTAAGGGGATATCAACAGCTAGAAACTGTATTTTATTTTCTGAAAGTAATACATTTAAAAAAACTATAAGATTTAATTAAGTGTTGTTACTTGATTTTTATTAAAATGACTTTGTGTTCGTTTTTGAATACTTGCTGTTAAACTGTTGATATGCTCCTTAAAGTTTTCACACAATTCAGAATTTAATCCCTTGAAACATCCCTTCATAAAGAACTAAATCAAAGAATTAAAAAAGTTGCAATAGTAAAGCAAGTGTTTATGAACTTTATAACTTTGTCAAAGCATTTAAGTCATTGAATGAAGATTTTTACACATGCCATTACATAATTTCTCATTTAGTTATCCTGTATCAAGGGAGGGTGAACGTTTGACAAGGCAGCACATATCTTGAGTATATGCGATGCTTGTTTAGACATTGTTATCGGCATAACCCTTGAAGTATGCGGAAATTCTTTAATCTTTCCATGGCACGTTCAACATCTATGCGAAGATTTGCGATTCTTCTTGTTTCTTCCACCTGTCGGCGATTAAAGCGCTGGAATTTCATGGGTGGAATTATTAGGTGTAGCCCCCTTGGGGTTGTCAAGTCTGATATTAAGAATCCTTTGTCCGCCATAACTGCATCTCCAGCCTCACAGAGTTCCAGCAGACCACTTTTAATTGTGATTTGTTTGTCACTTATACCACCACTCCACAAATCTGATACAAATGTTATCACACCAGTGGGACTAATTCCTATTAAGGCCTTCCATGTCATGTGTGATTTGTAGTGTGAGTACAGTAATGTTTTGGCAGCCAATGATTGTGGATTTTGCGTGTTAAATTCTGTACAGTCTATTATTACTCTGCAGTTTGGATACTTCTTAAATTTAGCTGGCATATTCTCTCTTATAAATCTTCTAGATATCCATGGTATCATTGATGCCAATTTCACACTTAGATACATGATCCACTGCTTATTAATGTTACTGCATTACTACCCAAGCCCTTATAATTAGTGTTGAGTTGCGCAAATTTCGGAATCCATGATGGCTGCGTACCGGTAAAGTGCAATATAGCCAACATAAATAAGGAGTGAAAGCGGGACTGCACGATTTGTGTCAAATATGTTAATCAGCAATTAAACAACAAACAGGCCATATTAAACGGTTTAATTGACAATGGGCGATTTGACACCATTGAGTTAATGATGTTAGTACAGATGACATAATAGTTTCAGATTTTAATTCGCACCTTTCGCTTAACTCAACGTTCAATGGCACGCGCACTTATTATTGTAACTAACGCAAGCTAAAATTAATATGTGAATACTTTCTAAAAAAACACTATCCTACGAAAATGGATCTTATTTAATTGTGGTTCCTTTTTATGTTGTCCGTCGACTTTAAGAATAATGTGTCAGTAATAAAAGTATTGTACAGATTCACATGGTTTGTAATAAATGAAAGATGCAAATGTGTCCAATTCATCTTTTTCAGTGCGCTTAATGTAGCTTCTCTACCTGTGACTACGTGCTTATTTTTTCGAAGAAATGAAAGATTCAAATGTGTCTTATTGATATAATACTACATGCTATACTGCCAGGGTCATGCGAAAATGGATCTTATTTCTTAATATCCAACTTAACACTTAATTAGCGCCGTCTTTATTAAGGCTATGTCTATTTAAAGAACAGATTACGGCGCGCCCAGATTACAGTGAAGTTTATACTAATGTGCAACAATGATGTGGGTCCACTCTCGTTGTTTATTTTAAATGTACATAACAATTTGGCAATAAATGACATCAGTTATTTTCAGTAAAGCCAATTTGTTCATAACAGTAGCCAGGTGCCTGAGGTAGAGCTGATAAATAGGAATAACCACAGCGGGTGGCTAATACACAGTGTAGACTTCCCCTGTTTTATTATTTGAATTGTTTTTTATCTGATTGGCATTTAAGAAGTGTATTAATTCGGGTCTGTTGGCGATCATTTTATGTGCAAAACTGTGTTTCTTACATAATTTCAATCGTTATGCTTTTAAACACAATTTCATGAAACCATTTAATTAAATACATTGGCGCGTTGGAACATGAATTATAAATCAAGCTGAGTGGTATCAGTTTTTAAAACGCATAACTCGCTTAAATCAACGTTCAATGTCACGCACGCTTAACAAAATTATAAAAACATCACGTGATTCATTATATTTGTTTAAAAAAAGTATGTACACATATTATATGTATTGGTATATTTTGTTTTTGTTTTTAATCAACAAGAAAAAAATATAACATTGTCATATATATAGCGCTTTACCTTTGCAAAATTCTACATTACATAAAGAAGTATCGAATTTCTAACTATATATATGAAAACTTGCTTTTCTATTGTGTGTAAACGGACTAAATTAGTTCTAAATGGTTATATTTCATGCATATTTATACTACCTTGTGTTTATTATGATGTATCAATGCTAAAATTTGATAAATATCGGCAATATACCGACCGAAAAGCACTTCATGTGAAGACCGAAAAGCACTCAATTTCTCGCTATATATATGAAAACTTGCGTTTCTATTGTGTGTAAACGGACTAAATTAGATATAAATGGTTATATTTCATGCATATTTATACTACCTTGTGTTTATTATGATGTATTAATGCCCAAAATTGAATAAATATCGGCAACATACCGACCGAAAAGCACTTCATGTGAAGACCGAAAAGCACTCCCGCGACAGCACAGAATCACCGAAAAGCACTCAATTTCTTCATATTTACATGAAAGTAAGCTATTAGTGCCGTTTATAATGGATTGAAAACATGTACCTATTAATTAAGTCATAAATGACTTCGTTAAATATTGATTTAAGTTTAAAGCTCACGCACAATAGTATTTTTATTTGCAACCGAAAAGCACTATCGCGCCAGCACAGAGTCACCGAAAAGCACTCAATTATTTTATATATACATGAAAGTAAACTATAAGGGCCGATTTTAATGGAGTGAAAAAATGTACATATTTATTTAGTCAATAATGACTTCGTTAAATATTGATTTAAGTTTTAAAAAAAATGCAGTTCTTCTTTTCATTTGCATCAAATTAAAGGTTAAAGTCCGATTGTTTAAAAAAAACTGCTATTTTATGAATATATATCAAGCACGTACACTTAACAAATAATACGATATTTCTTTATTTAATGTAGAATTTTGAAAAAGTAAAGCGCTTTATACATAACAATGCTTCTTTCTGGTACTTCTTGAGTAAATAAACAACATGTATAGCATATTATATTTGTACATAATTTATAAAAAGAACTATGCGCGTCCCATTGGACGTTGAGTTAAGCGAGAGTTGAGAATTAAATTACACATTCATCGTTTCATTATTTATTTTTTTAATTTAAATGATTGAAAAATTATGTCAGAAAACCAGCTTTTCGCATTAAATAACCTTTAACAAAACGCCATCAGACCCGAATGAATACACGTCATTTATTCCAAGCAGGTAAATAACAAATACTATAATAAAACAGGGGAAGTCTACACTGTGTATTAGCAACCTGCTGTGGTGATCTTATCAGCTCAATACACAGGAACATGGCCATAATGGCTACTGATCTGGAAAAATTGGATTTACAGTCAAAATAACCAATTTCGTTTAAGTCTACACTGTGTATTAGCAACTTGCTGTGGTGATCTTATCAGCTCAATACACAGGAACATGGTTACTGTACGGAAAAAAATGGATTTACAGCCAAAATAACTCATTTCATTTATTGCTGAAGTGGTATGTAATTTAAATTAACAACGAGCATTGATCCACCTCACCGTTGCACATTATATTAAATTAATTAATTTAATGAACTAATTAAAGACGGCGCTAATAAAGTGTGAAGGTGGAAATTAAGAAATAAGATCGCATGACACTGAATACACATGATACATGGATAAAATATAAATAAGACACATTTGAATCTTTCATTTCTCCAACAAAATAGCACGTAGTCACATATAAAAGATAGCTTAAAGACCAGAAAACAATATAAGTTAGACACATTTGCATCTTTCATATCATTAAAAAAACATGTGAGTCTGAAGCAATACATTTATTGCTGACACTACCTATTCTAAATGTCGGCGGACAGCATAAGTTCAAAGAAGGAACCACAATTAAATAAGATCCATTTTCGAATGATAATGATTGTATAGCAAGTAGTCATATATTAATTCTAGCTTGCATTAGTTTAAATAATTGTGTTCACTAAGTTCACATCAATCTGTTCTGTAAATAGAGATAGAACAGATTAAAGACGGCGCTAATAAAGTGTGAAAGTGCGCGTGCCTTTGAACGTTGAGTTAAGCGAGAGGTGCGAATGAAATTACACATAATTTAAAACTGATACTATTGTGTCACCTTGAATTGTGCTAACATCAATAACTCAAAAGTGTCTCGATGCTCGCGCAATAAATGGTTTAAATAGAACGATTAAAATCGCTATTATTAATACAAAGCACATTAACTAAAAGTCATGCTGCAATTTCTATTTAAGAGTTTCACGTCAATTAGAAATACTTAAAACATTTACACCAATTTACGTATAAGATGATAAACAGCATGAAGTGCTTTTCGGTTGGTATATTGCCGATATATTTATAACTTGCTACCAGTTGATTATAAATATATATTTTATTTGATATTTTACATGACTGTCTTCTTTACAACGGTACCATTATAATTAATATCGGACGAATAATAATGCATTTATAACCATTTTCGCTTTGATGCTTCGCCTTATTTCATATTATGCTTTCTCACAATATTTTTTACATATTTAGAAACAGTGGAAGAATACCGTAACAACGGTACCAAAAATGTATGGTCGGTTGGAAAAAGGATGCTTTTATAACCCCTTTAAGCTTTTACGTGTTTTCCTCAAGACATTGTTTTGTGTACAATAACAAAACGGTATTTTTCGGTCAATTTTGTCCGCGATTTACAGGTTGACACTGTCCCTGCCATAAAATATTTTAACATCATTAGAAACTGTGGAGGTCCTACTTTGCAACGGTACCATTATAATTAATATCGGACGAATAATAATGCATTTATAACCATGTATATCGGTTCCGAGTTTTCTTTACGGCATTTGCGTGTGTAAAAAACCCCGTTAAAACAGGCCGACTTTGTCCGCGATTAACAGGCCGACTCTGACCCTGCCATAAACTATTTTATATATTATTAGAAACTGTAGAGGATCTTCTTTACAACGGTACCATTACAATTAATATCGGACGAATAATAATGCATGTATAACCATTTATATCGGTTCCGGGTTTTCTTTACGGCATTTGCGTGTGTAAAAAACCCGTTAAAACAGGCCGACTTTGTCCGCGATTTACAGGCCGACTACGACCCTGCCATAAAATATTTTGATATGGTTAGAAACTGTAGAGGATCTTCTTTACAACGGTACCATTATAATTAATATCGGACGAATAATAATGCAGTAATAACCATTTATATTGGTTCCGGGTTTTCTTTACGGCATTTGCGTGTGTAAAAAAACCGTTAGAACAGGCCGACTTTGTCCGCGATTTACAGGCCGACTACGACCCTGCCATAAAATATTTTGATATGGTTAGAAACTGTAGAGGATCTTCTTAACAACGGTACCATTATAATTAATATCGGACGAATAATAATGCAGTAATAACCATTTATATCGGTTCCGGGTTTTCTTTACGGCATTTGCGTGTGTAAAAAAACCCCGTTAAAACAGGCCGACTTTGTCCGCGATTTACAGGCCGACTACGACCCTGCCATACAATATTTTGATATTGTTAGAATCTGTAGAGGATCTTCTTTACAACGGTACCATTATAATTAATATCGGACGAATAATAATGCAGTAATAACCATTTATATCGGTTCCGGGTTTTCTTTACGGCATTTGCCTGTGTAAAAAAAAAAACGTTAAAACAGGCCGACTTTGTCCGCGATTTTCAGGCCGACTACGACCCTGCCATAAAATATTTTGATATCGTTAGAATCTTTAGAGGGTCTTCTTTACAACGGTACCATTATAATTAATATCGGACGAATAATAATGCAGTAATAACCATTTATATCGGTTCCGGGTTTTCTTTACGGCATTTGCCTGTGTAAAAAAACGTTAAAACAGGCCGACTTTGTCCGCGATTTTCAGGCCGACTACGACCCTGCCATAAAATATTTTGATATCGTTAGAATCTTTAGAGGATCTTCTTTACAACGGTACCATTATAATTAATATCGGACGAATAATAATGCATTTATAACCATTTTCGCTTTGATGCTTCGCCTTATTTCATATTATGCTTTCTCACAATATTTTTTTACATATTTAGAAACAGTGGAAGAATACCGTAACAACGGTACCAAAAATGTATGGTCGGTTGGAAAAAGGATGCTTTTATAACCCCTTTAAGCTTTTACGTGTTTTCCTCAAGACATTGTTTTGTGTACAAAAACAAAACGGTATTTTTCGGTCAATTTTGACCGCGATTTACAGGTTGACACTGTCCCTGCCATAAAATATTTTAACATCATTAGAAACTGTGGAGGTCCTTCTTTGCAAATGTACCATTATAATTAATATCGGACGAATAATAATGCATTTATAACCATTTATATCGGTTCCGAGTTTTCTTTACGGCATTTGCGTGTGTAAAAAACCCCGTTAAAACAGGCCGACTTTGTCCGCGATTTACAGGCCGACTCTGACCCTGCCATAAACTATTTTATATATTATTAGAAACTGTAGAGGATCTTCTTTACAACGGTACCATTATAATTAATATCGGACGAATAATAATGCATTTATAACCATTTATATCGGTTCCGGGTTTTCTTTACGGCATTTGCGTGTGTAAAAAACCCGTTAAAACAGGCCGACTTTGTCCGCGATTTACAGGCCGACTACGACCCTGCCATAAAATATTTTGATATGGTTAGAAACTGTAGAGGATCTTCTTTACAACGGTACCATTATAATTAATATCGGACGAATAATAATGCAGCAATAACCATTTATATCGGTTCCGGGTTTTCTTTACGGCATTTGCGTGTGTAAAACAACCCGTTAGAACAGGCCGACTTTTTCCGCGATTTACAGGCCGACTACGACCCTGCCATAAAATATTTTGATATGGTTAGAAACTGTAGAGGATCTTCTTAACAACGGTACAATTATAATTAATATCGGACGAATAATAATGCAGTAATAACCATTTATATCGGTTCCGGGTTTTCTTTACGGCATTTGCGTGTGTAAAAAAACCCGTTAAAACAGGCCGACTTTGTCCGCGATTTACAGGCCGACTACGACCCTGCCATAAAATATTTTGATATTGTTAGAATCTGTAGAGGATCTTCTTTACAACTGTACCATTATAATTAATATCGGACGAATAATAATGCAGTAATAACCATTTATATCGGTTCCGGGTTTTCTTTACGGCATTTGCCTGTGTAAAAAAAACCGTTAAAACAGGCCAACTTTGTACGCGATTTTCAGGCCGACTACGACCCTGCCATAAAATATTTTGATATCGTTAAAATCTGTAGAGGATCTTCTTTACAACGGTACAATTATAATTAATATCGGACGAATAATAATGAAGTAATAACCATTTATAATGGTTCCGGGTTTTCTTTACGGCATTTGCGTGTGTAAAAAAAAACGTTAAAACAGGCCGACTTTGTCCGCGATTTACAGACCGACTACGACCCTGCCATAAAATATTTTGATATGGTTAGGAACTGTAGAGGATCTTCTTTACAACAGTACCATTATAATTAATATCGGACGAACAATAATGAAGTTATAACCATTTATATTGGTTCCGGGTTTTACTTAAAAGATTTCCGGGTTTTCCGGATATTTCCGGGTTTTATACCTCGCCCTATGGTACGAAATAAGAACAACAACAACAATGCCAAAATGGTTGCCTTTGAGAAAATGATTGTTCAATGACTATGATT
Organism: Dreissena polymorpha; assembly: GCF_020536995.1. Classification (NCBI taxonomy): domain Eukaryota; kingdom Metazoa; phylum Mollusca; class Bivalvia; order Myida; family Dreissenidae; genus Dreissena; species Dreissena polymorpha. The sequence continues at coordinate 86,025,529 of NC_068359.1, forward strand.
TCGAATGAAATACAGGTAATTTGTGTGATCTTAGTTCATATTTGTCAACCAACGGGTAGATTTTAGATATATACACTTGTAAATACTGTAATTCCCATAATAGTATTATATTTATTTTTCGTTATGGTTTTTACAGACCGGAGTTTCAGCGTTCAGATTTATTCTGAACGCGAATTATTTCAGCTAGGCAATGGGATGCTGATAGTTGCAATGCGCTCTCTCTTGGCCATGGTTGAAAAATGTTATCAACAATGCAAGGGTTAAGGAACACTGAAACTGCAAGAACTTATACAAGTTTACCTGTCTAACCCACAAACTCATGCAAATGGTACCATTAAAGAAAGCAATAATTGCTTTTTTTATTGACTTCGTCTTTCTTTCACACTTTTTATCTACCATATTGGATCAATTCGCAATTTCCCGAATAAAAGTGTCGCTGTCGGCTAGCGCATTACACCAATTGTTTGCAGGACCGGTGAGGGACGAACGACAACTCTGCTAGGAGCTTGCGATTACACTATTATTGATGCTATGGGTCCGTATTCACCGACGTTGGGACCGTTAAGTAAAAATATTCTATTATACTACATATATATACCAGGGATACAACTGTGAAAATTCCTGCACACAGCCATGGTGTAAACAATAGCGAAAAATTTGCTTCCAAACGCAATAAATACATCAATTAAACTGTATTACAACAGCCAAGACATTTATCTTTCAGAAAATAATACACTTGGCAATTAAGTACAAGATTTTCATTGAACTAAGAGAGAAAGTTTTATTCAAAATGCTCAAAAATCCTTACTTGGACACAGGTGTGCACAGCTGAAAACTGAGAATTCTAGAAGTAATTTTCGTATTCCTTTGTTATAAAGCTCTTTTGCTGGTACATATTCCTTGGATAGTTTTTTTTCATAGTAAAATAGAACATAATTACTATTTAATGAGCATATTTTACTATTTTGGATAGTTCACATGTATTTCTAACATGCGATTTGATTGGTTGAAATTCCACTGCATGTGTAACGTAATGTACATATAATATATATAATAATAGAATTTATCTCATAGAACCTTCGGGTAGGGTATACATAAAATATATATAATAATAGAAAAAATTCATTTGAAAGTGTGAGTTGTGTAACGTCATAGAACTTTCGGGTAGGGTATACATATAATATATATAATAATAGAATTTATCTCATTGTACATTATTGTGTTGTTATTGTCGTGTTATTGTTGTATAAACAAACTAATTTAGGAAATAGAACCTTCGGGTAGGGTGTAATGAAATTTGAAATTTGATTATGTAGATGTGTAATGTAATGGGTTATAATGAATATATTACTTTATGAAAAGTCAATAGAAATATTTCAGCGAGATGTAACTAACAGAAAACATAAGAATCGTGACTCGCAAAATGCATATAAACAATTAGTAAATACATTAAGCGGGGAGGACCAGAAAACATAAGATTCGTGACTGGTAAAATGCATATAAACAATTAGTAAATACATTAAGCGGGGAGGACTGACATTCCGATACGTGTTCCAGGTGTGAATACACCTGTGAACACAAATTGGCTTGTCAAATTACATAGGGGCCCGCGAGTACAGGCGGTGTAAAATCTGTAGGGATCATACATCATCTGTCTATATACGTCAAGATACACACGTTGACGTCCATTACTTGTTGACAGGCGTGGGTCACGAATTAAGCGAATACACAACGGGATCAGTATAAATAACCCTCAAAATAGGCAGACGGTACCTCGCTTTCTCTTAGGAATTATTCACGTTATGTTATTTACTTTGACTTTGAAATTATTATAGTACAATTTTGGGTGTTAGGGAATAGAGTAAAATAAAAGAAATATTTTAGACATCAGAGACTTGTTTTATCTTCACTAAAGTACATCCGATTACGTGACACAGTAATAAATCCAGCCATTCACGTTCCACGTAACATTACCTGACAAACTGCATACAAATCCTTGAAGATAGTAGAAATGTAAACAAATTTAATATTTACGGTGTTTTACATACATGCAGTTACATGCAATTTTGGAAGGTGTCTACTTTGATTAATAAAGTGTCTATGGATAATAAAACAAGGTAAAATTTGCTCAACTTCTCTGTAATTATTAAATTATGAAACAAAATGTGTCAAAGTGGGTGTGCACACCTGTGTCGCATTTCGAAAATTTTACCGTTTTTTATGAAACTTTCGTTTCAAACACAACTATGAACACTTTTACTGCTATAAACATAGTTATTATCTGATAGATAAATGTCTGAGCTGTTGTTATACAGTTTTGTTTGTGTAATTATTGCTTTTGGAAGCGATTTTTTTGCTATTGTTCAGACCATGATGTTGTGCAGGAAATTTGACAGTTGTATCCCTTGTATATATGATAATGTATATAGTATAATAGAGTATTTTTTACCTAACGATCCCTGTGCGTCAGTTAGACAGTATGCAGAGAATATATTTGAAATTCAAAACAGTTATCAACTATGGCATTTGTATCAATGAATTACCCAAGCACGCTGTCATACATCGAATTACTTAACCTGAATGTGCAGTTTCGTATTCCTTGAATAAATGCACAGTTATTTAAAGTTGTATAATCAAGAAAGAATATGTAATAAGAACCATATCATATACTTTGTAATGTAATTCATCATTTAAAAATATTATTGCCCGCTTCGTCTTTACATTTACGCACTTTTTGGCTCCTGTATTCATGTCAAACATGAATTGAGTTGAAATAAAAGGGTTTTTGACTCTTTGACATTATATTTAATATTTTGTCACAATCCTTAATGAACATGAATTACTTATTGATTAAGACATGATCTGTTCGGCCCGGAAATGTTCAAATTTAAACAAGTATGTTGTCATTAATGAAATTACAGCCACTAAAAAATTTAAACAAGTATGTTGTCATTAAAGAATTGCAGCCACTTTACTATTTTATTAAATTTATTGATAAAATATTGGAAAAAAGAGGTACACGAAATAACATGTTCAATAGCAAGACATGTTCGGTATGTTTCGCAAATCTGGGCCGTATAGTCCGCTAAACTGGGCCGTATGATCCGCAAATGTTCAAATTCAAACAAGTACATGTATGTTGTCATTTAATTCATGTTATTACAGCAACTTTTAGTATTTTATTAAATTTATTGGAACATTATTGAAGGAAGTGGAACATGAAATGAATATTAATGTAGACATGGTCCGCAAATCGTGTCCGTATGGTCCGCATATGTTCAAATTTAATCTATCTATCTATATATACTGCTAGTCGCCAACAATTAGCATTACAAGCAGGTGCGTGTCAGTGCTAGGAAATTAAGGAAGAAGTGTATAGGAGATAAAAGTAATACATAATGTATTTGTGAGACATAGAAACAAAGGTGATAGTGTTAGTTAAAAGAAGGAATATACAGATAAAAGGTTAAAAACAGCCAACCTGCTTAGAAACTGTGGTCTAGTTTGGTCACCCCTAGCCTAAACTGGTCCAGGGTAGGTGCCTGTACAATATTGGCTGGTAGAGAGTTCCATAGGACAATAGTGGCTGGATAGAAGGAGAATTTATAGTAGTTGCTTGGAGTAGGGATTTGTCTGAATGAAAGAGGGTGCAAATGTCTAGTGAGCCGGGTCGGAGGAGTGACATAGGGAGGCATTGGTACAGCAACCAGTCCGTGGACAATTTTATAGAACATCAGTAGCCGGGAGTCATACCTTCTGTTCTCAAGTGAACGCCACCCTAATTTGTCTAGCATGTGTGTGACACTGTTGTGATATGAGTAATCATTTGTAACCCATCGAGCGGCCCTGCGTTGGACCATCTCGATCTTGTTTATGTTGTGTTGTGTGTGTGGGCTCCACACTGAGCTACTATACTCAAGTTGTGGGCGGACCAGGGTTTTGAAGGCAAATTCTCTAATGCGTGGGTGTTTTATGGGAATGTTTCGTTTGATGAAGTTTAGTGTTTGACTGGCTGTTGCAGTAACCTGGTTTATGTGTTTATTCCAGCTGAGGTCAGATGTGATGCTTACACCCAAGTATTTAGCATCACTAACTGTTTCTAGAATATGACCGTGGAGTGTGTAAGTGGATTTGTAGGGACGTTTTGACCTGGTGATGTTCATAACCGTACACTTGGAAGGATTAAATTCCATATCCCAAGTGTGTTCCCATTTTTGTAGCCGATCTAGATCTTCTTGCAGGGTATTTTGTTCAGTGGGATTGTTGACCGTGATGTAGACAGCAGTGTCATCAGCATAACCGGACCTGTGACACTATGTTTTCTGGCAGATTGTTTATGTAGAGCAAGAAGAGGAGAGGGCCGAGAACAGAGCCCTGGGGGACACCTGATGTGACTGGAACCTCGTCTGAATTGTCACCATTTACCAAGACAGACTGCAGTCGACCTATAAGGAAAGATTTGACCCATTGTAATGTGCTATCTTGGATGCCGTGTTGGTGCAGTTTGTAGAGTAACTTCATGTGATTGACTTTGTCGAACGCTTTCGAGAAATCCAGGAGTATTAGATCTGTTTGTTGACCATGAATAAGGTTCCTGGATAAGTCCTCTACAAGTCCTATGAGCTGTGTCTCGCATGACAGTTTTGACCTAAAGCCATGCTGGAGATGGAAAAGAATGTTGTTGACCTGGAAGTGTTTGGTGATGTTTGAGGCGACGATATGTTCCATGACTTTGCAAAGAACACATGTCAGTGAAATCGGCCTGTAGTTAGCAGGGTTACTTTTGTCGCCTTTTTTGAAAACGGGGGTGACGTTCGCCTTGATCCAGTCGGAGGGGACAGTGCCTGTGTCTAGAGATTTTTGAAAGATTCTGGTAACCAAGGGGGCAATTTGTACGCTTAGATTTTTAAGGACAATATGCTTGATATTGTCAGGGCCGCAAGCTTTGCCAGTCTGCAAGTTAGACAGAAGCTTTTGGACACCACTTACACTTATGGAGATTTCGGGCATTTTGGGGTATTTTGTCTTAGGGTTGTTTCTAAACAGGGTTTGGGCTTTCATTAAACAGAGTTGACCTAATTATGGAGGATTCATTGGGGTGAAGACGGACTGAAATTGGCGATTGAGGAAGTTTGCTTGACCCTTGCTATCAGTGATAAGATTATCATTTTCCAGTAGAGGAGCGATACCTTGGGTATCCTGTTTAGCATTTTTGATTGTGGAGAAGAGCTTCTTACGGGAGAAATTTTTACCTATGTGGGGGGTGTCTGGATCACCGAACTGCGCTTCGAGTACGTATTCAAGGTAACTGTTGTGGGCCTGATTTATTTTATTTTTAACCTGATTTCTGAGTTTTCTATACTGTTGTTTGACCTTGGGACTGCCAGTTTTCTGTTTAACATACAATTTATTTCTTTTTCTTATTTGTCTTAGGATACTTTGGGTGATCCAGGGAAGAGAGGGTTTTGATCCTAACCTCTTTGAGGGAATAAAGAGGTTTGATCCCTCTCGGAGAAGGTCCTTGAATTCAGTCCATAGCTTTTCGATGGACTTAGATTGGTAATTTGTGAACATGGTAGGGGACCTAGAAACAATGTATTGTTGAAAGTTGACCCAATTTGCTTTATGGTATAGGTGTACAGTGCGGGGCTTTTGTCGATTTAGTCGGGGTTTGATATCGGAAGTGATTTGAACAATGTCGTGATCAGAGATACCAGCTACTAACTTTACATTTTTAATGAGAGAGGGGTTTGACGTAAAGAACAGATCTAAAGTGTTTGTTAACCTTGTTGGGAAACTGACCATTTGTTGGAGAGAGAAGTCATTTATAAGTGATAGGAAGTCATCGTAGAGTTTTGGAAGGGAGCAACCATCTTTAACTGAGGGAATACCTTAGCTGTCCCAGGATAGTTTTGGAAAATTAAAGTCCCCAGTAAGCCACACTTTACCTTTGAGTTTGTTAACCAGTTGTAGTGACTTGTGTAATTCTAATATGCTATTTTCATCTTGTTCGTGGGGTCTGTAGTATGATCCCAAGTACAGGGGTTGAGCTCCAAATATTTCAAGTTTTAGCCAAAGGATTTCACAGTTTGTTTGCAACTTTTTCATTTCTGTGACAGCAATTGTATTTTTGACCAGGATAAAGACCCCACCCCCAGATTTACCTGTTGTTCTATCATGTCTGAATGGGGTGTAACCTAAGGATTGGGGAAAAATTTCGCTATCAGTGTGTTTGGGTGTAAGCCATGACTCTGTGCCAAAAACTATGTCAGGTTTATCTGAATCAAGAAGGGCATGGAATTCTAGTTTCTTGTTTACAATGGATTGAAAATTTATGGTCATGACTTTTAGGCTGGAGAAGAAATTTTTAACATTTTTTGGGGGGACAGTGGGATTAATACTAAGAGACGCAGATTGAGGGGATTCTGAGTCTGACAATAGGGAAAAACTATTGTGGGATTCATGGGACGACAAAGATGAAGTAGATGTGGAAAAGTTGGTAGACTCGAAGTTCGTACACAACCAGGAAAAGGACTGATTGATAGATACCAAGTTAGAGTAATCGGGCAGGCTAAATCCTTCGCAGTGAATGTGGAACCACAAATTACAGGTGTCACATAAAATAGCGGCTATGTTGTCATTTATGTCTTAACATCAACTTTAATATTTTATTTGCTGTATTCATACAATATACAAGGAGTGGAACACAAAATGAAAATTAATTCTGACATGTTTCGTATGGTCCGCAAATGTTCAAAATTTAAACAAGTATGTAGTCTACATCTACATCTACGGTATACTTCCGAACAATCAATCATGATTATAATTAGTCATACAATTCATTACGTCAACTTTAGTATTAATACAATATCAGGAAGTGAAACACGAAATGAAAATTAATTTAGACATGTTCCGTATGGTCCGCAAATCTGGGCCGTATGTATGCTAATCTGGGCCGTATGGTCCGCTTATCTGGGCCGTATGGTCTGGGCCGTATTATCCATGGTCTGTATCGTCCCTAATTCCCGCACCCGGTGTGCAGGTAAGAAACACCAAAGATAGCATTTCCTTACAAAACTTGCGGTCCGTCTAAAATACGTATATGACTCATATCCGCGGATATGAACGAAAAGTGCGGATATGAACGAATATAGGCAATATTTATGCGTTTTTTTGCCGGGTTTTTTTATGAAAAAATCACTGTTGAATAAAACATTCACAATTTGTGATAAATCTGTTAACATTGCCTCAAAATAGAGCAATTTAATAGACATTATCATGTTTCCAACACTAAATTCATATCCGAGACCATGACGAAGGCTACACACCACCAACAATATAACTCCACAATTGTTTGCACTCTGGACCCAACCGGCCTACTCTTTACGGAGAATCCAAAGATGGACGAAGTGTTACGATTGATTGTTTTTTGTGTGTTAGTTTACACAATGTTTTGTATACATACACATGTTTATATTATATACTGAATATATTAATAGTTTATTATACTATAATATGTGATTGGAATAAAATAATTATAGTAATTTCCAGAGACATGACTAACAAATAAAAATTACGTAATTATTTACATACCAAGTAACCCTGAAGTGTTAAACAATATAATTATTACTAATCATTACAATAAAATCCAAACCAAACTAATATTAATTTTTTAGTATAAAATTCGGCACTTAGTAAAATAAAACAAAAAACTAAAATATATTTCCAATGTAAGTCACGAAGTTTCCAGTAATTTGCTAGACATCAAATATATTTTTCGGGCGACTTTAAATACTGACCCAAAGGACTAGGTGTGGTTCCGAATTACCTTTTCCTTAGCATTCGATCGTGACAGACGATTTATCTCCCGAACCTCCGTATGATAAATTTATATATAAAAGTGCTGACTGGTATTATTAGATATTTCTTTTTTGGTCATAGGGATGTTTTTCTTGCTGAATCATTGGTCTGCAATCTGGTTTACAGAATGTTCTAGAACCATGACGTATAATCGAATGTTTTAAATTGGGGATATACCTTTCATTTAGTAAAAATACTCGTTTATTCGAGTTAATACGGAATATAGTTAGGGCCATCGTGGTCACACATTAACAATGCGATGGTATGATGGCGACACTGCAGTGGTACGATGGCGACAATGCGATGGTACGATGGCGACAATCCGACAACGCGATAGTACGATGGCGACAAAGCGATAGTTCGAGTGCGACAATGCGATAGTACGATGGCGACAATGCGACAACGCGATAGTAAGATGGCGACACTGCGATAGTCATATCGTACCGTAGCAATCGTATCATTTCATTGTCGCCATCGTACTATCACATTGTCGTCGTCGTATTGCCCACTTATTCATCGTATTATCGCACTATCACATTGTCGCCATCGTACTATCGCATTGTCGCCTTCGTACTATCGCAATGTCGCCATCGTACTATCGCATTGTCGCCATCGTACTATCGCATTGTCGCCATCGTACTATCGCATTGTCGCCATCGTACTATCGTGTTGTCGCCATCGTACTATCGTGTTGTCGCCCTCTGGATTTTAATGTATAACCACGATGGCACTAACGGTATTCCGTACTTTTATATCGCCTGAAACATATGTCTTGTATCTTCCTGATTGTAAGATTTTGCTTATTTTCTTGTTGCAGGTAAAGGCAAGTACAAACATATGTGCCGTTACTTAATACCCATTTGATATTCCAATATAATCATGTTATATGACAATAATATTAAATATAAAGTAAAATTAACACCTAATGTACGTTTAATAATCTATTTGTAGTAAGTATTTTGTTTTTAAAAAGATTACTTAATTTTAAACATATATAGCCTAATTTAGTACTATAAAATGAGCAATTTCAAGGACGCTTTATTTCAGTAACAGATGGATCTTTTATTTAGATTAAAATTGCGGATACAAAAAATATCTATGCGAATCTTCTTCTTATGCTTATGTACTTCAAATGATGTTATATCGGCCGATATCCAGCTTTTAACTATCGCTCGTTGCAGGTATGCAAAACATGGAGTCATTATACTTGTCAAAAAATATCTCGCAGCGAGAGGGACCAATTGCGAAACACAAGGTTGGCATACATTTGCTTGAGATGCCGTACAGACGACGACGGGAACTTCGATTATTTGATGGCTCTGGAGCGCTTACGCCAGGTTTGTTAAAATGATCAAGAAGACCTTCGAATTATTTCGAATTATTTTACATGGGATGACAAACGTCATTATTGCCATATTAAGCCTTTAATACTCGCGTTTAAAATGTATGTCTTTTATGCTTCGATGGATAATTATTAAACACCGTTGAACACAATTCAGGGAATACACATACGACGACGATAATGATGATGATGATGATGATGATGATGATGATGATGATGATGATGATGATGATGATGATGATGATGATGATGATGATGATGATGATGATGATGATGATGATGATAATGATGATGATGATGATGATGATAATGATGATTACACTTATGATGTAAAAGAAGAAGACGGCGAGGATTATGTATGTGTTTGACGCAAAAATAAAGAATCTAGACAATCATGGTTGAGTGTCTTATATCATGGAACTGGAATTGCACAAACAGACCTACAAATGTTTATTAAACTATCATTTGTGTAAGCAAAATACTTTATTTTGAATATGAACACCTCGTACACATGATGATGACGATGAACCCTATTAAAAGAATTGTTATGTTTATTTTTTTAAGGTATCTTCCGGTGGAATTCGCAAGTTAACCAAGGCCGTGGAACGAGAAAAGCTCTTCCTGAGATATGGCCCCCTTAACATAAAATTGCACAGCGACTTCAAAAACCACGAGCAAGACCCAGTAGCAAATACTCTTCTTACACATTTTCATGCTTCTGACATGTCAGCATTACACAGCAGCCCAAATGGAGACTGTTTCTTTAACTCGGTGTCGCTGTTATTAATCGGAGATGAAACGCGAAGCACGGAATTACGATACAGATGCTGCATTGAAATGGTGTTGAAAAAACACACGAAATAATGATTCTTCCACAATACAAACGACTCACCGTTCTGTGTTCACCATTTGAATAAGACTGTATTAGGTGTGTACATCAAGGGACCGATGCCACAATGAATATGTTCTTAGCAACTTCAATGTTGTTAAATCTCCCAATAAAGGTCATGTATCCCGCAGTCAATAGTGCAAACACCTACATTTTTAAGACGCTGAATACGCTCATCAGACCTAAATTTGCCGATCAAAAACCAGGAAATCTAACATTGATGTGGACGAGCATGAGTGTGCCTACAAAACCACCAACGGATGTTGAGCCATGGGTAGCTAATCACGTTGTTCCTTTAGTTGACAACGTAAAACAAGGCGAAATATATTCCATGACACATTTCCGACGTTTAAAAGAAAGCCAAGACAAGACTCACTCCTTCCAATCGGAAAATAGATATGATGTTTTGCAAAACGAAGTCATCGAGATGCATGACGAAGATACTGACAAAGGCAGCCCACATTTATTGACAATGGAACGAACGAAAATAGCAAGTTCAACTCGGAAACGAACATTTAACACACAAAAGCCAAAGATCAAGAACGGTCATGTCAATAATGCTCATAGACATATCGAAAAACTGAGCACGACTCAAAACCAAACACATAAGGAAACAAAGTATGTGTACGTTACTGCAACGAATATTCGAGATCATGACTATGCAATTACAACTGGTGTTCGCCAATCGGGGAATACACACTTGCAATCAGAACCATTTTTAAATGAAGCCGTCGAATACACTCCTTACAGAATTGGAACTGGATCTATCTCTGAAAGTACAGATCAACTGACAGAAGATAAAATGAGAACAGATGAACATCCTACCAATACTTCAAAAACAGATACGCTGACCGAAGATACACGCATATCAGATGAACCCCCTACCAAAACTTCAGAAATAGATACACTGACCGAAGATACAAGCATATCAGATGAACCTCTTACCAATACGTCAGAAATAGATACACTGACCGAAGATACAAGCATATCAGATGAACCTCCTACCAATACGTCAGAAATAGATACACTGACCGAAGATACAAGCATATCAGATGAACCTTCTACCAATACGTCAGAAACAGATACAGTACACAGACTGAAGAAAAAAGAATATCAGATGAACCTCCTACCAAAACTTAAGAAACAGAGATACTGACAGAAGATGCAATCAATACAGATGACACCCATGAAACCGATGAGGTGTCAACATTTATATATGGACCATTAGACAAGTTTTTAGATATAAATGACGTTATACGAATTTTTAGTGGCCCGTTTGCTATTCTTGGTGAAATACCGACCGGTAGGAAAAATGGACACTATTTCATCATTAATAACGGGAATAACAACGAAAGACGTCTGGCTGGAAAAAAATCACAATTTTGGGATGACTGTGGTGCCTGGTCGAAGGGAACTTCTCCTATGTTTTCGTTTCTTTACAATGATGGAAACCTGCAAACAATTCTTAAGACAGAAGGGTTATACTGCGTCGAAAAAATGAAAAACAGAAAGAAAATATATGAAACAATCGAACCTCAACCATCTACAAACCAAATATTGACGATACAACGGTTATACAACACATTGAATGTAAGCGAAGAAGAAATGCAGCAATTTAAAAGAAGCTGCATTTGGATAGTCAGCCGCCCTGACAATTTAACACAACTACCTTTGGACGTTGCTGTTGTAGAATACATAGGTACTTTTCCGGAAAGAAAACGACATGGGTAGGCCAAAAGTTCTTCCGCCCCCTTTTATATTCGAACTTAACCTGGGGTACAAAGTCAACTGTCAAACCTGCTCAAAACACAGACTGTTAAATCAGTGGAGCAAACTATGAGCAAAATGCACACAGATGATTTTTCTAAGCAACGCAACGAAAAACAATTAAGAAATATAAAGTACACATCGATGAAATCAAACAATTCAGTACCATCAAATCCGGCAGACCAACATTCATACATACGAATTCTTCAACCAAAACATATTCCTCTTTTTTTCACGACATTGCTGACAACCTATCCAATGTTGAAATAAAAAATCTGGTCATCGGTTCAGATGAAGAAAAGGCTTTTCTAGCAGCAATGGAACGGTACGCATACGCTGTACACTAGGCATTTGCGTCAAAACACGAACATTTACATGGAAGATAAGATCGGATTTCCACTGATGGTGCGGCAACAAATATGTCACGCCATTTATGGACGCGATGGATTGACGTCATCAAATGATGACGACAGTTTTGATTATCGCCTTAACCAAATAAGAAGATCAATAGAAATATTCGATAACAACGTCGTAGACAAAAAGTTCCTTCCATACTTTAATGACAAACTAGTACCAACTTTAACGAATTATATTATGCAACCATAAAAGAAGAAAAGAATCGGATACGGATGGACGAACAATAATTGTGAATCAGCTAATCATATACTCAAGGCCGCCACGCGTTGGAAACAAACAGAGATACCAAAATTTATAGAGGTAATAAGCAGCATAGTCAATAACGAAACTACAGAGCGTTGCAGAGCTATAGAGGGCATGGGCAACTATCAACTTACAGACAGATATGCCCATCACTACCAGCCAATTGACAATTGGTCGGGAATGTCGCAAGAGAGCACAGATTTTCGGCAAAGAAAATTCTTGTCTGATAAGGGGCGTGATAGGGGTGTGGTTCAATCCACTAATGGTCTGCGCACATTCTACAGAGCACCCTCATCAGGCAAAAAAACCAAAACAAGTTAAAAGGAAAAGGGCAGACAAGTCGCACACACCTATGAAACGATTAGTGCTTGGAACAAATCAGTCACAATGAACGTCCTGTCAGTAAAATCAGACTCAACAAAACATACTATATATTTCACCGACGTTGTTTTTCAATAAAAACATGCACTCGTATACCGTTAAAATCCACGGTGTTTTATTTTATCATTTGCATTAATAATATTACTGCTGATAGTCGTGTAATTTTTCTGAATACAGATTACAACGAAAAATATTGATGTTGTTTTAATATCTACATAATAGTAGTCTTGCATTTAATGGCTGGAAGTACTTTTATCTTCAGTATGTGTTGTATGTTATGTGCTGTTTTAAACATACTCGTTAGGGCATTACAGTTAAAATAGCGCGTTTTTTCTCACTCACCTTCTGCAAAATGTGTAATTTTTAGAAAAACGGACAACATTCTTACGCTTATGTACGTTCAGACCATAGCTTGTTCACGTGTGTAAACAGCATACGGTCCAAGAAGAAGTAGTAGTAGTAGTAGAGCTAGTGGTAGCAGTGATGGCGATGGTAGTAGTAGTAGTAGTAGTAGTAGTAGCAGTAGTAGTAGTAGTAGTAGTAGTAGTAGTAGTAGTAGTAGTAGTAGTAGTAGTAGTAGTAGTAGTAGTAGTAGTAGTAGTAGTAGTAGTAGTAGTAGTAGTAGTAGTAGTAGTAGTAGTAGTAGTAGTATTAATAGTAGTAGAAGTAGTAGTAGTAGTAGTAGTAGTAGTAGTAGTAGTAGTAGTAGTAGTAGTAGTAGTAGCAGTAGCAGTAGCAGCAGCAGCAGTAGCAGTTGCAGTTACAACAGCAGCAGCAGCAATAATCGAAAAATTATGAACAATTATGATTATTGTTTTCATTTTTAATTTACATTTACCTTTCAAATTTATATCGAATACACGGCATATACCGTTTATACAGGCGCTCTTGTTTCAATTACTCCAGATATTTGACATTTGTTTTGAAAAAGGCACTCACTTTGTACAGCACTGTGACTTAATACTGCATGTACATCTATTTTCTCAAGGGATACTATTAAATTTCTTACTATTCTGTTTATATCTTGCCTATGCGACAATAAGGAATTGCAGTTAAAATTTGTGATATAAATTAGCGACTCGTTTATATAAATTAAAATGTGTTGTTTATATTGATCAAATAATCGTTGTTTTCTTGTTAGTTTTGTGAATTTTATTAGTTTTTTTTCGATAAGACGTTCGAAGATATGCATATATGCCTACCTGTTCAAATATTGTTTTGCATAATGTCGTTCAATTTCGCTTTTATGTTCTGCGTCATTATTTGCGTAAATGTATTTCAGTGAAATGGTAAAGCTAAATTACGAAATATTAAGCTATTTTTACATAATGTTTTTATTCTGTTTATGGAATTCATTCAAACTAAAATCGTAAAACATGTAATATTCACATATCATTTAAGGATATTCTTCACCTTAAGTTACTCTCTACAGCAAACCTACATCTGTTAATTTTTTACAATTTAATATTAATAATTTGTATGCTTAATATTTTACACGTTTTTCTAATCAAAATAATTAGTTTTATATCTTATTTAAAGTTCTGGTTCGAACAATTCCTTGCTTTTGGAATTCATATTGATTTATTACTCTTACATTAATTATTAACATTTTATGACAATATCTCAATATGAACTTTAATGTATCGCCAATTTTCATTTTGTCTCAAAGTCCTTGGACGAAAACACTCTTGTGTCTTTGTTTCATGATACAAAAACACAATTTTATTAATAAATCGAATAATTGTATTAACAAAATTACTACCTACGTTGTATGATGTATTTTGAATTTGTTATGAGAAAAACAATATAGATGTTTTTAATTTACATATTTTACCTAAATATTAATTTATGAATAATTACACGTGAAACAAACATGTGAAGTCATTGTTTGAGAATGTACATTCAACAAAATTAAAAAATGTTTAATCAAAACTGTTTAGTAATTTTCGTATGATCAATTCTATTCCCCATTTAGATGCTTTGATATGGAGATATTTAAGCCATATTCCTTATAAAAAATTGTAATCTGCGGTAGTCAGCAAGTTCAAAGTTGCATTCGTTAAGGAATAATCATGCAGTTTTATTAAATGTCAAGAATCGATATGCTCTGTCTAAAAAACTAAAAAAGTATTCATTAATAATTTAACGAAAACACTATATTTTCTAAACAAAGATATCCTTGTTTGCTATGACGACATTTTAAAAGTGTTTCCTTTTCACGCATTCAAATGGTAATAAATTGAATTATTGCCTTTATGTTTGTAAATTTATTTCACACATATTCCTTCCAAACTTAGTGCATACTTTTCTTTAACACTTATTTTGTTCTTCAATTTATATATCACGATAAGCATGTACTGTTAAATGGACAATAAAATTGTTTTTTATTCTATAATACTCGTGTGTTTGTATATTTATATTTTTTAACAAAGAGAAATATGTGAGTGCGTATGTCTACGAACATTGAAAACTACTTCTCCGTACTAAATCGGCATTTTCATGGAATTTTCGTTAATGACCAATGCATTGTTTAAAATAACATTTAAACATTCATTCAACAATCACGGAAATTGAAATTTCATACAGATTTATGTGAGTTAACCCGAGATTTCTCCCGCATTTTATGACCGTCTTGCGGCTCTTAAGGCCCATATATCAATAATTGGCAGGTTCGCAGCGAACATTACCAGGGTAGCCTGAACAGGTTTATTTATATTGCATAAGGGCTGGCAATGCCTGTTTCACAAAAGCAATAGATTATTTTAATCGCAATGAATGTATATTTAAGCATCGGTCTGTAAATATAAAATATAAAAAAATAATTTGAGGTTTTCTGTGACCAAGCTTTATTACTTTGACATTATACAATAGCAAATTATGTTTTAATTCAATGGCAAATTATTGTAACGCTACGTGTAAGTAAATGGGCCAAACATAAAAGCAATGAGCAAGTATACATTATCACGTCTAGATACTGGTATCAGGCGATACATTTGATTGTCCAATTCATTTTGTTTGTACCATAAAACATAACAATTATAAAGTTGGTATTTTCGATTCATTAAATAGTTTCGTAATCTGCACCACGTACTTAGCCGATAAATAACTCTAAACAATCATGTATTTATAATTCATAATTGATGTATAAACCAAAAAAGCTGTTTATATCTGAAATATATATATATATATATATATATATATATATATATATATATATATATATATATATATATATATATATATATATATATATATATATATATATATATATATATAAATGTGTTTAAATTGCTATCTGTCGGCGGGGCTTTTGGGTGTGTGGCTGCCGACCAGCTCGTGCCCTGACGGTAAAGTATTATTGACAGGTGGTAATGGGTTCTTCTATTTGGGTACCAGCTCTCTAATCGCATCTCCAAACAATGTAGATAAATATCATAGATACTTTATTACACATCAAATCATGCTTTTAAACATCGATGCATAAATACTGAGTGCAATGATTAAAACATATAAACATATACACACATACATTACACATTATACATGTGAACAAGTACATATAATACAGGTGCATTGATGTTTCAGGATAGATTACAAAAGCATAATTAACGAATAATAGCTTATAGAATAAACTTATCAGACAAGATTTGAACAATCACATGATACAATCAAAGACAACACATAATGACAAGCACTAACATGAAACAATATAGATAAATATCATAGATAATTTATTACATATCAAATCATGTCTGTATACATCGAGATGTAACATAAATGAAAACAACAACCCGATTATAATTCATAAGCGATAATAATTATATACAAATGCACCATACGACATATCCATCTGATATATAACAAAAATCCATGTTTATAGTCATGCGACGTGAACATTAATTTGTTTCAAATGAGCTTTTATAACGGTTGTTATAATATCGTTATCTTAACGTCATTAAATTCCATTCAATACTGTTCGAGGCATTATCCAAACAAGAAGCAGGACGATAGGATTAATATATGTATTCATTTTGGAGCAAAATAGTCTAAAATATAACACAGGCCTACGTTCATTAAAAACACTTATTTTTCAAACGCTTTAGATAATTTTATGTGTCAATATATGATAGTTTTTTTCAGGGCTATTTGTAAAATAAAAATAAAAAAACCTATAGCTTTATACAGTTTATATATAAGATAAACATTCTTTTTGGGAAAATAATAATTTAAAAACAATAAAGATATATGCATAGATTTACGCTTATACATCAATTTAACAAGACTTTATTTAAAAACAAAGAACATTCAATAGACATATTATGCGAAATAAAGTATGTGCTTATCGGAAGATATGTACTATCAAATATATAGAATTTATATATTAATCATACAAATACCGGCTTTACTGGTGCAATTTTGGTATTGGTGTTGTGTAGCCTAACAGCGGTGCTCTGACTTGGCGTTCATATCCGCGGATATGAATTGAGAGTTACTGAAATTAAAAATGCCAATAAAAAACGCTTTTAAATTAGTTCGATCGTAACATAAGACATAAGCAAGGTGTTTTTTTTTTGTCCCAGAATGATTTTCATACAAAAAATAAAGGAAAATCCATTTAATAAGCCGTTATTTGTTCATATCCGTACTTTCCATTCATATCCGCGGATATGAGTCATATACGTATTTTAGTCATACCCCAAAACTTGAGGTTGTATTTACAACAAAATGAAAACCAGACGTCGTTTAAGTCGTATAAGACAGGACAAAGATGGCGAGGCTTTTGAAACTGAACTGTTCTCAGATTTAAATAAAGATGAAAATCCAGAGAAAACTCCAAAACCAAATCATGATGGTATACTGTTAGAGACTATTTTCCGGACGTTTTAAAATATATGTATTTCGTATCCGCTTTCGAATTGTGTTATTCTATTTAATTAAATTCTTGCTTTATTAAGGCAAGTTGTTGGTCATCAAAAATTGAAAATTGCTTAAAAGTTTGTGTTGGTAGTCTTTAACGCATGCGGCAGTTGTCTGGGGAAATTAATAGTTGCTCTTGAATGGTTTGATTTCCAGTCGTTACACCCCCTGGACGTTACACCCCTAGTCATTACACCCTCTATGCCTGGACATTACACCCACCAAGATGTATACATAATTGATTAGGTTACTAAGGTGTGATCACACCTACCATGGGGCACACTTCACTTGATTAATGATGTTTCTGCTTTAATGTGTGTCCAATGGGGGTCTGTCCAACTATTTGTTACATATTAACCAACTACATCATGTGGAAAGTTTGGAATCCTAATAATACTTTCTTATTTTTACATAAATGAAATTCAATTTAATGGTCTTGAATGGGACAATACTGGGTATAACTTGGTATCTGTGTTTTATCTGTTTATATAACTTATATAATTATTAGTCTCTATAAAAACATATCCATTAATTATTAATAATTAGAAAATATTTGTTACATATTAACCAACTACATCATGTGGAAAGTTTGGAATACTAATAATACTTTCTTATTTTTAAGTTGATCTTATGTTGCATTAAGACTCATGCCCCAATTTAGTGTTTTAAATCATTGACACAGTTTTGTGTCATCATTTATGAAAAACAGTTTGTAAAACTAACAGTAACACTGTGCCACTTCGATAAACATTGGACCTATTTGGGAAACATTAGGGCCAGACAAAGACCCTCTAACTGTTTATTAGGGGCCACACAGACTAGTGCCAATTAGGGCCCTCCCATACTGTGAAAACATGCTTTGATTGCTACAGTAAGTGACAGATTCCTGTTAATTGTGTTTCAATATAAAAAAGTATTTCTTCAATGATCCCTCATTATCAATTCTGACTTTAAAGTTTAATGATATTGTAATTAATGAACTTTGAAGTCTGCAGTAAAATTGTATATATCATACAGTGACAATATGTTACTTCTATTTCAATATCTAACAAACTCACTGAAACCAACAGATATAGGATATTTTTACTCTATTAATACTTGCTTTAAATAATTTGAGCAACCATTAATCTCATCAGTGTCATCTTACATGACAAATCCAATTAGTGGTTCATAAGTTGATTACACCTTTCTAATCTAATTAATATCTTGGTGGGTGTAATGTCCAGGCTAAGAGGGTGTAATGACCAGGGGTGTAACGTCCAGGGGGTGTAATGACTGGACACCAATGGTTTGAGCTTTTATGAGTACATACATACAGCTCAAAGCAACCTGGAGGGTCAGTAGCCGGGAGTTGGATTATTGCAATTGGGGAAATAAAACTAACTGCTCAACAAAACAATTCAGTGCCCTGACAGTGTTACATTTAGTCTTAGATTGAACAGTATGTTTATTGAACAAACTAGGTACATGTTGCATACATGCAAGAAATTTTCAGATCCGAATCAGGACATTCCATTTAAATTGTCAGGACATTTGACCAGAAATCAGGACATCTAAAACGATCAATCATGCCACCTTTACTGTAGTCAGTAATTAGTATATTACTTACAAGACCTTATTATTTCTCGCAAAAATTGACGATAAATGTGTTTGATAATTTCATGAACACAGAGTGAGACAATCACCATTTTTTGG
Organism: Dreissena polymorpha; assembly: GCF_020536995.1. Classification (NCBI taxonomy): domain Eukaryota; kingdom Metazoa; phylum Mollusca; class Bivalvia; order Myida; family Dreissenidae; genus Dreissena; species Dreissena polymorpha. The sequence goes on from NC_068359.1 coordinate 86,045,040, forward strand.
AAGTAAACACACATGGGCACTATGCAGAGGAATCCATGACGTGAAATTTCGGGGCATGCCTCTATTTGACATCCATTTGGGACAGAGGCAGGTGTAATCGTTCAACGTGATGTGTGACGTGAGCACTGTTTTTATTCAACCAAACATCAATTAACTCTAAATTTAGATTGATGCAATATGGTCATATTGTTTTCTGAAAATCAGTCAAAAACGAAAGTAAATCTATGCGAAACATCGATTTGTACCGGTCCGCACTCAGTTTGTTTGATATACCAAATTGGTGTTTTTACAGGTTTGTTAACCTCGGGTGGTATAATACACAGAATACAGCGTAATAATATCTTTGGACTTTATTTGGGCCATGAAATACAAAAGCCGTCTGCTTTAAATTCACTACGATGCATCTATCACTAGGAATAAGCAACCCCTATCATAAAAACACCATGGTGTGAATGCCCGTTAAAATCAATAATTTGCCGATAGATCGCTGAAAAGGTGTTAAAAACAACACTGGATCACTCGACTAGTAGATATGGTTTGTTTATGGGGGCAATAAAGGGATTAGCGATGGTAATTTAAGCCAGACAGAGCTTTATTAGAAAATGTTATTGTGAACTTATAGAATTTCAGTTGATTTTTACGAATGTCAGGACAAATTGTGTCACATCGAGACACCGGGACAAACACCTCAAAAGCAGGACTGTCCCGCCAAGATCGGGACGTCTGGCATGTATGTGTATGACAGATAATTGTTTATGATGCTTCTATGTTGATAGGGTTTAGTGTACTGTTTTGTTTTAATTATTAGGTAACTTCAATTGTGAACTTTTTCAATAGGTCATGTTTCAACATTTTTCAACATCTTGCATACATTTTCTATTTATAATCAAGGTTCTGATTAACTTCTGTAAATTTTTATATACATGTAAAATGTCTTATTTAAATGAAATAAAGTTTTTGAGTCATTAATTTCGCTGTTTAAAAAATGTTCCAGAACATATCTTTCAGTCACGTAATTCCAGTGAAATAAGAAAACAATTGAATATCCACTAAACTTATGCAAACAATTCAAAATAAAATGATTTGCCTTTCAAAATGTATATAATTTCTGTGAAATTCATGTCAAATTTGTTTATTGAGACCCTGTTTTGCCATGCAAGAGATGCTAGTGCCATGTGCACTTTAATAGCACTAATAGCAAACTGCGTAGGCAAATCTGAGACAACACTAGTCAGGCCCAACTTTTTATTGGGGTCGCCAAAACAAGAAACACAAAAATTAATTCATTTTCTTTCATATAAGATGTAATATCCAGCAAAGAAAGCATATATATATACATGTATTTCTTATTATAAGCTTTAGTAGCCTTCCATTCTAGTACAAAAGAAGAAAAAAATCCCTACCTACCGACCCTGTATTTTTTCCAAGGAGACCAGAAACGGACCTATTTTTGTTTGGCCTCACATAAATCAATTAAGCACTACTTTCAGATGATTTTGATGAAGGGAACGATGCAGGTCAAGGTGAGCTCAATAGCGATGATGAGCCCCGGATGATGTTGGTTTCCATGACAGCAAGATGTCGGTCTTGGCGGAGCCGCGGTCTGCCATGAGGCAGGTGGATAGGGGGCAGTCTGTGAAGAAAGAGGAAACTGGATGCACAGTTCAAGGCACAAAATGTGTGAGAACTTTGTTTAAATATATGTGTAAAAATGCTAATGAAGCATCGCCCCAGATTAACCTTTGCAGTTCCCATAGGCTAATCAGGGACGACACTTTCCTCTTTTATGTAATTTTCATTTTAAAGGATGTCTCTCCTTAATAAAATTTCAGCATATGCAGAAAGTGTCGTCCCACTCAACCTGTGTGGTATGACACTTTTTGCACATGCAGTAAGTCCAGTTTTCCCTAAATGAAAAAGGTGTGGGATTGTTTTTGTGTCCTAGTCTTAATAATATAAGATAAAATATGCAAATAAACAAAAATGAGGCTCAGTTTTAGTAGTTGGGCAATGAATATGAGGGTAAAGAAGAAATATAGACTGCTTTTTTCATCTTTGTTTAAATCTGTTAATTTTATCATTATGTTTTAGTCTTAAACAAGGGATGAACAGTGCAACTGAACAAAATTAATACTCAGTTTTAGTAGTTGGGCAATATATATATATATATATTATAGCTTGTGTGCATTGAAATTCTTGAGGTTTTATTTTTCTGACTGAATGAATAAATATATCTAAATAAAAATGGTAAAGTGCATTTTTATGTGCAGGCAAAAAAACTGGAAGAACTTTCAAGTAAGAAATTGCCAGATGATTTCTTTGCAACTTTGGATGAGGCAGTCATATCAAAACCCAAAGTAAAAAAGGAGAAAAAAGGAAAATGAATAAACAGCAAGAAGAAGACAGAAAGGGACCCGGTGACTATTTAATATGTTCTCAAGGAAACAACTAATAAAGAGTTAAATAACTGAAAAAAGGAATAATAAAAATAGTATTTTTTAGGAAAAATGGACCATTGACATAATTCAAGTTTACAGTATTGTTCTGCTCCATTGGAGTTAAAAGCTGCCAAGTTTTTTAAATTATCTATTGAAACCTGTAGACAGTGTTCTCCATATGCACCGACAGCCGGGGATTTCATTGGTTACTCATTCCCATAATATCAATGCAAATTCAATTTAATATTTAATTTCTTAGTCGCTGTTTTCTTTGAAAATATAACTGGCTACTCATTTTTTTGTTGAGAACACTGCTGTTTAGCATGTAATGTTAGGATATCAAATACGGAACTAAATAGAAAATATAGAAAAGCATATGTTTAAATATGAAACACATTGTTCCAATGGTCTTCCTTTCACAGATGTTGGTGAACCGAGTCCAGTGAAGAACTCCAGAGTCACTTTCACAGAGGACTTCATCTCTCTAACTGACCGGTATGTGACTTCATCTCTCTGACTGACTGGTAGGTGACTTCATCTCTCTGACTGACCGGTAGGTGACTTCATTTATCTGACTGACCGGTAGGTAACTTCATCTCTCTGACTGACCGGTATGTGACTTCATCTCCCTGACTGACCTGTATGTGACTTCATCTCTCTGACTGACCGGTAGGTGACTTTATCTCTCTGACTGACCGGTATGTGACTTCATCTCTCTGACTGACCGGTATGTGACTTCATCTCTCTTACTGACCAGTAGGTGACTTCATCTCTCTGATTGACCAGTATGTGACCTCATCTCTCTGACTGACCGGTATGTGACTTAATCTCTCTGACTGACCGGTATGTGACTTCATCTCTCTGACTGACCAGTATGTGACTTCACCTTTCTGACTGACCAGTATGTGACTTCACCTTTCTGACTGACCAGTATGTGACTTCATCTCTCTGACTGACCGGTATGTGACTTCATCTCCCTGACTGACCAGTATGTGACCTCATCTCTCTGACTGACCGGTAGGTGACTTCATCTCTGTGACTGACCAGTATGTGACTTCATCTCTCTGACTGACCGGTAGGTGACTTCATCTGACCGACCGGTATGTGACTTCATCTGACCGACCGGTATGTGACTTCATCTGACCGACCGGTATGTGACTTCATCTCTCGTACTGACTGGAATGTTACTTCATCTCTCTGACTGACCGGTATGTGACTTCATCTCTCTTACTGACCAGTATGTGACTTCATCTCTCTGACTGACCAGTATGTGACTTCATCTCTCTTACTGACCGGTAGGTGACTTCATCTCTCTGACTGACCAGTATGTGACTTCATCTCTCGTACTGACCAGTATATGACTTCATCTCTCTGACTGACCAGTATGTGACTTCATCTCTCTGACTGACCAGTATGTGACTTCATCTCTCTGACTGACCAGTATGTGACTTCACCTTTCTGACTGACCGATATGTGACTTCATCTCTCTGAGTATGGGGTATGTGACCTCATCTCTTTAAATGCAAGAAGAATGAAAAAATTAGTTAGTACAATTGAAATTATGTCTTGCAAAGTGTTGGTTTTAGATGGTAACCAAAAGTTTGTCATTCCAATACTTTTTACCAACCCACTTGGGGCATTTCCCTCCTGGTTTAATTCCTCTGGCATTTGAATTCCAAACCGTTTGCTATTTCTGCAATAACCAACACTTAGCCGGAAAATATTTATTGAATACACTGATCAAAAAAGAAGTTTGCAAGAAAGTAATAAGAACCATTGTTCAATGTGTGTATACACGGACTATACCATGGCTTTTTTCCTTGATTACGGAAAAGTGTCTGGTCTGGCCTTCCAAATTGGGGGGAAAATTATCAGCAAAACTGAGAAAGGGAAACAATTCCCTAAGTAAGCTTGATATTTGGGGAAAATTGCATAATTTAAATGAAATTCTCTTAAGGGAAGGGACCTTTCTCTTAGGGGAAGGGTCCTTTATAAGGCCCTTGCTTAAGAAGGAAAAAAACCGCAATGGTATAGCGGCTCTATTGAAGTTTGTTTGACTTCATTTTTATCAAACATTCTCTGAATATATGACCAAGGTCATGCAAAAATTGATGCCATATTTGGCCAACATAACTCCTGTCTGCTATAATGTCACACAACGTTTCTAGGTATCATAAGCAAGAAGTCCATTTATTTGAGACCACTTTAAAATCACTAAGTTTGCTAACGCGGTCAACAGTTGTTCTTGTTTCCATGTTTTCAGCGTCAGTCGTGTAGAAGTGGCAGAGCTCAAGAAGTCTGACACAGACAGTCGCACACTGAGTCAGGCTGCAGCAGCATTCCGTCAGAGCAGACTGTATGGGTCTCACATACCCAGAGAGTCAAGTAAGTCTTACACAGACAGAGCACACTCAGTCAGGCTGCAGCAGCATTCCGTCAGAGCAGACTGTATGGGTCTCACATACCCAGAGAGTCTAGTAAGATGTGAACACCATAGTAAACTACATATCTGGGAAAACAGGGTTTAATGCATGTGATTTAAGTATCGGCCCAGATGAGCCTGTGCAGTCCAAACATGCTAATCTGAGATGACACTTTTCGCGCACATTTTGGAAGAGATCGCCTTTAAACGAAAAACTCCCCAGGAGATGAAATTGGCGTTCCTGATAAGCCTATGTGGACTGCACAGGCTGATATAGAAAGATGCTTTGCACACATGCATTAAGCACTGTTTTCCCAGAGTGAAGCTTAATAATGAATTATCATTATAAAGTATGCCACAAGATGTTTCTTTTGAAGCAGCTTTGACTGTGTGGAAAACTTCGAAAAAGGCTGAAAAGATAGCAAACAATTTATGAACATTCTGCTAATCTATCAAACATGTTAGAACTAATCCAAATATAAAAAAGGGTATGTTAAATGATACATCAACAAAAAAACAGTACGATGGTCATATTTATGAGGATAAAAAGTTTATTCTTCTTTAAATGATGAAAAAGGGGTGAAAACTTGCAACTTTTAATCGTTTGCTGGCCAGCAATTTGTTGGTAAACTCACTCCTCTTCTCAATGGATCCAATTGACTTCCGTTTCACAACATGCACATTGAAAATTTGTATAAAATTAGGCTTCTGCAACCTTATGTACAATAAAGGCATATCTTTTTATGCCCCGGATCAAATGATTGGGGGTATGTTGTTTTTGGCCTGTCTGTCTGTCGTTCTGTCTGTCATTCTGTCCAAAAACTTTGACCTTGGTCATAACTTTTGCAATATTGACGATAGCAACTTGATATTTGGCATGCATGTGTATCTAATGGAGATGCACATTTTGAGTGGTGAAAAGTCAAGGTCATCCTTCAAGGTCAAAGGTCAAATATCTGGCTTCAAAGCAGCACAATAGGGGGCATTGTGTTTCACAAACACAGCTCTTGTTTTTGATTAAACAGGGACTTTTTTATGTTTTCTTTACTTAAGAATTTCTCCTTCATTATGTAATCAATTAGATTTGTGTGCCCTCTTTAAAGAAGGCAGCCCATAACAATGCGAGTTTCTTCCTTTAAAGTTCCTGTCTCAGCCATAAGTTTGCCGTGTATGATGATGGATTTTAAGATATTTATTCAAATCTGATAACCATGGTTAGACGATGTGCTCTTTGTATCAGCAGTATCCTCACCTCAAAGGTCAAGGTCACGCTAGCAGACATTTCCAAAAGAGTCAAAGGTGGCAGAAATTTTACTTAAATTTTCTCATGTACCGGTTTTATGGCCCATGGGTTTTAAAATAAATTTGCACAAATGTTAACCATTATAAGACAGTGTATTGCTTGTAACTTTTTGTGTCTTTACCTCAAAGGTCAAGGCTACACTTTGAGATCAAAGGTCAGATATGGAAATTCCTGTCCCTGCAATAACTTTGCAAAATATTGATATTTTTAATATCTTAAGGCTAATGTAAACTGTAAAAAGAAAATGTGTTGGATGTAACACCAATCTTCCTCCCTCCAAGATAAACGTTACTCTTACAAGTTGAAGGTCTAATGTGAAGATGGTTGTCTCAGATAGGTTTGGCATATATTGATGCTTTTTATGCCCCCGGTAGGGTGGCATATAGCAGTTGAACTGTCCGCCAGTATGTCAGTCTGTCCGTCTGTCCGAACACTTTAATGGTCATAACTTTTTTTATATTTAACATTTGGCATGCATGTGCATCTCATGGAGCTGCATATTTTGAGTGGTGAAAGGTGAAGGTCATCCTTCAAGGTCTAATGTCTAATATATGGCGTCTGTCCGTCCGTCCGAAAACTTTAACATTGGCCATAAATTTTTCACTATTGATGATATCAACTTGATACTTGGCATGCATGTGTATCTCCTGGAGCTGCACATTTTGAGTGGTGAAAGGTGAATGTCAAGGTCATCCTTCAAGGTCAAATGTCTAATATATGGCGTCTGTCCATCCGAAAACTTGAACATTGGCCATAACTTTTTCACTATTGATGATAGCAACTTGATATTTGGCATGCATGTGCATCTCCTGGAGCTGCACATTTGAGTGGTGGAAGTTCAAGGTCAAGGTCATCCTTCAAGGTCAAAGGTCAATTCTTTTTTTTATTTCAAAGCAGGGCAAAAGGGGGCATTGTGTTTCTGACGAACACATCTCTTGTTGTAATTATTATTTTTAACAGATGTTAACCATCATAGACAGCGCTGCGCGCATAGCAACCATCTCCCTACTTTAAAAGAACACAAAATAGAATATGGGGACATCTTAGTCCTATAGAAACATGTGATGTTTATTCTTAATATTGAAATATATATTAATATTATTATACTGAGGGATATTTTGTTCAATGACGCTTGACGAATGGTGTTGTGTGAGAATTTAAATTAAAATATGCATGAGCATAAAGTGTCGTCTCAGATTAGCCTGTACAGTCTGCATAGGTTAATCAGACACAACACTGCCTACCATAGATTTTTGTCTTGAAGAGTATTCATTGAAACAAAAAAATCCATAAAAGTAGAAAGTTTCGTCCTTCATGAGCCTTTGCAGACTACACAGGCTCATCTGGAATGACACTTTACGCACATGCATTAAACCCTGTTTTGCCAGAGCAAGGCTTAGTTATTAAAATGTGTTGCAGACAAAGATAGACTTGGGAAGGCAGAGAAGAGAAAGTTCAATAGAAGCTGCAGATACTGAAGAGCTACCAAAACTTGGGCCTTGTGGTGTTGTGGTGTTGGAGTTTAACTGAGTCGAGTTCTGGGAAAGCAGGCCTTAATGCATGTGCATTAAGTGTCATCCCAGATTTACCTGTGCACAGGCTAATCAGGGACGACACTAACTGCAGACTCTGGATTTCGGTTGAGGAGACCTCCTTTAAACAAAACAATCCATGCAAGTTTGCCTTATTAGACTGTGCAGACTGCACAGGCTAATCTGTGATGACACTTTAAGCGCATGCATTAAGCCCAGTTTTCCCAAAGTGAGGCTTGTTTGGACAGCAGACAATTTCAAGGGTGTGCTGCAACTAGTTGCCAGAATATCCCTCAGTGAAAGAACTGTTTAAGTTATGAGTAAGAATGGGAAAATTTTTATGTTGTTGTTTGTTCTTTGAAGTAGCAAACTGTATGGAACTCATTTTTCTGAAATTTTGATAATGAAAGATACTGGCAAATATTAGTTGAACAACACATCAATATGCTAAGATTATGGTGAATAGGTATAAAACATACATTTGGAACATATAATTGTACTTACATTTACAAGGAAAAATTATACTGATGTGTCAGTCATCAAAATTAGCAGTAAGACTCGGACTATCCATTTTCTGATATTATTATTTAAAACCTACAAAATGTAAGACGGCAATATGAACTGAAGAAACTGAGCAAACTTGATACAAAATGTACACATATATTGCTTGCAAATTCATAAAATGCTTTTATTAATCAATGATTAAATCGAATGATACCTTCTAAAGTCTTTTTTTTTAAATCCTGCATCTCTTTTTATGCTCCCCTAAAAAAAAATTTGGGAGCATAGTCACCGCTTCATCCGTCCGTGCGTGTGTCTGTCCGTGCACAATTTTTGTCCGGGCTATTTCTCAGCAATTAATGACCGAAATTCAATTAAACGTTATGGGAAGCTTCACTACCAAGAGGAGATGTGCATATTATCAGCCGGTTCTGGTCGCATGATATTTCACAGAGTTATGGCCCTTTGAAATTTTCCATTAACTGTTCATATCGTGCAAGTCTTGTCCGGGCTATTTCTCTGCAACTAATGACTGGAATTCAATGAAACTTTATGGGAAGCTTCACTACCAAGAGGAGATGTGCATATTATCAGCCAGTTTTGGTCAGATGATTTTTCACAGAGTTATGGCCCTTTGAAATTTTCCATTAACTGTACATATAGTGCAATTCTTGTCCGGGTGATTTCTCAGCAACTAATGACTGGAATTCAATGAAACTTTATGGGAAGCTTCACTACCAAGAGGAGATGTGCAAATTATCAGCTGGTTCTCGTCGGATGATTTTTCACAGAGTTATGGCCCTTTGAAATTTTCCATTGTACATATAGTGCAATTCTTGTCCGAGCTATTTCTCAGCAACTTATTACGGGAATTCAATGAAACTATGGGAAGCTTCACTACCAACAGGAGATGTGCATATTATCAGCCGGTTATGGTCGGATGATTTTTCACAGAGTTATGGCCCTTTGAAATTTTCTATAAACTGTACATATAGTGCAATTCTTGTCCGGGCTATTTCTCCCCAACTACTGACTGAAAGCTTTATGGGAAGCTTAACTACCTTGAGGAGATGCACATATTATTTGTGGGTTCTGGTTAGATCATTGATTTAGAGAGTTATGGCCCTTTTAAATTTTTAAGTTGCTAAACCATCCATCGTATTATTTTGTTCAAAGTAATGCCCCTCAAAACGTTTCCTTTTATCTGAATATATAGTGCAATATTGAGACAAAAAACCTTTGGGGAGCATCACCCGTCTCCGACGGTTTCTTGTTTAAAGTTTGTCCAAGAAAGCAACATAACAGTAGGATAAAATTAGTCGAGTTATGCCTTACTACATGTAAGTTCTGTGGAATAATGAGATAAAATTGTTTTAAAAGAGCTTTACATGAATTACATTATTTAGTTCACAGGAAGTCTAATTCCTTTGTAAAAAATGAATAACCTCCAGAATATATGTTCACAAATAACATTTACTTTTTTTAATTTGGTGTATATTTTCTGTTTCTATAATGGGAGAACTTAATCAATTGATAATCTTTGGTAAGTCTTCCTTTACATTTTCCTTTAAATCCTTTAGTATAGAACATTAATATTGGAATTTAGATTTTGAAGTGATTTTTAGCTCATCTATTTTTTTTTTTAAATTATGAGCTATTGTCATCACCTTGGCGTCGGCGTTGGTGTCCGGTTAAGGTTTGCGTTTAGTTCCACTTTTCTCAGAAAGTATCAATGCTATTGCATTCAAACTTGGAACACTTAATATCATGAGGGGACTGGGCAGGCAAAGTTAGATAACTCTGGCGTGCATTTGACAGAATTATGTGCCCTTTTTATACTTAAAAAATTGAAAATTTTGGTTAAGTTTTGTGTTTAGGTCCATTTTATTCCGTAAGTATCAAAGCTATTGCTTTCATACTTGCAACACTTACTAACTATCATAAGCGGACTGTGCAGGCAAAGTAATGTAACTCTGACTGGCATTTTGACAGAATTATGTGCCCTTTTTATACTTAGAGAATTGAAAATTTGGTTAAGTTTTGTGTTTAGGTTCACTTTATTCCTACAGTATCAAAGCTATTGCTTTCATACTTGCAACACTTATTAACTATCATAAGGGGGCTGTGCAGGCAAAGTTATGTAACTCTGACTGGCATTTGGACGGAATTATGGGTCCTTTATACTTAGAAAATTTGGTTAAGTTTTGTGTTTTGGTCCACTTTACCCCTAAAGTATCATAGATATTGCTTTCATACTTGGAACACTCGCAAATTATCATAAGGGTACAGTAAAAGGACAAGTTGCATAACTCTGGTTGTCATTTTTACGGAATTATGGCCCTTTTTTGACTTAGTAACTTTGAATATATGGTTAAATTTTGTGTTTCGATCCACATTACTTCTTAACTATTAAGGCTATTGCTTTCAAACTTCAAATACTTTCATGCTATCATGAGGTTCCTGTACCTGGCAAGTTGAATTTTACCTTGACCTTTGAATGACCTTGACTCTCAAGGTCAAATTATTAAATATTGCTAAAATTGCCATAACTTCTTTATTTATGATTAGATTTGATTGATACTTTGACAAAACTACTCTTACCTGACATACCACAATAGACTCCACCCAAACCATCCCCCGTGCCCTCCCCCCCCCCCCCGAATCCCCCCCCCCTATTTTTTTTTTTTTTTTTTTTTTTTTTTTTTTTTTTTTAAGATCATCTCACAAATGACCACCACACCCTCACACTATACCCCCCACCCCACCCCCCCAAATTATTTTTTTTGAAACTGTTAAAAAACAAAGATTTATTTTTATTATTTTATGTTTGAAATACCGTCCAACCATCGCACCTTAGAATCCCCCCCCCTCCCCCCACCCGAATCCCATCCCCCCTCCTAATTTTTTTTTTTTTTTTTTTTTAAGATCATCTCACAAATGACCACCACACCCTCACACTATACCCCCCCCCCACCCCACCCTCCCAAATTTCTTTTTTTTTTGAAACAGTTAAAAAACACAAATTTTTATTTTTATTAATTTATGTTTGAACTACCGTCCAACCATCGCACCCAAGAATCCCCCCCTTCCCCCCACCGATCCACCCCCCCCTATTTTTTTATTTTTTTAAAGATCATCTCACGACCACCACACCCTCACACTATACCCCCCCACCCCACCCTCCCAAATTTCTTTTTTTTTGAAACGGTTAAAAAACACAAATTTTTATTTTTATTAATTTATGTTTGAACTACCGTCCAACCAATCGCACCCAAGAATCCCCCCACCCGAATCCCAGTAGGCTAGTTGACCATGTGACCTCGAATATCTGTCAGTCACTCTGTTTTACTGTGAAATCAAGTCATTGTTTTACGAAATGACGTCATTATTCCACCAAAACTCTCTACTTAAAACTCTATTACAGTGTAAATAAACGGTGCAAAAAAGCATAAAATAACAATAGATGTGTTTGTCAGAAACACAATGCCCCCTATGCGCTGCTTTGAAATAAAATAAATTTCAATATATCATTTGGCAGGTTTAGAAATCTCCCTTTTAAAGCTTATTACTTCCCTTTGATTGATTTTTTTCACTTTTGACCTTGAAGATGACCTTGACACTTTACCACTCAAATTGTGCAGCTTCATGAGATACACATGCATGTAAAATATCAAGTTCCTATCTTCAATATTGCAAAAGTTACAGCCAATGTTAAAGTTTTCGGACAGACGCACAGACTGACAGACGGACTGACGAACAGTTCGACTGCTATATGCCACCCTACCGGGGGCATAACAAGAAATATATGTGGCATGATAAATAGAATTAATTAGGTTGGTGACGTGGATGGAGAATGGTTATCTGGCTCGTCGGAGGATGTCAACGGGTTCGCCTTTGGCTCAGCCGATAAATTCCTCTGACTTGCCAGAACACCATTATCCATCCACGTCACCAACCTATTATTCTCTTTATCTTTACTTTGTGTGTGTCATTGACAACTGCAATTAAACTTTCGAAATTTTCATTAATGCTATTTCTAAAGATATTCTTGGTTCTTTGTTTTACTATGTGCGTTTGGCTATGTTGCTCCTGAATCTAGCATGCTGTTAACATCTATGTGGATCTGTAGTACTTCTTAAGTCGATTGCTATACATGCAATTGTGTCTCGATTCAGAATAAGTCTTCGTTTCTGCATATACCGCCATTATAAATATTTCATGTTTCAAAAAAGGGAACCAGTATTAAAACCCCCAAATTCTAGCGTAGATTACTATTGACGGATGATCACTCTAAACATCAAAATCAGACCTCCGCTATCAACCATGATAGAGCTATATCCGAAATCCTTTGGAATGCGGTGAGCCAGAAAAAAATTCCCCATCTACATTATAGTGTCTATTGTATTGACCAAAATGATTTCCATAACGCTCTCAACATCTTATTCTTGTCAATATTGAATTGATACTTCTAAAAATTATGTACTAAGGTACACTTATGTATAGTATTATACAGCTATTGTATATCTTTGTTTTGTTCAGTTATCGATATTAAGTTAATGGATAACTCGTTTTTTCCAAAATGTGCATGCGCAAAGGAAAAGGCAGATACACATTCAGCCTCCTTATGAAATCATATAACGCAGTAATAATAATTAATCAGTATTATTTGAACTTGATTTTAAATATACATCAAAATCCATTGAAGATATAGCTTGAGAATTGATGTGTAGTATTAGTATTCCATTTAATAGACAGTTATTCTGGTAGTATATGCAAATGTGAAATCTGCAGTACAAATCAATCTTAAAACCAAAATAGTATAAATTAGTTTTAAAATAAGCAAATTGACCCCGTTGAAACTTAAACCTTGAAGCATGTTAAACATGGTCAAAACATGGTTGACTGTGCCGTTGACTCACTCACTGTGGCTTTGACTCTGGACAATCATAACAATCATCAGCAATGACTGAATATTGGTCTGACTGTGTTAAAAAGACATGCTTTAAGAACCATGAAATGTGGTTAGTTTAAAAAATTGTCAAAATCAAGTTTATAAGCATTGAATTGTATAACTTCTAATATCCTAATATCATAGATTTGGTTATTTTTCTAGAGCTTAAAGGTGACTAGATAAGAATAAGATATGTTTATTTCTTAAGACATTATCATCAGTCATTAAGTATGTGCTTTTGTGTGTTCATAGGGAAGTAAGGAGGCTGTAACCAGGACCAGCAGCCAATCAGAGAGGTTTGATACGGCGTGCAACAGACTGGCCAATGAAGCTGTACTGAGATTCAGCGGAGACAACGTCACTGTGCTATTGTTGGCATTGCATAAAAATAGGCCAGCCACTTAGCGATAGTGAAAATGCATAATATAGCAAAATTCTTGAATTTTAACAAAAATGAAAACCAAGAAAGGAACTGGGTTTGTTACCGTATGAGCCTTGTTCTATGAAAATTTGGCAAAATGCATGTGCGTAAAGTGTTGTCCCAAATTAGTTTGTGCAGTCCGCACAGGCTAATAAGGGACGACATCTGCTTTAATGGTATTTTTCGTGTAAAGGAAGTCCCTTTTTACCGAAAATCTAGTAAAAGCGGAAAGTGTGGTCCCTGATTAGCCTGTGCGGACTGCACATGCAAATCTGGGACGACACTTGACGCACATGTGTTTTGCCCAGTTTTCTCCGAACGCAACTCATATTATAAGTTAAACTCTATAGATCTTGGCCAATGGAGATGCCTTCAGCTTCTTAAAATCCAAGACTTTTAAACGACTAAATGTCACCATCTTGGAGGAATAAGTCCATATCATCTGTTCAAAATTAGCAGCGTTTTGCAAAAATGGGTCTTTAGCCATATGAGGCCAGTGTAGCACAGTCGGTCAGGTTTGCTATTAAGTCACACAATGTTTGATGGTCTGATTATCGGACGTGGTGGCTACTGACCAGCTTGCGCACTGCACATTGGTCTGTAGCTGAGCTGGCAGCAAATTGCATAAGACCAATTTTGGCGTGACACTGCACAAATGTGAGCACTGAAACTACGCCCTGGCATTCCGTGAGGTTGTGCAGGTGGACCTTTCTCCCAAATTGTGGCCATAGAAGTAGCCTATGGCAATGTGGTGTATGGAAACTTTTGGTTTTGACGATTAATTGAGTTTTGTTAGGATCAGATGGCATAAAAATGGCAGCATAATCGATTTTGATACAAAGTTATTTTTGGAGTTGTTTTGAATGCTGTTGTTCTTTAATGAATTTAAGTAGTGTTGCTTAAACATTGTTATCCATATTTGATTAATTAAATAATCCTTTTCTAAGGGTTAATAATTTGACATGATTCATTTTGGTACTGGTACTTTGTCGTATAACAGTACAAATCGGCTTGCATTGTTTCCACATTTATAATCCATGGTCTGTATTCACACAAAAATCTTAAAATAAAGTCTGAGATAAAGAGTATTCTTTAAACCGGAATATTCAAGAATCGCTTCAATTGTACATTTTTGTAAGTCAAACATATCTCTCTACATCATTCTTCATGTAGAACATTCTGTTACGGACATTTCACCAACTTGTATATATTGAAAGGCTTGGTGTATTTTTCTTGGTTCTGAGTGAATTCTCCACTCTTGAATTAACTAACTTTATGACTGATTGTAATGTGTTAAGAATGGGTTGGTTAGTTCAAGTCTGGATCCCTCCTTTATGGACATTTCATTTATTATATTGATCTCCTTTTTATCTTTGGGATGATATATTTTTAAGAACATGTTGATCGAATGGGTCTGTTTATTGTGCTATTAAAGGGCAGTCTTAACTTTAATTTTTCGTAAGTTTTTTTTTTAAACGGACACATATTCCAAGCAGATGACATTTAAATTTAGTTCTGATTGCATCATTATTATGAACATTTAACTCTTTCAGTGCTGGAACCGAATTTTGAAGGCCTTTGCAAACAGTTTGGATCCAGATGAGACGCCAAAAAACGTGGCGTCTCATCAGGATCCAAACTGTTTGCTATTCTGATAATATTCTTTGAAAAAAATCGAAACAAATGCTTATTTTAGAAATTCTGCAGACGACATTTTAGCAGACGACAAATTTCCCAGCATGCAAAGGGTTAAATCATGTTAACCTTGTGTAATAACTATGCATGCTGGTAAACACAAATAACCGCCATTATGGTTTGTTTCTGAACATTAGACCTTTAGATCGTTGTTTATTTTCCGATAAACAACGATGATTCAATTTTAATTCTTAAATCGACGATACTGTAATTAAAACTCAAACAAATCAGTAGAAAAAGCATCAATTGAAAGCTGCTGGCAAACCTCAGGGAACCTATTTAGGAATTATCTCCCTTGGACTAAACAATACGAAATGTTGTATTGGAATAAATGGTGTATAAAAAGCATAATTGTACCAGAGAGTCCAGTTGTAAATAAATCATAAATATTTACTTTATGTCCGCCTGTTGTTGTTGTTTTGCTCCATGAATTGCGATAAACTTGTTGCTATATATAGGAGTGCCTTCTGTTCAGATGTTAACGAATGCACCCGTCTTTATGCCCTTTCTTTTTTCTTTCCGGTACTATGATTCGGTGGTAGATATTAAAAACCAATGACCCGATATTGATGAGACTTTACTTGCAGCATCCCTAATTCTTCAGAGCGGCGATATTATAAGAGCCTTCCCGCCCTGTGGTGCTATACAAGAGTTTTTGTCCTTTAATTAGAAATATGAAATTGTCGCGCGAAATTTTCGTTTCCGTGACAGATCTCGTTATTTAGTCGATATTTATAAAATTGTGTCTAAGGCACTTCTAGCAAGAGCCCATGAGTATATTCTCACATCATTTTAATCTGATAATCTCAATTTTTAGCTCGGCTGTTTTCGGAGAAAACCCGAGGTATTGTCATAGCCAGCTCATCGTGTCTTCCGCCGTCCACGTCGTGCCAAAACCTTAACATTTTGTTAACCTTTTGAACATTGGTTCTGAAATGAAAGTGCTTCCACCTAACAACATTGAAACTTCATATGTAGCTGCACCTTGAGAAGTTATACACGCCACACTAGGTAAAGGTCACTGTGACCTCTAAAAAAAAATTCTGACAAGCTTTAATTTCTTCAAAACTGCACCCGCAGCCAAACGTTGGCACCCGTTATGCGGTGCTCTTGTCATAACGATAGTTCAGACATGCACTACATAATTCAGACTCGCCTTTGAAAAACGGGACTTATTACATGTGCGTCAAGTGTCGCACCTAAATTAAATTTTCGCCAAGGAGAGACTACCGGTAATTTTAAACGAAAATATAAAAGCGGAAAGTTTTGCCACTGATAAGCATGTGCGGTCATCACATGCTCATCTGGGACGACACTTCACGCACATTCATTAAGCCTCGTTTTCCCAGAGCGTGGCTCAAAAAGTGTTTGATATCGTTTGTGCTTGTACGCACGAATATGTTGCTTTTTAGATAAACACTTAAAAGGGATTAACATGTTGTACTTCTATAAGCTGTTGCATGCACGTTCTTTAAATGGGTTTTTTCCCTCCTACCAGAGCAGGTCGAGTCGCTGTACAGATGATAGTGATATTAGTACTGCGGTATTCTCATCATTGCTTAAGAGATGGGCCTTCTTGAGTTAAAATGAATTTAAAAAAAAACAAATATGTGCATTAGCTATCAAGATGTCGGTGTCAAAATAAACATTATCTGAGAAGATGACGAGATTACAAATGTTCTTTTGCATGCTTTATTTCTACCTGTAGAACAAACGTTTTTTTACCACGGACGCCACATTTTGTCATTTGTATTAAACAAATCATACAAATTGTCATTGTCATAACCCCTTGTTTTTACTGCATCGTTCGCAACGTATGACATTGGTTCAGAACGTTTGGTTTCGCTGTAACTATTTTTGCTACCGTTTCGTCTATTTTGCGATCCGTAGTCATTCGTTCTATCGTATGTCGGGCTGTTTGAGAGCGCGCTGGTTGTTTGCAGAACCATTCTTTCCATAGCCGAATTCTTTGCAGTGAAGTCCATGTACCATTCGTCTAAATTCATCGAGTTTTCAGCTGCGGTGTCTCGTTGATTAATCAATGGAGCTTTGTTGACGATTCCTGTTTCAATCGTCTTCTGATGTATGTCGCGGCGTTTCCCGTTCATCTTCCCTGATGCGGTAATCGAAGTCTTTCGGTCGCCATTTTGTTCGGATTCATTCGGTCGGTGCCCAGTAGAGATATTTGATTGGTCACAAGATGTTCCGAATCGAGCTGCAAGACGCTTTCTGATTGGTTGTCTCTCGAGTGGAACCATTTTAGACGTAGGAGTTGCTCCTACGAAGGTGTTCATATCGGATGCATCCGTCGTTATATTTTCTTTGTCCTCAGGTGCATTTCCGAAATTAGTTTTTATTACCCCATATTTTTCTTCTTTTCTATTCTTTATGCATTCCGGTTGCCGTTTATCCTCATCAGGAGTCCTTTCCGACGTGTAATCTGTGGGGGTGTCAAATGCCAATTTATCTCTGTACCCAAGTGACGACCTTACTTTTGACGAATCGGGCATGTTGAGTTTGCTACAAGCACTTTGCTTGATCTTATTTGTCATTCTTTTGGGTGATGCCCTAGGTTGTGTGTCGGTCCGCGTCATTTCGAGTTGTTCATCGGAAGTCGAGAATGTAGAGTAAGCCAAAATATGTCCAGTGTTACGGTCGTGGTTTTTAGATTGTCCAATGCATGCTTTAGGTGCATCGTGTAACAGCGCTATCGACTCATGTAATAAACAATCTCTTTCCCTTAATTCGTCCGTGATCCGCACAAATTTATTAGAGGCATCAATCCCTTTGTCATAACATGCTATTTCACAATTAGTTGCCATTTCCAGCTTCCAAGATACTTGTTCGGTCTCGCTCCTTTCATTTTCTAGCCACGGCTTTGACTGTGCTACTGGCGAATGCAAATAGTGGAGTTCATTGGTTGCATGTGACTCAAAATGCTCACCAACGGACTTTGGTCTTCGTTTGTCTGTTATTCTACACGCAAGTGTTTCAAATGACGGCAGTTTTATTTGATCAGCAGCTTTCTCGTTTATCGTCAAATCTTCAAGGTTTTTAGATGCATTAGCCTTAAGTTTATTGCTTTCCTGATCTGCATTTGACACAGTTGCTTCAAACTCATGTTTGTCAACTGATGCGTTATCGTCAGCTACCGAACAGCCAAATGACGAGTTTGTAGCAGAAATACACCATCGACTTTCGTTATCAAAAGTTTGTCTCGGTACCTGAAAACTCGTAGCCACTGTTGCATCTGTTCTATTTTCAGCCGTTTCGCCGGACCTCTTGCCGCAGGCTTTGGAAGCTGCGAAACTTGCCAGATGCTCCATGACTCTAACGTTTAAAGCGTTCCTTGTTTTGTCATCTTCTATACTGTCCAGATAAAAGCGATCTCGGCGACACAATCGTTGAATCCAAGACTGTATGTTGACACCTCAGCGTTGCTACTGTCGAACACTTTCCATTTTACACCAATATTTGACCGCGTTTCCTCGCTTCTTGCAAGTTCTTTCGACGAGCAATTAATGCGCGCCACTTCATAGCTTGTTTGAATGTCCGTCGATCTCTTGAACACGTTGCTTGTGTGTCCAGTAAGGTTAATAACGTTCCTTAGAGGCACCAAATGCTTCGCCGATGCGTCAAATGCTGACCTTTTAAGCAAAGTATGCCCTGGCGAACTTGGATTGCACGTGCTTGAATCATCAACCAATGGCACCACGGAAATTGCATCCCCGTCGAGTCCATGATCTTCAGCACCGTTGACGCCATGTTTACCCCTTGCAAGCGCACCGCTTGGCGTCAGTACTTCTTGGATGGTATAAATGTCTGGTATGGCGTGTGCTACTGAATCGTTCGTACCCGAATTGAGGTGCCGGATGTAGTCCTGAGCAAGCTCCAATAGGTCGGCCTTCTCCAGCTTGGACATGTACAGAGACTGCAACAGATGGCTAATTATTAGACTTGTTTATCAGCGTTTTTGGCAAACAAGGCTCAAAGTATGTGCGTAAAGTGTCCGCACATGCGAATCAGGGACGATACTTTCCGCCTTTATGATATTTTCTGTGTAAAGAAAGTCTTTTCTTAGCAAAAATCCAGTTTTAGGAAAGTGTCGTCTCTGATAAGCTAATTTGGGACGACACTTTACGCACATGCATTAAACCCCCATTTTCACAGAGAACGTCCCATATATTAAATCACTGAAGCTCAATTCGAAATTGTAAGAACATTAATCATAACCTTAACCCATTGATGCCTAGTGTACTCTCACATCCTTCTAAATTGGATCAATTTATATTAAAAATGAGGGATGTCTAGTATATTTATTTCTATCGTGCGGCGTCTCATCTGGGTCTACGCTGTTTGCCAAGGCCTTTTTTTCTAGACGCTGGGCATAAATGGGTTAATGAAAGAAAACACTAGTACGGTGTTACGAGATCGTGTATCAGTATAGTTGATTGCGTCAATTAGTATCGCACTCGAGAATGCCTTTTTATTTTGTTCCAATACGGTGTAAAACAACCAGTCCAGACATATACTATGTCATAGTATAGATTATGACGGCATCGCTTTGTTCGAAACTCAGGCTAGTTCAGATGCACAGAGAAGCTGACTCTGCACTGTGCTACATATGCAATCTGCGAATTAGTAAAAGGAAATGGGCGCATTTTAACTAAAATCCGCGGTCTTTCTTCTTCTAAACCATGAACACAAACGACCGGCACTGTATTGAAAGTAAAAATGTTATAAACAAATTACTGTCTAAGTTCTATATGAGTGTTTTCAGTAGGATAAAATGACAAGCAATTGTACATTGAGTAAACTAACCTAAAAAAATCGGACGGTGGTACGAATGTGTTACAGACAGATCATGTTTATTAACAGATCCATGCACGTTTAATTTCTGAGTATGTTTAGCATACCGATGAATATATACAGTATTTTTAGAATTTTGTCATGCAATTTGTTGCCCAATGTTCACTTACGACAAAGTTCGGCCATTTCTATTAAACTGTTGGATGAAGTATCAATTTCTAAAAGTGAACCTTTCCATATTTGGAAAGCATATACATTGAATATATCAGAATTCAATTTCAATTTTGTTCAAATTTCAAACGTACTAGGTCAGACTTAAACTTAAAGAATTATAACCGTTTAAGTTCGAACTCACTTTGCATATGACGTATGAATGTTAACAAATATTATTCTTACTATTGATTATTTACAGGCGCAGTTGGGATTTTCCAACATATTCTAAAATGTAAAACACAAAACAAATGCACTTCTCTTAAAACAGCTGACTTATCGGTTCACCACAACATACGCGAATATTGAACTTTACAGTCAGACCGTTAACCGCAGTAATACTGTCTGACGTACAGAATTTGGTCGAAGGGCGAAATTGTAAATACTGATTCATATAGCGAACAACTTGAATCATGTAAGTAAATTAACACTTATATTATAAAAGGCTTACCTTTTTGTTTTCCTTTTCTGCGTCGAATTTCATCGTCCGTATGCTAAAGCAAACACAGAATATACATCATTGCAAAATATATATCCAAAAATATTGATTCACCAGTATGCAAACTTCATGTGTAGTATATTATCAGTATTCCAAACAACGGTTATTTAAATTCTTCTTCTTTCAAAATTTAAACTGTCCGCCTTTTTGGTTGGTAGGTAAATAGGCAGATGTCGCACACAATTTACATTCCTCAGACGGCCTTTGCGATGTTTTATTATCTGCAAATTACTTTGTGCTTATTCATTTACCAAACCTACCATTATTTCATGGCCCATCGCATTTAGGCGCGTGCCATAAGGGTTAAGAGCTGTTTGTGTGTTTTATGTCAAACTTGTCGAAACTTTTTATATATTTATGTTGTTACTAAAGGAGGCAGGTTAATAAATCTATAAATAAGCAATTATATTTAATAAAGTGATTGGAGGTTTCTACAGGCTTATGGGCTGTATAAATTTTCAATTGGTAATGAAAAGTGTTTATGAGTGGCGACTGATTATTTCAAATAAATTAAAATTCTTACAAAAACCAATGCCACAACCGCCACGACTACTACTACTACTACTACTACTACTACTACTACTACTTAAACTACTACTTAAACTACTACTACTACTATGACTATAACAACTACTATTGCTGCTGCTGCCGCTACTTCAACTTATGATACTTTGAATGAAAATAACGACGATGATGCTGGTGCTGATGCCGACACTAATGATGATACTGATGACGTCACGTGTGATGATTATGAAACATACATGTTTCACTTTATATGATGTTAAATTAATAAATGAATTTTTCTATTTTGTATGATCCACATTTCAATAAGTACATTCACTTTATCCACTTCCGGAAAGTAAAGGCCGATCTTCCCAGTATATTTAAGTACTGCTGCGCTTTGCCAAGTATAAACCCTCTCTTTGAAGCCGAATACGATTTCGGTTTATTTGTTCGCTCGGCAGACATTGCTTTGTCCCTGGTCTACATGAAACCGTTCAACAGATGGCCCTTGAAATTAATGTTAATTTTACATACGTTCTTTCGTATACCAAATTCCGACATGTGGCAGATGTCGGAGGGTGGGTGGATTTGAAAATCCCGTCGATTTGATTGATTGATTGTGAATTTCCGTTGCAACAGGTGAGCCATGTGGTTGGTTGACGGACATTGACGTAAATTACCGAACACCACACTCGACGATACGATCTTTTCAATAGGTACAGCATACTGATATAAATTAACTGCTGAGCGTTTTTTTATGACATGGTCCATATCTAGATGTAAATTTATTGGGCGCATCTCTTTGTTCAAAATATATATTATAGTAAGTGATAGCAATGCTGGCGTAAATTGCATGAAATGATATGGTCGTTTGGCGCGCGACGCACACGCGACTGGAGTGATTTTAAATCATCGTATCAATGGCAGGATCTTCAAAATGTCCAGTCTATGCAAATAAGGTAACATTTATAATCATTAGCATACAGTTTTTATACGGACACTGATGGTCGCACTTGTAGATTTATAGAATTTAAGCCAACGGGCTTTCGCGTGGGTTTTACTAAATACCGAATTGACATCAAATATATTTTCCAGTTATCTGAAGCTGTACATTCCCCTTTATATGTCAAACATATTCGAAACATAAAAAGCTTATATAAAAGTGCTTCAAAACAAAATGATTTTGGTTTATAAAGACAACCATTTTTTCCAAACAGACCAAAGCAACTATGGACATGTTTTTACTACCTGTATATTCACAAGCCGTTTCTCAGATTAATAACATAAATGTGACAGAAATATTCCAAATCTTTTTTAAAACTTAGATCTCTTAACTACGCACAAGTTTATTTTGCAAATCTGTCCGGATGTATAAAATATATCGGAAACTCAACATGGAATTTAAAGAAATCCTCGGATAATTACCTCAACTATTGGTTACCTCATTGTTTATATACATGTATAATTAACGGAAACATTGAGAGCAATTCACAGTTACTACATGTTCTCAGAATGTAAGGCCATCTTGCGTCATTTTTTGCTTACTTCAGAACGGTGTATATCTTGAAAGAATTAAACGTTAACATACTTTAATCATTTGATAATGTGAACATTTGAATTAAACGTATCTGTTTTTGATTTGGGTTGAAATATCGAACTTAACAAATTGTTAAAATTTTAATAGAGGCTTCATACAAAGACGATGTGTAGACAAGTTGTTGGGTATTGGTATTCGTGGTCATGATCATTATTTCACTTGATATCCCTGTGCAAATGCTTAGCACTTCTTACAGGAAAATTCTCTAGTATTGTTTAAATTGTTCACTTTGTTAAACCCACCCAAGACCAGTTATTTCTGTGCACATTTAAAAAACGTTTTACCACGTTTACTGACAGTTTATTTAATGATAGATTTTTTTATAGTTATTACAACCCCGAATTTTATGTTATGTAAGTTTTCAAAAGGGGATTTTCCCACACGTTTCGAAATGCAACCTGCAGCAAGTCGTGATAAAAGTAACCACGAGGCTCCGCTTGAGATGAAAGAAACTTTAAGACTACTTTTACTAATGCGGGCCCGTTAAATATTTTACAAATTTCTCACGAAAGGATCCTTTACTGTAAACATCTGTTTTACAGCAATTTCGGCCATTTTACGCGCGTGAGTGATTTGCAATGATCCAATTGGTCGAAATTCAAATTTCCCGCGCATGCCCACAGAGGGGATCGTGAGAAACGCGTGTTCACGGTAAACCCAGATAAATATTATCAGGCACGCGCAATTTCTGCCAATCATAGCAGATAATCGCCAGAAGTTGTCTTATCAGAGTTTTGCAGACTGGAATGATGGGTGTCATGAGAAAATTCGCAAGTCTCGCGTAATTAAAACAGGACGGGGCGGCGTTATGTACCGATTACACTACAAACGTGTGGTGTAACGTGTTGAATACAATGTCGGAAAGCGCATTGTACGGGAAACAGTGTTCCTGTGTGAATTAAGATAATGATAATCGGCATAAAGTAATAAAACACTTAAAGTGTTGATATAGAAAATTAGTTCGCGTAATGGTGATTTGCATTCATGTTGATCACGCAAATAATATTAAGAATGGGGCACACTACATTTGCTTGAAGTGCCGCCCCAGATAAGACTGTGCAGTCCACACAATGTCGACACTCTCCGCTTTATGGTTATATTTTGTTATAAGTATTGTTTAACATGCTTTAAAATAAGAGAAAATGTCATATATATGTAGTGTTAAATAGAAATAAATTTTTTACAAAAAATAAGGTCAGAAATATGTAATTATACCTATATTTGTAAACCTATATGCATAACATTGTGTGACCACTGTGTATTAAACCCATCCATGTACTATTCTCACGAAATATGTTCACGAAATATGTTTATTTCGTGTTTATTTAGATTATTTATTCTTTAAAATGATGTGTGTTTTTGTGTGTACTTTAACGCATGCTGTTATTTATATGTATGTTAATGACGATGAGCTTCACATGCTTAAGTCAAAAATAAACTATTCTGTTCTGTTCTGTTCTATATTCGTTTCATAGAAGTCTCTCTTCTCAACGAAAATTCAGTTTAGGCAGAAAGTGCCTTCCTTGATTATCATGTGCGGGAATGTATGTAAGTTTATAATAATGTCATACAATTAAGTTCGCTTTCGAATGAATAGTTTAGGCGGAAAGTGCCGTCCTTGATTATCATGTGCGGGAATGTATGTAAGTTTATAATAATGTCATACAATTAAGTTCGCTTTCGAATGCCCTTTTTTATGCTTCATGTGATACCTGCATACGAGTGTTTTCTTAATCACAACGCATTTATCGAACTTATACTTACAAGTAACATTATTCGAATAAGTAGATGAGAATTAAGATCCGATACAGTAAAGGTGTTTTTTTAGATTCACGTATTCTTAACGATTATAAGTGTTTAAGGTGTATTCAATCGGAAATACTTGATGGCCTTTAAATAATGCATTATGACATTTTTAAACAGTCGTCTAGAAAAAGGACAGTGCGCATATTAGGAAAATACTTAACACGTTAAAGAATCGAGCGGATATTGTAAGATAAAAGATTTTTAACATAATTTGATTATGAAAAAATGATACATAAACTTTTGGCAGCGTCAATTATCAACAATTAACCAGGTTTATTAGACGAAAAGTATGAAAAGGGGGTTATATGCATGTTCGTAAAGTGTCGACCCAAGTAAGCCTGTGCAGTCCGCACAGGCTAATCAGGGCGACACTTTCAATCTTAACTGGATTTTCGTGAAGAAGAGTCTTTCTTAAAACAAATAAAATACCGGTAACACGAAAAGTGTCGTCCCTGATTAGATTTACTGACTGCAAAGGGTAATATGTGACGACACTTTACGCACATGCAATAAACCCCATTTTCGCAGAGTGTGTCTCATTCCTATCTTTTATCTAATTGAAGCGAGTCTGTCGGAACGAATTCGAAAATATAGTATTGATGCCAGAATAGCGGTTAGCGTAATATCAACACCTCTTTAGTATGTGCAATATAAAAAAGATGCATTTGACATCTGACTCATGTTTCTCATCATCATTTCTTTATGTCAATAATTCATGATAAATAAATAAATCTGTAGCCATGTGCGTCAACCTAGTATGTCTATATTTCCCGAACGCGAGTTGTCTCCCATACACTGCAAGTTGTCATTCAGGAATATTGTGAGATGTTATATACGATTTCCCCGTCAACGTGTTTTTTCATCGAACTGCAAAAACATACACACTCGGTTATATTTAACATAATTGCAATTACGTTATTGATATAAAATTTACACCGTCACGTTATTGCAGACATGCAAGTGTTGTTTTTATTGAGAAACTAAAAATGTGTCAGGGTGTCGTATGAACACATGCCCAGAGAGTTAGTATGAGGCGATATCCAGATAATCTAGAGTACACAATGGGTTCTCGCATTCCAGCTCCATGTTTTCTAATATTTACTGACACTTAAGTTCAATACTATTATTTAATGACGTTTCGATAATCAATCCCGCTGTGACGTCGTGGAGATGTTCACACACGCTATACCATTGTAGCGATACTAATACACATATGACATCTTAGCGATAACATGAGCTTGTTCTGAGAAAACTGGGCATAATTCTTGTGTGTAAATTATCGTCCCAGATTAGCCTGTGCAGTCCGCACAGGCTAATCAGGGACGACACTTTCCGCTTTTATGAAATTTTCGTTTAAATGAAATGCACAGGCTAATCTGGGATGACACTTTTGCGTTCAGGCCCGTACCCAGGCCATGGGCCCAGGGGCCCGGGCCCCCCCAGCTGGCTGTCGAACTATGATTTTTTTAAATGATCGGCCCACTGCAATTTTTTCTCTCGTGTAAGGGCCCACAGTACACTTTCCCTCAAAACAAGAGCAGCTATGTTTTATTGTCCCCGATAAACAAGGGGATTAGCGCTCGCCAATGGAGATAAGCCCCTAGGCAATGTTTTCTTATCGCCTTGTACACACATCCCCGATCATTCCCTTATTGTGATCATGAATGCTTTATCTATCGATGGTTGATGTTACATGAATATTGATTAGTGCAGCAAATGGAAGCAACTGCTACAGGAGGTTGTAGAATATGGTCTGATTATTGCTGACGCAGGTGTTTTTCCTTCTTTGAGAAGGCCCTTTCCCCTAGACGTATTTTTCCTCTATAAAAGTTAACTTGTTTTTTTTTTTTAAACCTTTTATTTGGGAATTTTTAGGTCCCAATATATACTTTTTACACTGAGATAGACCCCTGAATTTGAACCGGAACAAAACACTGACAAAGGTATTAAAACTTAGTATTTATCATTTTTTGCAAGGAAATCACTGAAAAAGACTACGATGAGATAGTTAACATGTCTGTTGAAAAGAAAAACAGATTCATAAATTTGCTGAGCAACAGATAAGAATTTGGCAGAATTCAGTATTTAAAATAATTCAATGCGGGGAATCACGTGGTCAGATTTGATAAAAAAATGGCCGCCGATGCATCAATTCGATGGAGAAATTGAGTCTTCAAACATTTTCCGTCAGGAAATCGCGAAATATTCCATGAGTTACCTCCACACTCAGACCAACCAGCGGAAAACGGTTCCGGCTGGCCCTATGATAGGCGTTATCCGATTAAAAACAAGTACGTAATAAGGTAGATGTACCTGTTTGAAGACTCAATTTCCCATTAAATCGAGGCATCGGCGGCTATTTTTTATCAAATCTGACCACGTGATTCCCCGCATTTATAATTGAGTACCGAGAATTGAGTAATGTCAACCTATTAATGGCTCATTGGTAAAAAAAAGAAAATTGAAACAACAATTCGATCTCAATATATGAGTTAATCTGATCCAGTGTAGAAAAATATTGTATAATCAAATTATATGTTGCCTTGAATTTGTTTGAAAACAGTAAAATATGTTAAATTGATTACTTAAGACTTTCATTATTTCCCCCAAAAATTAGGCGTTTCGCGCAATTTTTTTCCTTAAAAAAGGCAAGGTCTTTCCCCAAAAATCAGAGAAAAAAACCTGTGACGTTATTGATTTGTGAAAAAAATGGTGGAAGCAATACGAGAGTTGATGTGGATAATCGTCAGTTTAAACCTGTAAGTTTCGAATATCTAAAGCTTTTAATATTGTTGTGAATTCACACCAATGTTTAAAGCTTAAGACTTCCGAAATGTGCTGATTTACTTGTTATATTCCATTAATTCATATCACAAAACACCATTTTTATAAGCATTAAAATTCACCTTGCAAAGTGCCAAATTAAAAAAGTATATATATAGGGAGGGGGGAACCCTCCCAAACCCTTCCCGGTTGGGCCCCCCCAGTCAAAAAATCCTGGGTACGGCCCTGACGCACATGCATTATGCCCAGTTTTCTCAGAACACGACCTGCTTTTACGTCAGTCATATCAATACCATCAACCACTAAAAGGTCGGAACGACACGTAACCCGCTACGAGGTCGTAACGACCATCATACTTGTACCGCTTTGAGGTCGTAACGATAATCACACTTGACCAGGTTTGAGTTCGTAACGATAATCACACTTAACAAGGTTTGAGTTCGTAACGATAATCAAACCTAACCAGGTTTGAGGTCGTAACGGTAATAACACTTAACCAGGGTTGAGTTCGTAACGATAATAACACTTAACCAGGGTTGAGTTCGTAACGATAATAACACTTAACCCGCTATGAGATCGTAACGATACTCACACCCGTTCTGATGTGAGCGCCATGCACTCACACGCTATGCTGTTGTACACATAGCGATACTCACACCCGCTGTGACACAGGTACTTGAATTTGTTTGTCCTTATATATATATTTATATATAGTAGTAGTAGCAGTAGCAGTAGCAGTAGTAGAAGTAGAAGTAGTAATAATATCAATAATAATAGTAATAAACAAGATGCGTTTGTGAAACACAATGTCCCCCTATATGACGTTTGACTTTGAAGGATGACCTTGACCTTGTGAAGGATGACATTGACCTTTCACCACTCAAAATGTGCAGCTCCATGAGATACACATGCATGCCAAATATCAAGTTGCTATATTCAATATTGCAAAAGTATTCATAAAATAAGCGATTTAGGCCACATATATTTGACCTCTGACCTTGAAGGATGACCTTGACCTTGACCTTTCTTCACTCAAACTGTGCGGCTCCATGAGATGCACATGCATGCCAAATATCAAGTTGCTATCTTCAATATTGCAAAAGTATTTGTAAAATAAGCGATTTGGGCCACATATATTGGACCTCTGACCCTGAAGGATGACCTTGACCTTGACCTGTCACCACTCAAAATGTGCAGCTCCATGAGATACACATGCATGCCAAATATCAAGTTGCTATCTTCAATATTGCAAAAGTATTCAAAAAATAAGCGATTTGGGCCACATATATTTGACCTCTGACCTTGAAGGATGACCTTGACCTTTCACCACTCAAAATGTGCAGCTTCATGAGATACACATGCATGCCAAATATGAAGTTGCTATCTTAAATATAGCAAAAGTTATTGCAAAATGTTAAAGTTGGCGCAGACAGACCAACAGACAGACCAACAGACAGGGCAAAAACAATATGTCCCCCACTACTATAGTGGGGGACATAAAAATGCAACTCTTGTTTGTTAGAGTACTACACAACTTATTACATTTTAGTTGTTTTGAAAGAACAGTTATTATATATATATATATATATATATATATATATATATATATATATATATATATATATATATATATATATATATATATATATATATATATGCCAAATAAGTACCTGTGCGATTCACAAAATAACAAGGGCTGTTTGTAAAACATGCATGCCCCCCATATGGGCTCTCCGTTGTAGTGAGAGCCATTGTGTGAATATGTTTTTTGTCACTGTGACCTTGACCTTTGACCTAGTGACCTGAAAATCAATAGGGGTCATCTGCCAGTCACGATCAATGTACCTTTGAAGTTTCATGATCCTAGCCATAAGCATTCTTGAGTTATCATCCGGACACCATTTTACTATTTCGGGTCACCGTGACCTTTACCTTAGACCTAGTGACCTGAAAATCAATAGGGGTCATCTGCGAGTCATTATCAATCTACCTATTAAGTTGCATGATCCTAGGAATAAGCGTTCTTTAGTTATCATCCGGAAACCATTTTACTATTTCGGGTCATCGTGACCTTGACCTTTGACCTAGTGACCTGAAAATCAATAGGGGTCATCTGCGAGTCATGATTAATCTACCTCTCAAGTTTCATGATCATAGGCCTAAGCGTTCTTGAGTTATCATCCGGAAACCATTTTACTATTTCGGTTCACTGTGACCTTGACCTTTGACCTTGTCCTGAAAATCAAAAGGGGTCATCTGCGAGTCATGATCAATCTACCTATCAAAATTCATGATCCTAGGCCTAAGCGTTCTTGAGTTATCATCCGGAAACCATTTTGCTATTTCGGGTCACCGTGACCTTGACCTTTGACCTAGTGACCTCAAAATCAATAGGGGTCATCTGCGAATCATGATCAATGTACCTATGAAGTTTCATGATCCTAGGCCCAAGCGTTCTTGAGTTATCGTCTGACAACCACCTGGTGGACGGACCGACAGACCGACAGACCGACCGACAGACCGACATGAGCAAAGCAATATACCCCCTCTTCTTCGAAGGGGGCATTATAAGTGACCGGAGTAAAAACTCGCTCTTGTGCAAAGGATGACTGCAACCATATGTATTTGAAATACCATGGACGGTATTGCTCAAATCGCCATGATTTGAATTATTTATCACATAATATATCATTGCTCAAGTTAAGTTGGCAAATGGAATAATGTCGGAAAATATTAAATTAATAATATCATCATTCTGAGTTTAAATAGGCATAATAGTCGTGTTAATCAACTTAATGATATTTTACCAACACAAATATGCCATTAAATGGTTCAAGAGCCTCTACCACAAACTTCCGAAATACCGGGTAATTCATTCGACAATGGTCAGAGCATCCATCATAAGAATGTTTTTTTCAAAACAACTGAAATGTAATAAGTTGTCTAGTACTGTAACAAACACGAGTTGCATTTTTTATTACTATTATTATTGATATTATTGCTACTTCTACTTCTACTACTGCTACTGCTACTGCTACTACTACTTCTTTATTACCGTGATTAATATGCGCGCAAATAAGCTGTCAACAACTAATTGACAATTGACATTTCTCAATTTATTAACAATAATTGTATTAAATATCCAAGTAAAAACGATCTTCAAAATTACCATAACTGCCCTGAAGAAAGGAAATATAGTGTTTCAAGCGCAAGCAAATATGGTTTGGGATTTATTAAGATAAATGCATTATAATGATACGGGTCGAATATCAAAGAAATGGTACTGCTGCTGTTTTGCATAGGTCACACATCCAGCACAGACATGCAAGAAAAGTGGATATTTTAGTCGTGTGTTCTTATTTTTCTGTAAGGCACATTGTCCTACATTATAATAAATTTTAAATTATTTTCAAATTAAATATTTTTTATAATATGATAATGCTTATACGTTCATTTAAACAATTAAATATTATCTTATATGTTAACAAGCAGATTTTAACAGGGACTATTCAAACAAGTTTGTAGAGGTCCCCGTTTTGAACTCCGAATATTTAATCAGAGTGTACCGGAACTATACATGTCAAAAATAAATTAACGTTCAGCGTTTAATACAGCAATCAATTATTGAATTTATTTATATTATAATGAAACAAGTGACAGTTAATCATCAATGCCGAGCGACGTTATTATACATGGCGTGTTCTGAGACGTTTGGTACTAATTCGGAAAGCGTCATAATGAGAAAAACTCATTTGAAATGACGTCGTTAAACTTGCGCTTAATTTTGTATAGTTTGTCTAATGTTTTCAGTGATTTTACTGTTAAGGGTATTTTAGTAATATAAAAATAAGCACACATTGGCCATGGAAAGAATTGTCTATCAAACCAATAGTATTCCAAATTGTCGACGAAAAACTTAACAATCCCTGGGTCTGGATTGTTTAACCAATACACATGCCCGATTAAATGTTCTCCGCAATTCATAGATTTTTGAACATATATTCCGTAATGGTTTGGTTGGTGCCGTCATTTTTTGCAATGCGTATTTTGATTGAGCTAAAATGATCTTCGTTACTTGTAATTATAATATATAATATATAAAAACAAGAAACCGTCGGAGACGGGTGATTTTCCCCAAAGTTTTTTGTCACAATATTGCACTATATATTCAGATAAAAGGAAACGTCTTGAGGGGCATAACTTTGGACAAACTAATACGATGGATGGTTTAGCAACTTAAAAATTTCAAAGGGCCATAACTCTCTAAATAAATCATCTAATCAGAACCCACAACTAATATGCGCATCTCCTAAAGGTAGTTAAGCTTCCCATAAAGCTTTATTGAATTCCAGTCAGTAGATGGGGAGAAATAGCCCGGACAAGAATCGCACTATATGTAGAGTTTATAGAAAATTTCAAAGGGCCATAACTCTACCCGACCATTACCGGCTGATAATATGCACATCTCCTCTTGGTAGTGAAGCTTCCCATAAAGTTTCATTGAATTCCGATCATTAGTTGCTGAGAAATGGCCCGGAAAAAAATTGTACTATATGTACAGTTAATGGAAAATTTCAAAGGGCCATAACTCTGTGAAAAATAATCCGACCAGAACCCGCTGATAATATGCACATCTCGTCTTGGTAGTGAAGCTTCCCATAAAGCTTCATTGAAATACGGTTATTAGTTTCTGAGAAATAACCCGGACAAGAATTGCACTATATGTACAATGGAAAATTTCAAAGGGCCATAACTCTATGACAAATCATCCGACGAGAACCGGCTGATAATATTCACATCTCATCTTGGTAGTGAAGCTTCCCATAAAGTTTCATTGAATTCCAGTCATTAGTTGCTGAGAAATAGCCCGGACAAGACTTGCACTATATGTACAGTTCATGGAAAATTTCAAAGGGCCATAACTCTGTGAAAAATCATCCGACCAGAACCCGCTGATATTATGCACATCTCCTCTTGATAGTGAAGCTTCCCATAAAGTTTCATTTAATTCCGATCATTAGTTGCTGAGAAATAGCCCGGATAAGAATTGCACTATATGTACAGTTAATGGAAAATTTCAAAGGGCCATAACTCTGTGAAAAATCATCCGACCAGAACCCGCTGATAATATGCACATCTCGTCTTGGTGGTGAAGCTTCCCATAAAGTTTCATTGAATTCCGGTCATTAGTTGTTGAGAAATAGCCCGGACAAGAATTGAACTATATGTACAGTTAATGGAAAATTTCAAAGGGCCATAACTCTGTGAACAATCATCCGACCAGAACCCGCTGATAATATGCACATCTCCTCTTGGTAGTGAAGCTTCCCATAAAGTTTCATTGAATTCCGGTCATTAGTTTCTGAGTAATAGCCCGGACAAATATTGTGTACGGACGGACACGCGGACACACGGATGGACAGACGAAGCGGCGACTATATGCTCTCCCCAAAATAAATTTTGGGGGAGCATAAAAAATCCTGTGCCGGTAATCTAAACCCGGTCGATTGTAGACAGGCCAATGGGCGGTCAAATACTGAAATCACACACATATCACAATAGAGGTTAGCAAAAGCCTTCTTTGCTACGTAGGCCATACCAAATTCATGTTGATATATTTATTTGTTTTACAATTGATTAAATGCACCTCTTACACATTCGATCGCTGATAAACAACAATACCCACACCACTTATAATTGTGATCAAATAAATATATGTTGCATTATTTTTTAAACATAATTTAAAAAAGTCTTACTATAAGAAAGAATACGACTTATTTTGTTATTTTGTTGTGTGTTTTTTTCAGTATTTAGTCTTCCGATCACGTTCTCTGATGAACAATGCCGCTGCTTTATCAGCAGTATAAACCGAATATCAAAATTTCATAAGAAAACAAGATGTGTTTGTGAAACACAATGTCCCCCTGTATGACGTTTGACCTTGAAGGATGACCTTGACCTTGTGAAGGATGACCTTGACCTTGACCTTTCACCACTCAAAATGTGCAGCTCCATGAGATACACATGCATGCCAAACATCAAGTTGCTATCTTCAATATTGCAACAGTATTCAAAAAATAAGCGATTTGGGCCACATATATTTGACCTCTGACCTTGAAGGATGACCTTGACCTTGACCTTTTACCATTCAAAATGTGCAGCTCCATGAGATGCACATGCATGCCAAATATCAAGTTGCTATCTTCAACATTGCAAAAGTATTTATAAAATAAGCGATTTGGGCCACATATATTTGACCTCTGTTCTTGAAGGATGACCTTGACCTTTCACCACTCAAAATGTGCAGCTCCATGAGATACACATGCATGCCAAATATCAAGTTGCTATCTTCAATATTGCAAAAGTATTCATAAAATGAGCGATTTTGGCCACATATATTTGACCTCTGACCTTGAAGGATGACCTTGACCTTGACCTTTCACCACTAAAAATGTGCAGCTTCATGAGATACACATGCATGCCAAATATGAAGTTGCTATCTTCAATATAGCAAAAGTTATTGCAAAATGTTAAAGTTGGCGCAAACAGACCAACAGACAGGGCAAAAACAATATGTGCCCCACTACTATAGCGGGGGACATAAAAATACATTATTAACAATTAGGTAAGTGCAAACCTTTTCGTGCATATGATCAGTCCATTTATATCGTTGAAAAAAAACATTTTTCAAACACGATCTCTGTTCTCGTTTACACGATACACTCGATAATCCTCGCATGACGTCACACAAGGGAGATAATTAAAACCCGGCAATAACTGAAAGGGTCTATAGCGTCTTCGGACTGATGAGAATAACGGCGCCTGAAATTTTTTTTTTTTTATCAATGAAACAAATGATAATCACGCCAACAGCATTCTTATTTTACCAGCTATTTAAAAATTGTTGTTATTATTGTTGAACTGATATTATAAGATTGTTGTTGCCAAAATGTATCAAACGCCTTTTATATGTTCATATGTATGCAGTCCGGCGAAGACTTGTGGTAAGGATTCGCGGTTTGCACTCAGACGGCCTCGGGTTCGATTCCAGGAGCCGGGAAATAATGTTTTTATTGGGCTTATTTAGAAACAACTAAAAAGCACTTTTATTTGTCATTGAGGACTTCAAAATAATCATATACATAGGAGGTTGTTTTTTACTGTTATCTTTTTTTTAAATAAAATATATTGTCGTGATTTGGTTATATCATGCAAACGTCTTGAAATAGCACCCTAATACCATATCATATTATTGGCTGTTTTATGCTTTTTAAATAACGACTTAAAAATGAACACTTTGGAATAAAATATGCTTCCGGTGCCGGGAATCGAACCCGGGCCGCCTGGGTGAAAACCAGGAATCCTAACCACTAGACCACACCGGATTATTGTTGCTCGAGGCCGCGGTCGCGATATTGTCACCAGTGGTCTTGAGCCGCATGGAGCCGAGGTCATACCAAAGTGACTAAGTTTCGAGTAATAGAGCTGGGGGGTTGGTCAATCGAACTTAACACACAAGAACACATGTCTGTGAACGTATAATAGTATTGTGGCCGATTTCTGTCTTATCGTTGACGGTTCCGGACGGTTGGCGTCGCCAACGCTGAAGATCGAAAAATAGAATTGCCAGATATACAAAATTAAAGAAATCAATCAATTCATTCGATAAGATTATGTTTAGGATAAAAAATAAACCCAGTCGGCGTTGGTTCCATTCCCCACAGCTGCACATACATATGTGTTATTACCTCAACGATTTAACGCGATAAATTTTGTTAATAATTATAAAAACATATAATGGTTATCAATTGCAGTCAACGTTTCTTCATAAATATTACCAATGCACTTCATTAGTATTCGGGTTTAGATTTTAAATCTGGATTGTTTGGCATCAAAAATCCCAGATTAAACAAGGGCTGTTTGTAAAACATGCATGCCCCCCCCCATATGGGCTCTCCGTTGTAGTGACAGCCATTGCGTGAATATGTTTTTTGTCACTGTGACCTTGACCTTTGACCTAGTGGCCTGAAAATAATAGGGGTCATCTGCGAGTCATGATCAATCTACCTATCAAGTGTCATGATCCTAGGCATAAGCGTTCTTCAGTTATCATCCGGAAACCATGTTACTATTTCGGGTCACCGTGACCTTGACCTTTGACCTAGTGACCTGAAAATCAATAGGGGTCATCTGCGAGTCATGATCAATGTACCTATGAAGTTTCATGATCCTAGGCATAAGCGTTCTTGAGTTATCATCCGGAAACCATTTACTATATCGGGTCACCATGACCTTGACCATTAACCTAGTGAATTCAAAATCAATAGGCTTCATCTGCGAGTCATGATTAATGTACCTATGAAGTTTCATGATCGTAGCCATAAGCGTTCTAAAGTTATTATCCGGAAATCATTTTACTATTTCGGGTCACTGTGACCTTGACCTTTGCTATAATGACCTGAAAATCAATAGGGGTCAACTGCGAGTCATGATCAATCTACCTATCAAGTTTCATGATCCTAGACATGAGCGTTCTTGAGTTATCATCCGGAAACAATTTTACTATTTCGGGTAACCGTGATCTTGACCTTTTACCTAGTGACCTGAAAATCAATAGGGGTCATCTGCCAGTCATTATCAATCTACCAATCAAGTTTCATGATCCTAGGCATAAGCGTTCTTCAGTTATCATCCGGAAACCATTTTACTATTTCGGGTCACCGTGACCTTGACCTTTGACCTAGTGACCTGAAAATCAATGGGGGTCATCTGCCAGTCATTATCAATCTACCTATGAACATTCATGATTCTAGGCATGAACGTTCTTGAGTTATCATCCGGAAACCATTTACTATTTCGGGTCACCGTGACCTTGACCTTTGACCTAGTGACCTGTAAATCAATAGGGGTCATCTGTGAGTCCTGATCAATCTACCTATTAAGTTTCATGATCCTAGGCATCAGTGTTCTTGAGTTATCATCCGGAAACCATTTTACTATTTCGGGTCACTGTGACCTTGACCTTTCACCTAGTGACCTCAAATTCAATAGGGGTCATCTGCGAGTCATGATCAATGTTCCTATGAAGTTTCATGATCCTAGGCCCAAGCGTTCTTGAGTTATCATCCGGAAACCACCTGGTGGACAGACCGACAGACCGACCGACATGTGCAAAGCAATATACACCCTCTTCTTCGAAAGGGGCATAATATTTGATGCTATGCATACATCTACATATAATAGATGAGTTTAAAGTATAACCAACATTTGAAACAAACTATTACAAAAAATAATGAACATGGATATCGCTTACTTGGTGAATAAGCTTACAATGGACAGTACGCTTACATATAAAGCTGCAAAATGATAGGACTATATAAAGATGAAACAATATCGAGAATTTAAGTCACGAGGTAAGTTAATTATTGTTGAACGTTGATTAAATAATGTCTCGTTGTGTTGTTTTATTTCATGTTTTAATTTTTTTAATTCATGTTGTGATTGATCTGAAAAGGATTTTCATTTTATAAATTGAAAATAATTTCGAAACAACAACAACGATTTCCGGTGACGGATTTCGAACCGAGGCCGTATTGGCAAAAACCACTCGACGATATAATACCGATATCACAGTATACTACTAATATATACTATGCTATAGGAGATTGCACCAACCTTCTTCTCTACTTTCAATACACTATACTATAAACTATTTTACCAAATTAATAATATATTTTCAGCGTCTTCCGGACTGATAGGATTCGCGGCAGCGTAAAGCTACGAAATTCTTTCCTGTCATGCAAAACTAAATCACACTACAACATTCTTATTTAAGCATACAGAAACAATTATTTCCGGTGCCGGGAATCGAACCCGGGCCGCCTGTGAAAACCAGGAATCCTAACCACTAGACCACACTGGATTGTTATTATACATCGTCAAAAAGACGTACATGTACATGCTATTGTACATATCACCGGTCTGATTATCGTTCATACGCACCCGTCGTCAGATGCACTTGCGTTCGCAACAGTGTTGATTCACAATATGTTTAAAAGGTCTTCCGGCTGACCGGATTCCGGCACCGAAAGATTGTTTTCCTCAAATACCACTGCATTCACATCTGATATATCAACAATGTACTCTCAATCTCTCTCCTACAATAATCTTAAACAAGGGCTGTTTGTAAAACATGCATGCCCCCCATATGGGCTGTCCGTTGTAGTGGCAGCCATTGTGTGAATACATTTTTGTCACTGTGACCTTGACCTTTGACCTAGTGACCTTAAAATCAATAGGGGTCATCTGCGAGTCACGATCAATGTACCTATGAAGTGTCATGATCCTAGGCAAAAGCGTTCTTGAGTTATCATCCGAAAATCATTTTACTATTTCGGGTCACCGTGACCTTGACCTTTGACCTTGTGACCTCAAAATCAATAGGGATCATCTGCGAGTCATGATCAATCTACCTGTGAAGTTTCATTATCCTAGGCATATGCGTTCTTGAGTTATCATCCAAAAAACCATTTTACTATTTCGGGTCACCGTGGCCTTGACCTTTGACCTAGTGACCTCAAAATCAATAGGGGTCATCTGCGAGTCATGATCAATCTACCCATGAAGTTTCATGATCCTAGGCGTATGCATTCTTGAGTTATCATCCCGAAACCATTTTACTATTTCGGGTCACCGTGACCTTGACCTTTGACCTAGTGACCTCAAAATCAATAGGGGTCATCTGCGAGTCATGATCAATCTACCCATGAAGTTTCATGATCATAGGCGTATGCGTTCTTAA
Organism: Dreissena polymorpha; assembly: GCF_020536995.1. NCBI lineage: Eukaryota > Metazoa > Mollusca > Bivalvia > Myida > Dreissenidae > Dreissena > Dreissena polymorpha. The sequence continues at coordinate 86,083,313 of NC_068359.1, forward strand.
GTTATCATTCAAAAACCATTTTACTATTTCAGGTCACCGTGACCTTGACCTTTGACCTAGTGACCACAAAATCAATTAGGGTCATCTGCGAGTAATGATCAATGTACCTATGAAGTTTCGTGATCTTAGGACCAAGCGTTCTTTAGTTATCATCTGACAACCACCTGGTGGACGGACCGACAGACCGACAGACCGACAGACCGACCGACCGACAGACCATGAGCAAAGCAATATACCCCCTCTTCTTCGAAGGGGGGCATAATAAAATACAATGTGTTTCTTGAAGCATCTGGGCAGTATACTGTCTGTATCAAACATGACACCAGAGCTCCAGATAAGATGCGTATCTGCGTATTTACGCGTTGAAAAATTAACAAAACGCATTAAAAATCAGCCAGGTACGTAACATTACGCAATATAAATCTTGGTACGTATTTTAAATCGATTAAAGAATTTTAAGGAAAGGCTGTTCATATCATCATTTTAACTTCTTTCCTTTGCATTTATTTATGAAAATAACCAATAATAATATTTCTGAATTAAACACGCCATGTAATATATCAGTTATCTGTGTAAATAGAAAATACCCCTCAATACTCCCAAGTATCCTTTATGGCAGAAACACAGGAGTAAAATACGCTTGAACAATAATATCAGAGGGTTACATACCCTTTCGACTAAATCCTTATCTGGAGCTCTGCATGACACACATCAAAATGATATACCGGGTTATAATTAAAAAAATACATATTAACAAACTTAATGTTACCTACATGAAAAACATTTCATTCATACACATATACAATATCCGCCTATTTTGTTTATTATCTTTATTATCTTTAAAGGTAAACTGTCGATTTTATAACGAAAATTGCATTTTTATAAATATGTATATTCTAAAACAAGTGGAATCATCAAGAGCTATGGCAAAAAATATTGCGATACTAAAAAACGATGTTTTTGTTTTCCGTAAACCGCCCGGGTATTTCCGCCACCTATTTTGGTTGTGACGTCACCGGCACTCAACGCGCATGACTCGGATACACGTCCATTGTTATTACGAATCGAAGCGTGAACACTTCGCGCTAAATGTCAAATTTGACACTCAATAGATCTATCACGTTAGCAAAATACAATTCTTTTACACAAGTTTTATTGAAATCGTGTGCTTTCTCTGTATTTTTTGCATGACAATCTTTATTCGATATGGTTCAGTGTGTTGCTTTCGGGTGCAAAGAACGTGAGGAAAATGGAAAGAATGTTTTTTTCCGTTTTGCGAAGGATGATGTTACTTGTAAGAAATGGATAAAGGCTGTCAATTCCAGGAGAGTAATCGATGGGAGACTGGTTGATTTCAAACCAAGTAAGGCATCTAGATTGTGCTTGAAACATTTTGACGACAGTTGTTTTTTTTCATCCTCCAAGTGTTATGACTAGTGTTGGAATGGAGTTAAAGGGGCCTTTTCACAGATTTTGGCATTTTTTAACTTATTCATTAAATGCTTTATATCGATAAATGTAAACATTGGATCGTAAAAGCTCCAGTATAAAATCAAGAATAAAATTAAAAAAAGGAAAAGAACATTGCCCGGACCAGGTTTCGAACCAGTGACCCCTAGAGTCCTGCCGGAGTCCTGAAGTAAAAACGCTTCAGCCTACTGAGCTATTCCGCCAAGTACACATGCATGACGTATTTTATACCTTATATAAGCAATCTTCGTAGTTTCACAAAATTTAACGACAAAGACAGAACTTTCCAAATTATTCAATCGTTTCGCGTTGCAACGCTTTATAATTTTTAGGTTTTAAAATCGTCAAAAGATGCATATAATGGCTATATTAGACCATGGTAAATGTTTAGTATTACTGTTTCCTCACAAATATCATAACTAAAACGAAAATTTGCGAATCTGAAACAACTTTTTTCAATTTTGTCAATTTACCAAAGCGTGAAAAGATCCCTTTAAAGCTCAAGCTCAAAGCTGGTGCAATTCCAACGATATTTCCGGAAACAGAGGCATACAAAGCTTCAAAGAAAGCTCCTCTAAATCCCAACGACCTTGGACCAGGGAAGCACAACCGAGCGAAGTATGGCGCCTATTCTGAAAGGAACCGGTAATTATGTTTCTAATGACTAATCTATGCTTGTTTATTTTGATATTCACAGTGCTAAATAATTTTAGTCTGATTAGTCAGCATATTATTACAAATGATTTCAAGACATTTGTATAAAAAAATGCGTTGACATCTGGTTAGAAAAATAATGCACAATAGTCTCTGATGCAAGTTTATTTCAAATACTGGTCAGGCTAATACAAAGGAGAGGAAGCTGTACTGTAGAAATATTGTTTGACCTATAGACTACAGTATTCTCACACATTGTTTTGTCAAACATTTGAATCCGCAAATAAATTATAAGTATTTCTTCACAATATTAACCATGCATTATATTTAAATAAATTATATTAAATCAATAACATAAAGGTGGTCTTATAAGCGCAGTGGTTGATATGTGTCCTTCTCAGCTAGGTGACCTGAGCTCAAGGCCATTTCCTGTATATTGTTGAGTAATGTCAGAGCTGTTGATGGTCAACATACAGGATGGATTAGGTTTTTCTGGATAGTGAGCTTTCCACTCAGAACACATCCGCAAAAAATGGAAATCCTTCTGTACCAAGTAGCTGGAAAATGCTGCTCATATGATAATTCCAATTTCATCCACACTTTAATTCCAATTTCATCCACACTTTAACTCTTTGCATGCTGGGAAATTTGTCGTCTGCTAAAATGTTGTCTGCTATATTTCTAAAATTAGCATTTTCTTCGATTTTTTTCAAAGAATATTATCAAAACAGCAAACAGTTTGGATCCTGATGAGACGCCACATTCTGTGTTAAGTTAAGAGTTAAAAGTCTAGTCAGTTTATAAGGAATGCTGGGGCACACATGGGTTCGATCATGTACAGCCTTATGCTCAGTATGGATATGCCTAATTATTTTACCTTTTAATATATATTTTTCAAAATTTTCTTATATTTGTATGCATGTATGAATCAATGGCTTAGTGACAAACAATTAATTAAAACACTTCTCTTATTAATAAGGAAAAATAGGTTAATCAGTGGAACAGCTTTAAAACTGACAAAAACATTCCATTTGATAAATAAATAAGACTAGCTAACTCACCAAAAATATTCAAAGTATAAAAATAATATTGGGCTTATTTTAATTACATTTCCATAAGATAAGAAAGTATGAGAGAATCAAAGTGCTGGTAAAACAATAATTATGTAAACTTTCTTATACTGATATATTGAACAAAATAAAAAAAAGTACTGTCTATTACACAGATGATTAAAAGACATTGTAAAAGTAAATTTGAATACTGTAGTATTAATAAAAATATTAATAGTATTTACTAACACCATTCAGCATGCTGTATTGAATTATTCAGATAAAAATGTAAATTGAGAAGGGTTTTGTGCATGGACTGATATTATTTGTACAATTTATTATTTCTTAAACAATGAACAGCTTGGCATTTCTCTGAAATAATATTCTCTAGATTCAATTAAATATAACAAAGCACATGATTGCTTTCTTAGTTTCCTAAGTTTCAAGAATGTCCATGGTTACCAGTCAAATTGACACCAGTTACCAGTGTTGTGTATTAATCCATACAGAACTGTGTCATGGAGTTTATGGCTATTTGGTTGTTGAATAGCGCCTTATCTTTGGATATATCACAAGATTATGGTAGAACACAGTATGGTTTCAAGATAAAAGATTATTCCTAGCCCAATTAAATCAACAAACAATCATAAAATGTATTACTATCAGACCAGTGCCCTTGCTTAGCTAACCAAGGGGTGCAGTTCCAAGTCCCACCCAAGGTCTCACTATACCCTACACCATGCTCTTGTGTGGATTTTATCATATGATTATAAAGGAAGTTGTATTTATCAATAAATTTTAATATAAATGTTCAAACTGAAACTAGTTTTATTTATAATAGAAATTGTGTTTTCAATTAACAATCATTTTATTAGAAATATTTACTTAGTAATTATAATGAAACACATGCTTTTATATTAAAATTATGCAAATGAGATAAAATGGCTTTGTGCACTGAAGAGCTCTTTTAAGAATTAGCACCCTTCAATTTCAAAATCCAAAAAGGAAACTGATCAGACTATCCCCACTACCACTCAAAGGCTAATGATTGCAATATATCTGTCAGGTTCTGAGAAAACTAGGCATAATGCCTGTGCGTAAAGTGTCGTCCCATATTAGCAGTCCGCACAGGCTAATTAGGGACAACACTTTCCGTCTTAACAAGATTTTAAGTAAGAAGGGACTTCCTTTAAACAAAAAATACCATTCCAGCGGAAAGTGTCATCCCTGATTAGTCTGTGCGGACTGCACAGGCTAATCTGGGACAACACTTTACGCACCTGCATTATGCCCAGTTTCTCAGAGTGCGACACATATTATTTCATAGTTCAATAGCATAGTTTGGCTTATATTAAGTGATATAAACATTTGTGTCATTCTGTCATTATTCTGTGTGAATTTATAAAAAGTAACATGACAATTATTTGTAGGACCCATATTCATCATGTGTGGAAGAGCCAGATGTCTGTGAAGAAATGTCTTGTGAACAGTCGCCTGTTCGGATGAGTTATCCTGAATCACATTTTGATAATGTGTATTCGCAGTCATCACAGACATCTGAGGTTCGTAATAATGTCAATTAATAATTAGTTTGTTTAACAATCTCCAAACAATGTCAATTATTAATAAGGGTGTTTAATTATTTCCAAACAGCCTGTTTTTTTATGTGATAGGAGTTACATATTTACATTGGCTTGAAAAAAAATCCTCAATTCTTGTGATATAGTTTTTATTCTTTATTTTCTGTTTCTATACATGGGGAAACTTTCTATTTTTTTATGCTCCCAAAGGGTTGCATATAGTTTTTTAACTGTCCATCAGTTCGTCCGTCTGTCAGTCCGTCCAAAAACTTTAAAATTGGTCATAACTTTAGCAATATTGAAGATAGCAACTTGATAATTGGCAAGCATGTGTATCTTACGGAGCTGCACAATTTGAGTGGTGAAAGGTCAAGGTCAAGGCTATCCTTCAAGGTCAAACGTCAAATATATGCTTCAAAGTGGCGCAGCAGGGAGCATTGTGTTTTTCTGAAAAATTCAAAATGTTCATCATTTCAGACGGTTGTATTTCGGCCAACAGAACACAAGGGATTCACTGTCAAACCACAGGGAAAGAACTCTCCTATCCTAAGTACAAGGCTGGACACCATGTGGTTAAAGCAGTTAAAGAGAATTGCACTTATGGTAATGTATTCATAATGAATTTTATTGTATAAATAATAACCACAGATAGCAATATTGAATTATCTTGTTGAAGAAATTTTTTTTGCACATAAAAAAAATACATTACAGCTTACAGAAATCACCTGAACTTGTCCAATATGTTGAAACAAAATTTAGAAATTATGATTCTAAAATCTGGTGATTATTCTCAATGTAAAACAACATTAAATGTATTTGCATGTTGAACTTGTTGAGTTTTTAGAATAATCTTGATACAAGTCTCTTTTTCTGAACAGATAGTGAAATTATCTAAAATATCAAAATAAATACATATGTTTACATGCAATCTTTTATCAAAATGTTTGGTTTCTTAAAGCAATAGATTTCTGTAGTACATGGTTGACGACAACAATACAAAAAACATTCATTGTTTATTATTCTCTAATAAGAAGGAACAATTTATCAATAATTATAGTTTATTTTAATATAACTTTCAGACTATGTTGATGAACTAATGGCAGAGCTGCTTAGGATGAAAGAGGAGTACAAGAGCGATGCCAATGCAAGGGCTGCCTCTGGCAACATTCTGTTTTCACCGCCACCCGTCTTCATCTGCAAACAGAATCCTGAAGTCAGAGGCTGTGCAGAACCATCGTTCGCAATTTAATTAGCGAACAGGGATGGAAATTAGTGGTTGCCCGTTTTGTTGTATAGTTATCTATTACTTTTAAAGAAAGTATTGGTTACACATGACACTACATGTACATAGTACTGGGCGCGTTGAGGCTTACGATGGGAAACCAAAAAACTATAGATGGTTGTCCATGTGGGCAACCAACTGTAAAACGTTAGTTTCCATCCCTGGCGAAGCAAATCAAATGTATGAGTCGGACGGAAATCTCTGGCTGCCACAGCGCATGACGGAAGAGGTCGTCGATCCTTCTTGCTCTGACGGTGCCAAATCCAACGAGCCAGTCTTCTATATGCAATGTATCTGTGTACTCTGAAGTTATAAATGTATAAGGATACCATTATGATAAATATTAGTATGTTTAGTAAAACAAAGGTACTTTTCAACTTGACAATTACACAAGCCATGCTGTGGCAGATTCTTACTTAAGTTTACAGTTTAACAAACTTATTCAGCTTGAATATAATATTATATAATATATATTTTACTGAAAATATGTCAGAAATCAGATTTTGTAAGCAACTTCACATCATGTTGTAGCAGGTTGTTATTCTAGTGTACTTTTTAAAAAATTAAACAGCTTGTATTTATATTTTTATTTCAAATGTTGAAAAATAATAAGGAACTGGCATTTGTAAGAAACCAAAGATCATTGTGTAGCAAATTGATACTTCATTTTACAATAAGATAACCCAGTCATCTTGTATACACGCGTATTTTAATGTTGATTAAAATTGTTGTCTTTTTTATGTTATTTATCCACCGCCAGAGGCGGAGGGATATTGTTTTGGCGTTGTCCGTCCGTCCGGCTGTCCGTCCGTACTGCACTTTTGTGCCCGGAGCCATATCTTGGAAGTGCTTTGGCGGATTTCATTGAAACTTGGTATGAGTATATATATGCATAAGAGGATGATGCACGCCAAATGGCATTGTACACCATCTGTTAAAAACAGAGTTATGGCCCTTTGTATCTTGAAAAAATGCTTTTTACTTTAGGCACTTTTGTGTCCGGAGCCATATCTTGGAAGTGCTTTGGCGGATTTTATTGAAACTTGGTATGAGTATATATATGCATAAGAGGATGATGCACGCCAAATGGCATTGTATACCATCTGTTAAAAACAGAGTTATGGCTCTTTGTATCTTGAAAAAATGCTTTTTACTGTATGCACTTTTGTGTCCGGAGCCATATCTTGGAAGTGCTTTGGCAGATTTCATTGAAACTTGGTACGAGTATATATCCCCCGCCAGAGGCGGAGAGATATTGTTTGGCGTTGTCCGGCTGTCCGTCCGGCTGCCCGTCTGTCCGTTACTTTTGTGTCCGGAGCCATATCTTGGAAGTGCTTTTGCGGATTTCATTGAAACTTGGTATGAGTACATATATTGATAATAGGTTAATGCACGCCAAATGGCATTGTACACCATCTGATAATAACAGAGTTATGGCCCTTTGTATCTTCAAAAAAATGCTTTTTTAGTGTCAAATATAACACTTTTGTGTCCAGAAGTATATAGGCGGGGGATATCAATTCAACGAATTTGCTTGTTTTATTATTTGTATCAAAACATATTTACAGTATGAAATACAAATGACAAGTTCACACAAAACATTGTGTTATTTAATGTCTACAGTGTATGTTCTTTACAAACAATCTGTCCTGGTTTCATAAACATTTTTAATAATTAATGACAACTTACTCATGTATTGGTTATTCATCACCGATGGCACCATTTACATCAAGGAACTCATAAAACGAAACTTCAATGACATCTGGATGTAGACAGTTAGCTTTGAAGCCAGTGTGCTCAGTTATGCACTTTACCCCTGCCTCGTCCATCCTTTCCATCAGCTCTGGGTATTCTGTGCAGCATTTGCACTCAATCTGCACACGATATGGTGTGCAACATGAACATGCACACCTGAAAATAAAAGAAATACGTCGAATTGCAATACAAACATTCCTTCCTAATCAGAACAGGTTCAAGTATCCGTTCTAATTACAATAATTAGACCAGTCATATTCAACAAGCTTGTACTGTAGAATAACAATCAAAGAATATTTATTTTTTTTGCCGACACCTGCATGTAACAAAATTATATATTTACCAATCCGTATTCCCAACACGATGGTCGTCTTGGGCATCGGCAAAATTTTCCTCGCTGTCCGAGTCAGAATCAGAAAAAATCTGATTGACTGTCACTAAATTCTGGCTCATACATATACGGTTGAACGGAAAACTCATCGTAATCGCTATCATCTTCCATTTTTCAACAATTTTTTAACTAAAGTTGCAAGATATAAAACATCCGAATCCATTTATTATGCCGGCTCGTAATTGAGTCGTTATTGAGTGCCTGTTACGTCACTTCCGGTTTGAATGAAAATGGCGAGAACATCGGAATGTGTGAAAAATCGCGACTTTGTTCTATTCGTTCTCGCTAATAACACCGTATTTGAAATGAAGTGAGGAGCGAAATAGTTTAGATATGCACTAAATTCGATAAATAAAGGTGTTTTACGGGTTTTTAAAACCGCGGCAGGTGAACTTTAATAGATTTAAAAAGGGGCACTTATCGCTTACTTTTACGAACTTTCTTTTCTGCTGTTTTTCCCCACATATTTTCAGCATTTGCTTTATTAAAATTGTATCAGGTTTGTTCAAACGTTTATTGTATTTAGTTGTATTCCAGAATATTTATATCTTATTAGTCTGAGTTGGTAAACATTTTTATGCCGTGTTTATATATTGCAAGGTCATTTTTTAATGCACACGTTGAGAGGTTAATAGAGGCGACGTTAATAAACAATTATGTTTATGTGTGTCCAAAAGAGAGCCGATATAAATAACGAAATAACAGCTAATGAGTAACAGTGTTAAAGCCATCAAGCTCTCATGTTTGACATGAGAGTATTGGATACGCAAATAAACACGACCAGCGCAAGATAACATCGAAATGTTATATGGCTGTCATTGGCAATAATGAGCCAATAGTATCAATATAACTACTGCGGCCTTTATCATGGTCAAAACCGAATCCTAAATGATTATTCCATTTATGCCTAGCGTCTAGAAAATAAGGCCTTGGCAAACAGCGTAGACCCAGATGAGACGCCGCATGGTGCTGCGTCTCATCTGGGTCTGCGTTGTTTGCTTAAATGAATTTCTGTAAGAAATATTCTAAATATAGAAATAAAGATACTACACATTACTAATTTTGGAAATAAATTGATCCAATTTAGAAGGATGGGAGAGTCCACTAGGCTTAAAAAGGTTAAACGTCGTGTAAATAAATATAAAAAAGAGCCGCGCTCTGTTAATGCCGCACACTTTGCCCCTGACCTTGAAATGAAATACATATTAATCAATACATATACCGGTAGATGCAATTAGAAAGTGTGCAAAATTGTTATTAAGTCTATTGCCTTGTTACAAGTAATTTATTGTTTTTCAAACGGTACTGCTTTTAAAACCGAAAGTAGGATTTCTATACGTATACATCCATTTCGACAAACGCGATTATCTTTAAGCTTTAAAGCGCAAAGAAGACGGATTTCTATCTTGTAACTACCAGATATATTCTAATTGGCATAGATAAAATATGTTTCTTATTTATACTTAAATTTACTATGCCAACCAAGTTGTGTGGCGTTAAAACGAGCTTGATGCATGTGCGTCCCAAAATAGTCTTCTCAGTCCGCTCACGCTTATTATGGACGACGCTTTCCGGCAAGACTGGATTTTCCTTTTACAAGTAACTCCCTTTAAACAAAGCCTGATAAGCCTGTGCGGGCTCTTGTGCTAATATGGAACGACACTTAACGCGCATGCATCAAGCTCAGTTTTCCCAGAGCGCCGCTTGTATGGAACACATAACGAGCAGATGTATGGCGCACCAAAGGGGTCGAAACTTTAACTTCTGCTCGAGCAGAAAAAAATGCTGCTCGAGCAGCATATTGCTGCTCGAGCAGCAATTTACTGGTCGAGCAGCATTTAAATGCTGCTCGAGCAGCAAAATTTCTGCTTGAGCAGCATTATGCTGCTCGAGCAGCATTTATTTTTAGAATAAGCCATTGAACCCGTCAGCCAATCAAATTTGAGCTTACAAACGAACGACATTAGCTATCTCTACGGAAACGAAATAGACCGGTGTAGCGTCAATATTGTCAAATCGTGAGATCTGACGATTTTCACAGTACCGCCGTGATATTGCTCCGATCAGTCGCCGTGAAAAATATCAGATTGATGAAAAATAATATTTAACGCATTGTTGTTTCAATTCAACTTTATTTCGCGTTTTAACAGCTTGCAGTTATTTTCGGACATCTTTTTTTTCGGACGTTGAACCTAAACACATTGTTCACAATAAAGATATCAAAACAGTAGTTCTAACACCATGCAAACATTTGATTTTTAAAACGATTTTCGTTGTAAAGAAATATGGTAATGCCTATTTACAGTCACAAGTGTTGCAATTTTTTAATACAAAGATATAACATTGATTTAAGAAAATATTTTCAGATTATATATATATATATATATTATTTCAGCTTAAAAAAGTTAAAAACTGATTATGAACCAAATTCAGTTCCAGAAATGTATAATCCCAATCGGTGTTTTTATCATTATTTTAGCTAATTCACATGTACACTCAATTCAGGAAAACTATTGTATTATATTTCACACAATCATAGTTACAACTATCATCATTTATTTAACATGTCAATAAGCTCAATTGGTAATTGTCGGTTCGGCTCGGGTAATGCTTTAAAGTACCACGTGTACTCTTAAGTATACTTTAATGTACCCCGGGTACGCTAAATATACTTAAACGTACCGTCGGTCTGTCTGTCAGTGCAGTCACTCACAAACTTTTCAGTGCTTTATCTCAGAAACTCAATATAAGTTTTCAACGTGAAACTTTATGGGTGTTAAATATAGCTGAGGAGAGGTGCCATGCACAAGAACCATAACGTGCGCTTTCTGAAATAAGAGTTATTGCGCTTTGTTGTTTTTGTATGATGTAACTATGGCTATATCTCAGATACTATACAAGATTTTAACATGAAACTTCTTGGGTGTATAATTATCAATGCACGAGAACCATAACCGTATACTTTCTGACATAACGGTTATTGCCCTTTCTTGTTATTGTTATTTTATGATGTAACTTTTCAGGGCTATATCTCATTTATAGAACCATGCATAAGAACCACAACCCTTCACTTTCTTAAATAAGAGTTATTGCACTTTGTTGTTTTTGTATGATGTATTTTTTCAGGGCTTTATCTCAGAAACTATAAATACAAGATTTCAACATGAAATTTCATGGGTGTATAATTGTCAATGAGAATAAGTGCCATGCACAAGAAACATAACCCTAGTACATATGTACATGTCTGATGTTACTTTACAGGACTAAATCACAGATACTATACACGATTTAAAGATGAAATTTAATGGATGTTAAGATATCAATGAGGAGAGGTGTCATGCAAAAAATTTAAAACCCTACACTTTCTTAAATAAGAGTTATTGCCAATTGTTTTTTTATGTTGTTACTTTTAAATAAGTGAGCTAAGGGTACAATCCTTCAAATAAACTTTTCTGTTAGTTCTGCAACCATCAATAATCAAAATTTATTTGGCAGGGGATATCAATTTAACGAATTTGCTTATTATTAGTCTAAACGTTGAAATAGACTTAATATTGTTGCGAGCTAACTGTTCCGTATTCTTGTCAGGAATAGTTCAATAATAGTTTAATAATAATAATGTGGTTTTTACGCTTATTTACTAAAACGAGGAAAAACAAGTCATTTTAAAACTTCATTAATCTTTTATTCTTTAACGTCGAAATTCATAGAAGTTATATTTTCATTAACACAACGTAAATATTAACAGTGTAAATTTCTTAACGGTTCAAATACACCACACAATACGATGATTTCTCAGAAACAAGTCAAATATTTTAAACAATTCTCTCACGCAAGTGTCCAACACTCATTCACCACAAGAGTATACGTTTTAAATAAAATAAACAATCTTTAATATATTAATATAAGATATCTTTGTTGGGTTAAAGTCTATTATTTAGTTACAGTAGCAATTAATATGAACTCAGTTTATATTAAGTTTTTCTTACAAGTTTCTGAATAATTAATAAAAGATGTTATGCCCTTGATGTTATGGTCCGACTGAATTACTTAATAAAGTTCCTGAAACATTAAATACTCGAGCGACTCAAAAGGTTGGTCAATGCCCAGTTTTTATGGCCCGACCAAGAATTCTTGGTCGCCTGCCCCAAAATTACTGGTCATGTACCCAAAATAAATGGTCATTGCCCCAAAAAATGGGTCAATGACGTCGATTGACCACAAAAAGTAGTCATGAACGCTCGAAATGCATTGAAACGACATCACACCAAAAGACACCGCCATATTGGATTTTGAACAAAAATTTATGTAAAACAATCTATGGGCGCTTAGAAAGATGGATACACCACTTTAAACAAGTATTTAACAGAGATTACATCATATCTAAAAATAACCTGTTTCATGCTTAGTCCACTGCAGACAATAGTTCAAACCTGACCATAATGCAACGCGACAAATGGCTGCGACCAGATCAGAAATGAGAATGGTCTGACAATAACCTACGAAAATGTACTCATTTATGCATGTTAAAATAGATATACGACGAAGATAACAAGGTATGATCACCTAACATTATGTTAGTGTAATACGTGTGAACATACTTAGATATAATGACATAAAATCGAAGATAAAATGCAGTAACAACAACAACAACAGTGGACTTTGCATTAAACGGATGAAATGCTTTTTAAACAGCTATGTCTTTTGTTTGTATGATGCTCTGTGAAATGAACCAGTTCACATGCAAATTAAATTATGGCTGCTTAAATATTCAACACATGAGTTGTACAGCAATGGGTAAGTTAAGTTATATTCATAATGTGTATAAACAAATGTTAGGTACATTTGATGTTCCTATATGCAGGGCATATCATTACCCCCCTGTCTTTTTGGCAAAACTCCTGTTGCCACAGTCCACAGGTTATTGTAACAAATACTAAAACAGTTTACTGATAAACATATTATTATGCCCCCCTTCGAAGAGGATGAGGTATATTGCTTTGTACATGTCGGTCGGTCCGTCGGTCTGTCGGTCGGTCGGTCCGTTCACCAGATGGTTTCCGGATGGTAACTCAAGAATGCCAACGCCTAGGCTCATGAAACTTTATAGGCACAAGGTCACAGTGACTCGAAACAGTAAAAATGATTTAAGATAAACTATCAATAATGAAACACACTTTAAACAGCAAACAACAATACATTCCTTTTGAAATGTTACATGGCTATGGCTTAGAATGGCTTAAAATTTTCCTCCGTGCAGACAACACCCATCTCGGTAGTATCCCTGCTTTGCATGGCTTAAGCTTGTTGTGGTGTACCACCCTGGTTTGGCCTTCTTTTTTTAGCTTGATGGTGAAGTTGATCTCGGAGAAGATCTGTTACAAGATAGGGACCATCGTATGCCCTTTCCAACTTAGGGTTGACGCCGACCTTCCTAGTTTCATGCAGGCACCACACCACGTCACCGACTTGATAGTGATGAAAGGACAGCTTGACATCGTAGACTTCTTTGCTGCGTCGAGCGACCTTTCCGATGTGTTTCCTAGCCACCTCGTGGGCTTTCAACATCCTTTCTTGCAGCCGAAGGACGTACTCGCCTGGGTTTTCTTGCTTCGGTGATGCGTCAACATGGCTGTAGATGAGGCTGGCTGGCATGCGGACTTCTCTTCCTAAAGCTAGCAGGTTGGGGGAAAGTTTGGTACTCTCATGTGGGGTCGACCGGTATGCTGCTGCTAGGCAGGCCAAGTGCTGATCCCAGTCTTCCTGTTCGCCATCAAGATACGCTCTAACCATGCTCAACATCGTTCTGTTAAATCTTTCTACTTGTCCGTTGCCTGCAGGATGACGGGCGCTAGTTCTGGACTTCTTGACCTCTAACAGCTTGCACAGCTCATTGAAGACCCTGCTCTCAAACGCTGAGCCCTGGTCGGAATGTATTGCTAACGGGGTACCCCATCTCGCTATGACATCATTTAGGACCATTGATGCGCACACTTCGGCTGTTTGGTTTGGCACTGGGATGATCTCGACGTATTTTGAAAAGACGTCCGTTACCACGAGAATGTACCGATTACCGCGCGGAGTGACTGGGAACGGCCCAGTAAAATCGATCGCTAGGACGTCCCAGGGTGCGCCAGACCTGACATGACCCATAGGCGCCCTAGGCGGTTTTTGTGGCTTTTTATCAGCGTCACAAACGGAACAACTGGCAACATATACACGCACATCAGCCTTAATATTGAACCAGTAATAACCTAACGCTAACCTTGCCCTAGTTCGATTGACCCCTAAATGACCAGAGGTCACACTGTCATGCATTCTACTTAATACCAACTTTCGCAGTGTGTACGGAACAATCAGCTGAAGGCAATCGTGTGTTTCGTTTACCCGCTGAAACTTCCTATATAGCACGTTTTCTACTAGTACGAGCGAGTCTCGTATCACCCAGTAATGACGTGTCTCTGGACTCAACGTTACCATTTCATCAACCGGCGCTTTAATACCATCGCGTATCACACTATAAATTTTAGCTATATAAGGGTCATCACTCTGCATGGCTGCCATTGTTACGCTTGTGAATTCGGTTGCCCATGTGTGCAGAGTAGAACTTCCCCTGTCATCCGATGGACCTGGCTTTGGCACCTCACACTCGCTACTTTTAACACTCTTGATCACAGGCGCGTTTTTGGTTAAAACGACAGGCGTTACGCAATCGTCTTCAGGTGACCCCGCATTCACTTCACCTTCTTCCTTTTCGTTTGGTTTCAACAGCATTAGTTCAGCGCTCCTTCGGCATTTATTGCATGGGCCGCACTTCAACGGTTCGCTTGTATCTACGTCGCTGCACGTACAGAACCGGGGACTTTCACAGCGCGATAAAGCGTCACAGTGGGCTTGCTTATTACCTGCTCTATATTCGATGGAAAAGTCATACACGGACAGAATCTCAATCCATCTCGCGATTTTCCCACTCGGTTCCTTTAAACTAAAGAGCGATATCAACGATTGGTGATCTGTTCTTACAATAAAATGCCGCCCCAGCAAATACTGCCTGAAATACTGGATGAAGTATACTGCCGCTAAAAGCTCTTGCTCAGTTATGCAGTAATTCTTCTCGGCTTTATTCAGCCCCCTGCTGGCGTAGGCAATAACTCGCTCGCGACTCTGCTGTTCTTGGCTCAACACCGCGCCGATCCCCGTGCCGGACGCATCGACGTCGAGGTAAAATGTCCCACCCTCATTCAGTGGATGTCCCATGACGTTTTCGCTAATAAGGGCATCCTTGATTCGTTTAAACGCCATATCACACGCATCGTTCCATTCGAATTTGGCCTCTAATCTCGTCAGATTAATCAAAGGTCGCGCGATTTTAGCGTAATCTTTTACAAATCGACGATAGTACGAACCAGTAGCCACAAACTGTTTCACCTGCTTCGCGTTTCCGGGCTTTGGCCAATTGACAATTTTTTCAATGTTCGTCGGATCGGGACTTATCCCCTCTCCTGAGACTACGTGACCCAGAAAAATGACTTTTGACTGGAGAAGGCGGCACTTATCTGACTTAAGCTTCAAACCTGCAGTTTGGATACGAAGTAAAACCTCATCAGTTCTCAAAAGGTTTTCCAGCCACGTGGATCCGAACACCACAATGTCATCAATGTAAACTAAACACGTTAGCCAAGTTAAACCTTGTAACGCCAGTTCCATTGTACGCTGGAAGGTGCTTGCAGCGTTATTTAAACCGAAAGGCATTGTTTTCATCTCGTATTGACCATACTTACAGCAAAAAGCGCTCTTAGGAATGTCATCCTTCTTTAACGGTATTTGAAAATACCCTGACGTAAGGTCAAAACAGCTGAAGAAGCTTGACCCGGCCACAGCGTCTAAACAATCTTGGATTCGTGGTAGCGGAAACCCGTCTGGCTTCACCAATGCATTGACCCTTCTATAATCGACGCAAGGTCGTATAGCGCCTGATTTCTTCTTTACTAAAACGATTGGGCTGGCCCAAGGGGATGTACTTTTCTGAATAACGCCTTTCTTAAGCAAATCTTCAAGTGCTTTCTTTTCTTCTTCTGCGTACGCTAATGGAACCCGCCTTGGTCGCTGTTTAACGGGAGCTGCGGTACCTGTGTTTATGGCATGCTCAGATAGATGTGTAAGTCCCAAGTCCCATTCGTCTTTTGAGAACGTGTCTGCGTATTTAACTAACAACCCAGCTATAACGGATTGTTGCTCTTCCGTTTTTCCGACGACTGATTCTTCAAAC
This sequence comes from Dreissena polymorpha, assembly GCF_020536995.1. Lineage (NCBI taxonomy): Eukaryota > Metazoa > Mollusca > Bivalvia > Myida > Dreissenidae > Dreissena > Dreissena polymorpha. Next base: position 86,099,763 of record NC_068359.1, read on the forward strand.
AGTGATTTCAGGTGTGGGGGCACGTCCATTGCATTGGCAACCGGTAAGTCTGAAATACGGCTGTCCTTTTCAAATGTCATCAACTGTACTCTTCTCACCGTTGTGATGTTATCTCGCTCTCTCTTCGTTTTCTTCATTTGCTATAACCCCTGTACAACAATCTATCCTCTTTGCCTCTCCGATTTCTGCATGGTGCCGCAACGTTACGCTCGTTGAGAAAGGGTTCAAAACTTTTACCTTACAGGTGACTGCTCTGTTTATGTTCACTAAGGTTGCAGCCATTACCAATGGGTAACGCTGAACGAAACCCTCTCTGGGTTAATGATTAAATTTTCTTTTTTGTCTTTATCGTCAGCCTCATCGCGTTCAACATAAACATCAACCACCACTTCTGAGAGCCCCGGGATGGCAACATCTTCTGCAACGGTGACTTTCCGTAGCCTCCTTGTAGCGGGTATCAATGGGATTTCTTTCCCTTTTAGCTTGATTATATTCTTGCTTAGGAAGATGTCCGCCTGTCCGTCCTTCTCCCCAGCCAACACATCCAACCCTAGAAGCACTTCGTCCTCAATGACGGCCACAACTGCTTGACAGATCACCTTTACTGGGCCTAATATAAGATTAAATTCTCCCACCCCCTTCTCACGTATTGGTGAACCACCTGCCCCACGCAGCTTGACTGACCCCTTTAGGACCGGCTTGTCCTTAGTGCTCAGCTGGTCATACACGCGACTGGATACTACCGACCTCGAAGCACCTGTGTCGGCGGTGAAGGTCACTGGTGTCTCCCCTATCCACCCTCGGATATAAACGCCAGTGGTCAGCTCTGCTCCCCCTTCACTCCAGCACAGGGTACTTCGCTCTCCGCCTCGCTTACACCCGTGTGTTGTTGCTCGCCCTTTAAATCACCGTTGTCTTCGTTTCCTAACAGGACCTCCCTCTGGGCACGAGAGAAGCCCCTCTCTCGTTTAAATGTTCCCGAGATGGCGTTGCACCGTTAGACTTCGTGGGAAATGACGTATCCCTTGTTTGGTTTAGCGGACAGTCTCTTGCGTAGTGGCCGGTTTGATGACACCTGAAGCACTCTACGTCTCTTCTTGGTGGCCGCCTCTGCAAATGTTTCTTTTCCTCTTCCAGTTTCTCTATCCTACTTATAAGAGTTTTCAATAACTCTTGGTCAGTAGGCTGCTTAACAATGTCGCTTCCCGTGTTCTCGGACATTATAGGCGTACTTCTCTTCTGGTCTGTGACTACTCTGCATGCTGCCCTTTCAGTTTCACATTCTTCTGAGAATTCGTCGTCATGCTCGTCAGTGGTATAAGCTCGTCTGGTTGCATGCTTGTACTCTCGATCGGATTTAATCCCGATTCTCGTTTGAATGAAATTCACCACATGGAACATTGCCTCGTCGATATTCCTTGGTTCCTTGTGGTACTCGACCTCGAACTTCACCTCCTGGTCAACCAGCCCATCGAGGAATCTTCTCACTAGGTCCTCATCTCGTGTGCTTCGATCCCGTTGTTTATGCGCTTTATCGTACAGACGCTTGAGTTCGGCAGCATAGTCTTCCGCTTTTTCCCCATGTTTCTGGTTGCGCCTACTAAACTTGGCTGCGAAAGACCTGCTTGTCTCGATTACGCGGTATCGCCTTGTCAACTCTGAAGTCAGTTCATGATAGTCAGACAACACTTCCGTAGGCAGCTGTGCAAACACGAATTCGCTAGCCTGACCTTCTATCATCGGCAGCAGATTGTCAAGCTTATCATTGTCGTCCCAACCGTATCTCCTAGCAATCGCGTCGAACTTCGCTAACCATACCGCCCAATCTTCTTTTCCTGTAAATGGTGGTATCTTTGGCACCGGCCGAGTATTCCGCTTTATTGCGGGCCTTCTATAAATGCCATCAGCCCTTGGTGCGTGACGTGCAGGCGCTCACTGCCTATAATCGTGAACACTTTCGTTTTCGTTGTCTCCCTCCCCGTAGCCGTCTTTGTCCTCATGGCAGTTGTTGCGATTGCCCATCGACTGACGTTGGTAGATGCCGTCGAGCTCCCGTTCCATTAACGGGTTTCCCGAATCGCGCCTATACGCGTCGTCACGTCGCTGCCGATAACCGTTCCTCGCCTCGCGCTGGCCGCCAAACCCGTGCTGTACGATGTCACGGCCATTGCCAAAATACGCGATATCCCGCTCATGTGCATATTGAGCGCCGACAGGTACATCGCCGTTGAACGCACCCCGGTTGTTGTAGTGACTTTGGCCCTTAAGAACGCGCAGCTCGGATACAACTTCCTTGAGCGCTCCGGCTACCTCGCGCATGAACCCATTGGTGGCGGCCATGCCACCGCCGCCTTCGTTGTCGCTATTTCCGTCCGTGTCGACTTCGATTCGCGTCGCGTCACCTTGTACGCTCGATGCGTTCGGCGAGACTTCCGTGCGCGCCTCGTCCCTTTGAGCGCGCGTTGCGTGTGGAAATCGTGTTCCCCTCACGAGCCCCGCTCCGATAGTTACTTCCGTGTCACTGTCATTTAGATCACTCATGTTAACTTATTTAATCGTCACAATATTCGTGGAAAGTATCTTGTTGGGTTTTTATTAAAGATATACTGTTTAAAATGTTAACTTGTTATTTAATAATAATACGCGCAGACGTGAGTCCAATCACTGGATCCCTTAATTGTTGATTGAAAGGATCCCACTTCTGACACCATAAAATGTTGCGAGCTAACTGTTCCGTATTCTTGTCAGGAATAGTTCAATAATAGTTCAATAATAATAATGTGGTTTTTACGCTTATTTACTAAAACGAGGAAAACAAGTCATTTTAAAACTTCATTAATCTTTTATTCTTTAACGTCGAAATTCATAGAAGTTATATTTTCATTAACACAACGTAAACATTAACAGTGTAAATTTCTTAACGGTTCAAATACACCACACAATACGATGATTTCTCAGAAACAAGTCAAATATTTTAAACAATTCTCTCACGCAAGTGTCCAACACTCATTCACCACAAGAGTATACGTTTTAAATAAAATAAACAATCTTTAATATATTAATATAAGATATCTTTGTTGGGTTAAAGTCTATTATTTAGTTACAGTAGCAATTAATATGAACTCAGTTTATATTAAGTTTTTCTTACAAGTTTCTGAATAATTAATAAAAGATGTTATGCCCTTGATGTTATGGCCCGACTGAATTACTTAATAAAGTTCCTGAAACCTTAAATACTCGAGCGACTCAAAAGGTTGGTCAATGCCCAGTTTTTATGGCCCGACCAATGTCGGTCGGTCCGTCGGTCTGTCGGTCGGTCGGTCCGTTCACCAGATGGTTTCCGGATGGTAACTCAAGAATGCCAACGCCTAGGCTCATGAAACTTTATAGGCACAAGGTCACAGTGACTCGAAACAGTAAAAATGATTTAAGATAAACTATCAATAATGAAACACACTTTAAACAGCAAACAACAATACATTCCTTTTGAAATGTTACATGGCTATGGCTTAGAATGGCTTAAAATTTTCCTCCGTGCAGACAACACCCATCTCGGTAGTATCCCTGCTTTGCATGGCTTAAGCTTGTTGTGGTGTACCACCCTGGTTTGGCCTTCTTTGTTTAGCTTGATGGTGAAGTTGATCTCGGAGAAGATCTGTTACAAGATAGGGACCATCGTATGCCCTTTCCAACTTAGGGTTGACGCCGACCTTCCTAGTTTCATGCAGGCACCACACCACGTCACCGACTTGATAGTGATGAAAGGACAGCTTGACATCGTAGACTTCTTTGCTGCGTCGAGCGACCTTTCCGATGTGTTTCCTAGCCACCTCGTGGGCTTTCAACATCCTTTCTTGCAGCCGAAGGACGTACTCGCCTGGGTTTTCTTGCTTCGGTGATGCGTCAACATGGCTGTAGATGAGGCTGGCTGGCATGCGGACTTCTCTTCCTAAAGCTAGCAGGTTGGGGGAAAGTTTGGTACTCTCATGTGGGGTCGACCGGTATGCTGCTGCTAGGCAGGCCAAGTGCTGATCCCAGTCTTCCTGTTCGCCAACAAGATACGCTCTAACCATGCTCAACATCGTTCTGTTAAATCTTTCTACTTGTCCGTTGCCTGCAGGATGACGGGCGCTAGTTCTGGACTTCTTGACCTCTAACAGCTTGCACAGCTCCTTGAAGACCCTGCTCTCAAACGCTGAGCCCTGGTCGGAATGTATTGCTAACGGGGTACCCCATCTCGCTATGACATCATTTAGGACCATTGATGCGCACACTTCGGCTGTTTGGTTTGGCACTGGGATGATCTCGACGTATTTTGAAAAGACGTCCGTTACCACGAGAATGTACCGATTACCGCGCGGAGTGACTGGGAACGGCCAAGTAAAATCGATCGCTAGGACGTCCCAGGGTGCGCCAGACCTGACAAGACCCATAGGCGCCCTAGGCGGTTTTTGTGGCTTTTTATCAGCGTCACAAACGGAACAACTGGCAACATATACACGCACATCAGCCTTAATATTGAACCAGTAATAACCTAACGCTAACCTTGCCCTAGTTCGCTTGACCCCTAAATGACCAGAGGTCACACTGTCATGCATTCTACTTAATACCAACTTTCGCAGTGTGTACGGGACAATCAGCTGAAGGCAATCGTGTGTTTCGTTTACCCGCTGAAACTTCCTATATAACACGTTTTCTACTAGTACGAGCGAGTCTCGTATCACCCAGTAATGACGTGTCTCTGGACTCAACGTTACCATTTCATCAACCGGCGCTTTAATACCATCGCGTATCACACTATAAATTTTAGCTATATAAGGGTCATCACTCTGCATGGCTGCCATTGTTACGCTTGTGAATTCGGTTGCCCATGTGTGCAGAGTAGAACTTCCCCTGTCATCCGATGGACCTGGCTTTGGCACCTCACACTCGCTACTTTTAACACTCTTGATCACAGGCGCGTTTTCGGTTAAAACGACAGGCGTTACGCAATCGTCTTCAGGTGACCCCGCATTCACTTCACCTTCTTCCTTTTCGTTTGGTTTCAACAGCATTAGTTCAGCGCTCCTTCGGCATTTATTGCATGGGCCGCACTTCAACGGTTCGCTTGTATCTACGTCGCTGCACGTACAGAACCGGGGACTTTCACAGCGCGATAAAGCGTCACAGTGGGCTTGCTTATTACCTGCTGTATATTCGATGGAAAAGTCATACACGGACAGAATCTCAATCCATCTCGCGATTTTCCCACTCGGTTCCTTTAAACTAAAGAGCGATATCAACGATTGGTGATCTGTTCTTACAATAAAATGCCGCCCCAGCAAATACTGCCTGAAATACTGGATGAAGTATACTGCCGCTAAAAGCTCTTGCTCAGTTATGCAGTAATTCTTCTCGGCTTTATTCAGCCCCCTGCTGGCGTAGGCAATAACTCGCTCGCGACTCTGCTGTTCTTGGCTCAACACCGCGCCGATCCCCGTGCCAGACGCATCGACGTCGAGGTAAAATGTCCCACCCTCATTCAGTGGATGTCCCATGACGTTTTCGCTAATAAGGGCATCCTTGATTCGTTTAAACGCCATATCACACGCATCGTTCCATTCGAATTTGGCCTCTTTTCTCGTCAGATCAATCAAAGGTCGCGCGATTTTAGCGTAATCTTTTACAAATCGACGATAGTACGAACCAGTAGCCACAAACTGTTTAACCTGCTTCGCGTTTCCGGGCTTTGGCCAATTGACAATTTTTTCAATGTTCGTCGGATCGGGACTTATCCCCTCTCCTGAGACTACGTGACCCAGAAAAATGACTTTTGACTGGAGAAGGCGGCACTTATCTGACTTAAGCTTCAAACCTGCAGTTTGGATACGAAGTAAAACCTCATCAGTTCTCAAAAGGTTTTCCAGCCACGTGGATCCGAACACCACAATTTCATCAATGTAAACTAAACACGTTAGCCAAGTTAAACCTTGTAACGCCAGTTCCATTGTACGCTGGAAGGTGCTTGCAGCGTTATTTAAACCGAAAGGCATTGTTTTCATCTCGTATTGACCATACTTACAGCAAAAAGCGCTCTTAGGAATGTCATCCTTCTTTAACGGTATTTGAAAATACCTTGACGTAAGGTCAAAACAGCTGAAGAAGCTTGACCCGGCCACAGCGTCTAAACAATCTTGGATTCGTGGTAGCGGAAACCCGTCTGGCTTCACCAATGCATTGACCCTTCTATAATCGACGCAAGGTCGTATAGCGCCTGATTTCTTCTTTACCAAAACGATTGGGCTGGCCCAAGGGGATGTACTTTTCTGAATAACGCCTTTCTTAAGCAAATCTTCAAGTGCTTTCTTTTCTTCTTCTGCGTACGCTAATGGAACCCGCCTTGGTCGCTGTTTAACGGGAGCTGCGGTACCTGTGTTTATGGCATGCTCAGATAGATGTGTAAGTCCCAAGTCCCATTCGTCTTTTGAGAACGTGTCTGCGTATTTAACTAACAACCCAGCTATAACGGATTGTTGCTCTTCCGTTTTTCCGACGACTGATTCTTCAAACAGTAATTTCAGGTGTGGGGGCACGTCCATTGCATTGGCAACCGGTGAGTCTGAAATACGGCTGTCCTTTTCAACTGTCATCAACTGTACTCTTCTCACCGTTGTGATGTTATCTCGCTCTTCGTTTTCTTCATTTGCTATAACCCCTGTACAACAATCTTTCCTCTCTGCCTCTCCGATTTCTGCATGGTGCCGCAACGTTACGCTCGTTGAGAAAGGGTTCAAAACTTTTACCTTACAGGTGACTGCTCTGTTTATGTTCACTAAGGTTGCAGCCATTACCAATGGGTAACGCTGAACGAAACGCTCTGTGGGTTTAATGATAAAATTTTCTTCTTTGTCTTCATCGTCAGCCTCATCGCGTTCAACATAAACATCAACCACCACTTCTGAGAGCCCCGGGATGGCAACATCTTCTGCAACGGTGACTTTCCGTAGCCTCCTTGTAGCGGGTATCAATGGGATTTCTTTCCCTTTTAGCTTGATTATATTCTTGCTTAGGAAGATGTCCGCCTGTCCGTCCTTCTCCCCAGCCAACACATCCAACCCTAGTAGCACTTCGTCCTCAATGTCGGCCACAACTGCTTGACAGATCACCTTTACTGGGCCTAATATAAGATTAAATTCTCCCACCCCCTTCTCACGTATTGGTGAACCACCTGCCCCACGCAGCTTGACTGACCCCTTTAGGACCGGCTTGTCCTTAGTGTTCAGCTGGTCATACACGCGACTGGATACTACCGACCTCGAAGCACCTGTGTCGGCGGTGAAGGTCACTGGTGTCTCCCCTATCCACCCTCGGATATAAACGCCAGTGGTCAGCTCTGCTCCCCCTTCACTCCAGCACAGGGTACTTCGCTCTCCGCCTCGCTTACCCCCGTGTGTTGTTGCTCGCCCTTTAAATCACCGTTGTCTTCGTTTCCTAACAGGACCTCCCTCTGGGCACGAGAGAAGCCCCTCTCTCGTTTAAATGTTCCCGAGATGGCGTTGCACCGTTAGACTTGGGAAATGACGTATCCCTTGTTTGGTTTAGCGGACAGTCTCTTGCGTAGTGGCCGGTTTGATGACACCTGAAGCACTCTACGTCACTTCTTGGTGGCCGCCTCTGCAAATGTTTCTTTTCCTCTTCCAGTTTCTCTATCCTACTAATAAGAGTTTTCAATAACTCTTGGTCAGTAGGCTGCTTAACAATGTCGCTTCCCGTGTTCTCGGACATTATAGGCGTACTTCTCTTCTGGTCTGTGACTACACTGCATGCTGCCCTTTCAGTTTCACATTCTTCTGAGAATTCGTCGTCATGCTCGTCAGTGGTATAAGCTCGTCTGGTTGCATGCTTGTACTCTCGATCGGATTTAATCCCGATTCTCGTTTGAATGAAATTCACCACATGGAACATTGCCTCGTCGATATTCCTTGGTTCCTTGTGGTACTCGACCTCGAACTTCACCTCCTGGTCAACCAGCCCATCGAGGAATCTTCTCACTAGGTCCTCATCTCGTGTGCTTCGATCCCGTTGTTTATGCGCTTTATCGTACAGACGCTTGAGTTCGGCAGCATAGTCTTCCGCTTTTTCCCCATGTTTCTGGTTGCGCCTACTAAACTTGGCTGCGAAAGACCTGCTTGTCTCGATTACGCGGTATCGCCTTGTCAACTCTGAAGTCAGTTCATGATAGTCAGACAACACTTCCGTAGGCAGCTGTGCAAACACGAATTCGCTAGCCTGACCTTCTATCATCGGCAGCAGATTGTCAAGCTTATCATCGTCGTCCCAACCGTATCTCCTAGCAATCGCGTCGAACTTCGCTGACCATACCGCCCAATCTTCTTTTCCTGTAAATGGTGGTATCTTTGGCACCGGCCGAGTATTCCGCTTTATTGCGGGCCTTCTATAAATGCCATCAGCCCTTGGTGCGTGACGTGCAGGCGCTCGCTGCCTATAATCGTGAACACTTTCGTTTTCGTTGTCTCCCTCCCCGTAGCCGTCTTTGTCCTCATGGCAGTTGTTGCGATTGCCCATCGACTGACGTTGGTAGATGCCGTCGAGCTCCCGTTCCATTAACGGGTTTCCCGAATCGCGCCTATACGCGTCGTCACGTCGCTGCCGATAACCGTTCCTCGCCTCGCGCTGGCCGCCAAACCCGTGCTGTACGATGTCACTGCCATTGCCAAAATACGCGATATCCCGCTCATGTGCATATTGAGCGCCGACAGGTACATCGCCGTTGAACGCACCCCGGTTGTTGTAGTGACTTTGGCCCTTAAGAACGCGCAGCTCGGATACAACTTCCTTGAGCGCTCCGGCTACCTCGCGCATGAACCCATTGGTGGCGGCCATGCCACCGCCGCCTTCGTTGTCGCTATTTCCGTCCGTGTCGACTTCGATTCGCGTCGCGTCACCTTGTACGCTCGATGCGTTCGGCGAGACTTCCGTGCGCGCCTCGTCCCTTTGAGCGCACGTTGCGTGTGGAAATCGTGTTCCCCTCACGAGCCCCGCTCCGACAGTTACTTCCGTGTCACTGTCATTTAGATCAGTCATGTTAACTTATTTAATCGTCACAATATTCGTGGAAAGTATCTTGTTGGGTTTTTATTAAAGATATACTGTTTAAAATGTTAACTTGTTATTTAATAATAATACGCGCAGACGTGAGTCCAATCACTGGATCCCTTAATTGTTGATTGAAAGGATCCCACTTCTGACACCATAAAATGTTGCGAGCTAACTGTTCCGTATTCTTGTCAGGAATAGTTCAATAATAGTTCAATAATAATAATGTGGTTTTTACGCTTATTTACTAAAACGAGGAAAACAAGTCATTTTAAAACTTCATTAATCTTTTATTCTTTAACGTCGAAATTCATAGAAGTTATATTTTCATTAACACAACGTAAACATTAACAGTGTAAATTTCTTAACGGTTCAAATACACCACACAATACGATGATTTCTCAGAAACAAGTCAAATATTTTAAACAATTCTCTCACGCAAGTGTCCAACACTCATTCACCACAAGAGTATACGTTTTAAATAAAATAAGCAATCTTTAATATATTAATATAAGATATCTTTGTTGGGTTAAAGTCTATTATTTAGTTACAGTAGCAATTAATATGAACTCAGTTTATATTAAGTTTTTCTTACAAGTTTCTGAATAATTAATAAAAGATGTTATGCCCTTGATGTTATGGCCCGACTGAATTACTTAATAAAGTTCCTGAAACCTTAAATACTCGAGCGACCCAAAAGGTTGGTCAATGCCCAGTTTTTATGGCCCGACCAAGAATTCTTGGTCGCCTGCCCCAAAATTACTGGTCATGTACCCAAAATAAATGGTCATTGCCCCAAAAAATGGGTCAATGACGTCGATTGACCACAAAAAGTGGTCATGAACGCTCGAAATGCATTGAAACGACATCACGCCAAAAGACACCGCCATATTGGATTTTGAACAAAAATTTATGTAAAACAATCTATGGGCGCTTAGAAAGATGGATACAACACTTTAAACAAGTATTTAACAGAGATTACATCATATCTAAAAATAACCTGTTTCATGCTTAGTCCACTGCAGACAATAGTTCAAACCTGACCATAATGCAACGCGACAAATGGCTGCGACCAGATCAGAAATGAGAATGGTCTGACAATAACCTACGAAAATGTACTCATTTATGCATGTTAAAATAGATATACGACGAAGATAACCAGGTATGATCACCTAACATTATGTTAGTGTAATACGTGTGAACACACTTAGATATAATGACATAAAATCGAAGATAAAATGCAGTAACAACAACAACAACAGTGGACTTTGCATTAAACGGATGAAATGCTTTTTTAACAGCTATGTCTTTTGTTTGTATGATGCTCTGTGAAATGAACCAGTTCACATGCAAATTAAATTATGGCTGCTTAAATATTCAACACATGAGTTGTACAGCAATGGGTAAGTTAAGTTATATTCATAATGTGTATAAACAAATGTTAGGTACATTTGATGTTCCTATATGCAGGGCATATCATTATTGTAAGTAGCCATGAGAATATAAGACACAACAGACTCATCAGTCATCAGTATTATGTTAGCATATCTTTAGTCGGTTACTGAACTAGGGCAAATAAAGTTGAAGTTTATCAGGTGGTCTAAAAGTCCTCACCGCCTAGCAGATAAGTCTACAAAGTTTTTTAAAACCGGTTCATGAACATGAAATGATAAGTCATTTACGCCATCGGGATTATTTATTTTAAGTCAATATGTTTTTGGAATCTTAAGGCACTCATTGAAAAATACACCACTACATAAATAAATATCTAGGTCAATTGTGATTCTGTCAAGCAATGATTATCATATCAATTATTATCTTCAGAGTTATTCTTTTTTCTTGCACTTATCATAATCTAACCATCTGCATTATTTTTGCCAAACAGGTGGTTTTGCAATCTGTGCACCACAATCATCAATATTTTTGTGTGGATATAAAGATGTTATACAAATTTATGATAATAAAACCTTAAGTTTTATTGTGCTGTACTTGTTTAGGAGATGTGTAATACCAACTGGCTACTTCTGTTTTCAGAACTAAAACGCACAGAAGGATTTTATTAATATTTTGTTGAGTTCTCAGATTAATCGAGCCCAAAGCACTTCCTGCTACAAAAACATATTTTCGAGCAACAACACATATTGATAATATCCATTTTAATGCCGTGCGGGTCTTTACAGTGGTGTGATCGAGTCGCACAGATATGTTTGCCGCACTCCATGAATCAGAAGTCTGCGTCTCACGACTAGTCTCGATAAACTGAATCATGGGCCTGTCGCAACATTGTGGGATGCTTTTTCATGACCAAACATTTGGCAGCCTGGAAATAAAGTAAAAGTCATTCATACTTAACTTAAAAAACAACAACATTTGTTTGCAATAAGAAAAGCATATATTCACTAGATTAAGTGTTCACAAAAAATACTATTTCTGAAAATAAAATTGCAAGACAGTTTGACAGTGAAAAGTATTCATGTTTCATGCATCATAAATATACAATCACATTAAGACACTGAAAAACAACTTTTCGTACAAAATAATATAATGGAGCAAAGAGAATGCTTTTTTTCATTATATGACACATTAATAAATTAAAATATGAGTAATCTTCTTGTTTAACCTTTTTTCAGGGTTATTTGATAAAAGTGGGACTCTATAACACAGTTTGATCCTCAGGTTATGATATTACATATGAAATATCATGTCCTTTATAAATTAAAAGAAAATGCAAGGCTCTAAAAACCAATGCACCAACAGAAAGGTACTATGATTATATTCTACATTCTCCCATTATTTTGTTGAATAAAAGTTAATGCAGAACTTTACTAACCAAACTAGAGCTTTGTCACAGACGTGATATATACCCCCACGTGCCGCATTGACACAGACTATTTTGCATGCTGTCTTCACAAAACAAGAGAATCAAATTTATGGCGATTTTAAAGAATGATAATGCCATTATCATTTATGGCCATTTCGACCTTTGAACTCTTGAATTCTTTAGCATGACATGCAGTCCAAATTTATGGCCATTTTTTTACTTTTGAACTCCAAGTGTGACCTAGACCTTGGAGTTATCGACATAATTCTTTCGCATGACACATTGTCCAATGACTGTGAACAAATGTACCATGTATTTTTAAAATCTCACAATAAATGACATAGTTATGGCCCGGACAAGATCATTTATGGCCAATTTTGACCTTTGAACTCACAGTGTGACCTTGACGTTGCAGATATAGACGTAATTCTTTTGCGCGACACACCGTCCAATGATGGTGAACAAATGTGCCAAATGATTTTAAAATCTCACAATGAACAACATAGTTATGGCCTGGACAAGCTCATTTATGGCCTTTTTTTACCTTTGAACTCAAAGTGTGACCTTGAACTTGGAGTTATCGACGTAATTCTTTCGCGCGACACACCGTCCAATGATGGTGAACAAATGTGCCAAATGATTTTAAAATCTCACAATGAATGACATAGTTATTCCCCAGACAAGCTCATTTATGGCCATTTTTAATCTTTGAACTCAAAGTGTGACCTTGACCTTCGAGCTATTAAAGTAATTCTTTTGCGCGACACACCGTCCCATGATGGTGAACAAATTTGCCAAATCCTCACAATAAATGATAAAGTTATGGCCCGGACAAGCATTTGACCCTTGAACTCCAAGTGTGACCTTGATCTTGGAGATATTGACGTACTTTTTTCACGCAACACACCGTTCCATGATGGTGAACAAATGAACCAAGTTATTTTAAAATCTAACGATAAATGACATAGTTATGGTCCGGACAAACTTTCGATTTAAAACACACTAAGTGACCCCGTGACCTAGTTTTTGACCCAGCATGACCCATATTCAAACTTGGCCTAAACATCATCAAGATACAACTTGTGACCAAGTTTGGTGAAGATCGGATGAAATTTCGGGACAGACCGACCGACCGACAGTACAACAAAGTGACTCCTATATAGAAATATAAAGCTAATTTATTACCATCAATGCAAACACTCCACAGCTGTTTCCATGGCGCTGTTTGTTGCAAGGTCGCCCTTTGAACTCTGAACTGAATTTTTCCAAGCCATCTTTCACAATTTGCGCTCGTTGACACATGAACTGGCTGCAACAAATATTTTGTTGGTAAAAATCAACAAAAATCATGTGCCTTTATACTTAAGCGGTACTTTATCTATACCAAATTGTTTTGGTAATCAGTTTTCAACACACACACACATATATATATATATATATATATATATATATATATATATATATATATATATATATATATATATATATATATATATATATATATATATATATATATAGATATATATATATATATATATATATAGATATATATATATATATATATATTCACACATATGGCCAGTTACGGGGTCTCTGATTTAGAAATAGGTTATGGGGTTCCCACTTTAAATACATGTATCCCCATACCCTTTTTTATCCGATATAAACACGAATTAAGGTATATAGGGGTACCTACTATTATTATTGTATATAAATACGTCATTTATTTAACGTCTTATACAAGGAAATATATAGCGAACTTATTTGCGAGGTATATACAATTTCAATTTCAGACCTGATTGTGGTTTTCGATTTAAGACCTTATTGTGAGATTTGATTGCATTACCTCCCCTACACCCCCCTCATAGTAATTAAAGGAGCCTAGAATGCGGGGTTGTATATAGACCCCGTTTTTTATATTGACCTCGTAAGTACAGTCTGAAAACTACCGAGACCGCGTAACTGGCACTATATATTGGTATATATATATATATATATATATATATATATATATATATATATATATATATATATATATATATATATATATATATATATATATAGATATATGTGAATCTATTAACAAATTATTTGAAACACATAAGTTTGAGAGATAGGACACAATAATAAATAAGAATGAACTAAGAAAGCAAGCTTAAATTTATATATAGCCTATCAATTTTAAAGTGTTGGTGGTCATTACAAGTTAATATTTTCACAGTGTTTTGCATTTATATATGCAGTCAATTGCATATTTGAAGATTTTATATTGTTTTGCATTAATATATGCAGTCATTTGCATATTTGAAGATTTTATAGTAATAGTTTTATAGTTATTTGACCATTTGAATATTTGTTTAATAATATATGCAATTTGTATATTTGTTTATTGTTGTAGGGTTTCATGATCTTGTACAGCTACACTTGATGTCTGTTTTCTTGTCAATCTCTGGCAATATGATATTTAGGGGTAACACAATCTTAGTTGTAAATGCAATATTATACAACCTATTTACATCACTTATTGTTAAGAGAATCATCAAATACCTTTCCAATATTTCCAATATAAGCAACAATGCTTGTTAAAGATTATTGCATCAACATTACATCTTTCTACAGTTTTGCTGTAACACCTTTTCAATATTCCAATATTGTCAACAATGCATGTAAAAGATTATAACATAACATAAATTAAGTCACAAACAAATTATTCATGTTGAGATCTTAAATGACAGCCTGTTATTGGCATCTTAATCAAAGCTCCCTTTTGATGTTACAACATACTTTGTTGTCATTACCTAATTGTGGGTCAGAGCAAATCTAAACCAAATGTGACCATAACAACAGCAGATGGCAACCAACTCCTATATAAGCCAAACGCAGAATGGATTCAATACCTCTGCTCTATTGCCATCTTGCTGTGTGTTTGTGTCAATAAAGTTCTACAGTTAATGTTGCTCTGACTTACAGGTAAGACATTTATTTTATTTCTACTTTACTTGTATACGTGATATAAGTTCAGTATTTTGTATGTATTACAATTGTTCATTCTACATGCAAGTCTAAATATTTGGTGATTATTTTATATATTAAAATTCTTCAGTTACCTCTTGCTAAAAGCGAGTTATTCCCTAAAGTTTGATGTTTTAGATATTGAATACTTTCAGTTGTAAAAGTTGTATTGTTAACAATTAATAGCATTTGTTCAAGACCTCTGCTCTATTGCCATCTTGCTGTGTGTTTGTGTCAATAAAGTTCTACAGTTAATGTTGCTTTGACTTACAGTCTTTCATTATCCTGCGCACTTGGGGAAACAAAGTGAAACAACCTACCGTAACAAATCGTTCACTCATAAGAAAGAGCACACGCTAACAGAACGTGTGACAGTGGTGGAGAATCAGGGTATTCCCTAACTGATTGGTGTGGTTTTTGTTTCATGTGAAAAATGTCTGTTGTGATCTGTATTGAGTCTTGCTTTTTACTAAATCGTTGCAAAAATGTTGAACTGAGCTCCTCAAAATCTGAAATGACTTCCTCAGGTAATGAAATGAACCAATTGAAAGCTGTACCCATTGCCAAAAACATTCCAAATAATTTTGCCATTATTTCAGGCGCTGTTTTGGATAATTTGCCAAAGTAAATGTACCTATCAAGCCAACATTGGGCATCATTAAGGGACGGATCGAACTTTCCTATAGCTTCAACGGTAAATAAGGGCCTACCTTGTTCTGTAGACATGGTTGGGTGTCTTGTCTGCTCCCTGGTCTGGACTTGATCTGCTGGTCTTGCCTCTCTGTCCGTGGAAGGCAGCGACTGGCCCCGGCTGTGGACGGCTGTTGTTGGTCCGCTGTCGGTGGTCCCAGCTGTGGTCTGCCCCTTTGTTGCCTTCGTCAAGGATCTGAGTAGATATGGTCCTGGCACTGATGGGGTCCTCTTCATGGGATCGTTAGCTTCTCCACCACTGTCACACGTTCTGTTAGCGTGTGCTCTTTCTTATGAGTGAACGATTTGTTACGGTAGGTTGTTTCACGTTGTTTCCCCAAGTGCGCAGGATAATGAAAGACTGTAAGTCAGAGCAACATTAACTGTAGAATTTTATTGACACAAACACACAGCAAGATGGCAATAGAGCAGAGGTCTTGAACAAATGCTACTAATTGTTAACAATACAAATTTTACAACTGAAAGTATTCAATATCTAAAACATCAAACTTTAGGGAATAACTCGCTTTTAGCAAGAGGTAACTGAAGAATTTTAATATATAAAATAATCACCAAATATTTAGACTTGCATGTAGAATGAACAATTGTAATACATACAAAATACTGAACTTATATCACGTATACAAGTAAAGTAGAAATAAAATAAATGTCTTACCTGTAAGTCAGAGCAACATTAACTGTAGAACTTTATTGACACAAACACACAGCAAGATGGCAATAGAGCAGAGGTATTGAATCCATTATGCGTTTGGCTTATATAGGAGTTGGTTGCCATCTGCTGTTGTTATGGTCACATTTGGTTTAGATTTGCTCTGACCCACAATTAGGTAATGACAACAAAGTATGTTGTAACATCAAAAGGGAGCTTTGATTAAGATACCAATAACAGGCTGTCATTTAAGATCTCAACATGAATAATTTGTTTGTGACTTAATTTATGTTATGTTATAATCTTTTACATGCATTGTTGACAATATTGGAATATTGAAAAGGTGTTACAGCAAAACTGTAGAAAGATGTAATGTTGATGCAATAATCTTTAACAAGCATTGTTGCTTATATTGGAAATATTGGAAAGGTATTTGATGATTCTCTTAACAATAAGTGATGTAAATATGTTGTATATATTGCATTTACAACTAAGATTGTGTTACCCCTAAATATCATATTGCCAGAGATTGACAAGAAAACAGACATCAAGTGTAGCTGTACAAGATCATGAAACCCTACAACAATAAACAAATATACAAATGGCATATATTATTAAACAAATATTCAAATGGTCAAATAACTATAAAACTATTACTATAAAATCTTCAAATATGCAAATGACTGCATATATTAATGCAAAACAATCTAAAATCTTCAAATATGCAATTGACTGCATATATAAATGCAAAACACTGTGAAAATATTTAAGATAAAGATCCAAATATAGAAAACAAATAAGATTTACAAAGTTTTTTGAATATCTTGTTTGGTATATTGCCTGATGAATGATACATGTAACTGGAACTGGCCAAAAAAGCTCCCTAAACTTGGTAGAGGACTATAAGATGTCACTTCATACCAAATTTGGTAGCCCTAGGCCCAATGGTTATGGACAAAAAGATTTGTAAAGTTTTCACAAAATTGATCCTATATAAGCATATGTTAAATTTTGTGACCCCCGGGGCAGTTTCAAATTTGACCCCAGGGGCATAATTTGAACAAATTTGGTAGAGGACTATTAGATGTCTCTACATACCAAATTTGATAGCCCTATCCCAAATGGTTATGGATGAGAAGATTTTGAAAGATTTCACAAAATAGGCCTTATATAAGCATATGTTCAATTTTGTAACCCCAGAGCAGGGTCAAATTTGACCCCAGGCGCATAATTTGAAGACATTTGAAAGACGTTCACCCAGGGAACATTACTGAGAAATTTCATCAGAATTGGACCAGTAGTTTAGGAGAAGATGTTTAAAGGAAAAGTTAATGCACGGACGCACACAGGCACGGACGGACGCACGCATGACGAACACAGGACCATGACATAAGCCCTGCTGGCCTTTGGCCAGTGGCGCTAAAAATCAATTAAGGAAGGGAGGGAGCACCCCTCCCTAACCCAACCATAAAGGCCCTTGGGCATCTGAAATATGATCGCAAGCACTAATAATCATATAATAATGATAAAACCCGGTCACCACTGTCGATAAATTGGAAATTGTTATGATTGTGAGATATAATGTAAACATTTGCATACAGATCAATCTTTTTTCTTCAAGCCCAACACAAAATAACAATGCAAAATTAAATTTTTAAAGGTTTTCAATGGGTACAAATAGGGTATTTATCTGGACATTGGAAACGTTGAAATACATGAAAATATCATCAAACAACTTAAATGTATTTCATTGTTAAAATATGATTTTCTTGATTTTTCTCCAAACTTTACACAAATATGGGTGATTTCAAAAATATAAACTAGAAAT
The DNA here is from genome assembly GCF_020536995.1 of Dreissena polymorpha. Taxonomy (NCBI): domain Eukaryota; kingdom Metazoa; phylum Mollusca; class Bivalvia; order Myida; family Dreissenidae; genus Dreissena; species Dreissena polymorpha. The sequence continues at coordinate 86,117,880 of NC_068359.1, forward strand.
GGCGCGGCAGAGGCCGACGTGTATCCCCACGCCCCATGTTTGACCCAGGGGTGCCCCAGGGTTGGTAATGGGGCTATGCATAGTTGAGATTGAATGTATTGTCATAAGAGAAGTTCGGTATCAATTAGATGTGAATCGGTGTAGAAATGAAGAAATTATAGTAAAAGGCAATTTTGGGTGGGCGTGACCTATGTGGGCGGGGTGCCCCAGGGTTGGTAATGGGGCCATGCATAGTTGAGATTATCCGTATTGCGATGAGAGAGGTTCAGTATCAATTTGAAGTGAATCGGTGTAGAAATGAAGAAATTATAGTAAAAGGCAATTTTGGGTGGGCGTGGTCTATGTGGGCGTGGCCAATGTGGGCGGGGCACCCAGGGGTTGGTAATGGGGCATTGCATAGTTGAGATTATCCGTATTGCCATAAGAGAGGTTCAGTATCAATTTGAAGACATTCGGTATAGTCTCGGGTGCACTCAAAATGTGCAGCTCCATGAGATACACATGCATGCCAAATATCAAGTTGCTATCTTGAATATTGCAAAAGTTATGACCAAGGTTAAAGTTTTGGGACACAAAAACACACACACACACACATACAATGACAGACGGGCCAAAAACAATATACCCCCGATCTTTCGATCCGGGGGCATAAAAATGAGTAAAAATCTCTGACCTGGCTCCACCTCAACCCACATTACTTTTGACCCAGGGGTCAGATCAAAATTCCAAATAGTGCAGGGTCGCACATATGCTCATATCCACCATGTGTGTAAGTTTCAAGGTTCTAGTGCTTATAGTGTAGGAGGAGAAAGTGGCCAGGACGGACAGATGGACGGACGGAAGACCGAGATAACCACAATATCCCCACTTGTTCTCCGAAAAGCGTGGGGATAATGAAGCCTAAATGAAAAAAAATCTCAAATTTTCGATGTTAAGTTATGGCATCAGTTTTGTTTGTATTGCATAGGGAAAGGGTTCAAGTTTTATAAATGAGTAGGGCCGTTCTGTCAGATGTAATCACTTTTTCACAACAAAAGATGTTAACCAAATGTTTTGAATTTTTTTTTATAAATGTACATATCTTTTGCACTTAATAAAATCCCATTAAAACATGTTATCAATATTTTGTGTGTTTTGTCAACATGCAGTATGTTCTTAAGCAAAATTTAAATACAAAATCAGAAGTGTTCTAAAAAAAAATAAGGAAAAAATTGAAATTTTCATGTTTTTTAACACATATTATTCAAAACTATACTCCTAAAAGTTTTTTTCCTGGCCTCAAAGCAGTGTATCTTAAAGTAAAAACTCAGATTTATCAAAATATAGGATGGCCTTCAAATATATGTTAAGTTTCTTTTTTATTATATAAGAAAATCTGCAAAAACTAGCTTTTGCCAAAACTGTATACAATTTTCAAACATTTGTACACTTGGGACACTTACATGATTTTTGTATACAAGTTAAATAAGCAAACCATTCAACATATATAAATACTTTTTAAATTTTTATTACATTTGACTATACAAATTAATATTTCCCCAAATAATGTTCTGTGCTAGAAGGTCTGTTTGATGATTTAAAGTTGATGTTTAGAGATTAAAGGTTATTTGTACTTGACAACTTTAGTTTTCATTTATTCTAAGACATACCCAAACAGTCAGTAATATAGAATACAAATTAAATTGGCATAAACTATTCTTATAAAATTATAAGATAAGTTACAGGAAACTTGAATTATTTGCTGAAAGGATCTAGCATGATTTTAGGCCAAATCTGTACACTTGGGACATTTTCAAAATGGATGAAAATCTGAAGAAAAATAGCATAACTTTTATATGTATTTCATTTGAGGTATTTTTTTGGCCCTTAGTATGTTTATAACCGATGGGATATCAGAGGCATAAAGAATCTCCATAATTATGCAGTGTGTCATAGATCTGTATTTCCCATAAAAAAACACATATATTTCAGAAATTGTAGATACATTTGACCTGGTTTTCAATATATTTCACATAGTTGTATATATTTGACTTTGGTTTCATAATTTATCTTGTTCTATATAACAAAGATCTATTTGACATTGCTCTCTATATGCTGGAGATCTATATGCTGGGCATTTTTATCTACATCTCTGTATACAAATGGATAGCATACCTTGTTCTCTAAATATCAAATGATGTTCTCTACATATTAAACATTGTTCTCTATGGCATTGACCTTGATCTTTAAATATAAGACATTACGCCTCTTCTATATGTTGGACTTTGATATCTATATATAAGACATTGCTCTCTTTACTTGAAGTTGATCTAATATTGTGTTCTCTATATATTGGACCCTTTTCTGTAAATATTGAACATCGTTCTGTATACAAAATACATGTTTATATTTTTTTATAATATTTGACCTCGTTTTCTATAATATGTGTCTTGTTCTGATAAAACTGGGCTAAATTCATGTGCGTAAAGTGTCGTCCCAGATTAGCCTCTGCAGTCCGCACCGGCTTATCAGGGACGACACTTTCCCCTTAAACTTGATTTTCGGTAAAAAGGGACTTCCTTCAAACTAAAAATACCATAAAAGCGGAAAGTCTCGTCCCTGATTAGCCTGTGCAGTCTGCACAGGCTAATCTGGGACGACACTTTATGCACATGAATTTAGCCCAGTTTTCTCAAAACAAGACACATATAATTCACTGTTCTATATTTAGACCTTGCTCTCTATATATTAAACATTATATTCTCTATATATTGGACCTTGTTTCTTATAAATTAGACCTTGTTCTTTTTATACTTTATACATTAAACACGATGTCCTCTTACTTGACCTTCCTCTGTAATACAATATATCCTCTATATATTTTAGTAATGTGTCATTAAAAATGAATGAAATAATAATAAGTGCTGTACCGTTGTTTATCGAAAGTTTTAACATGTTTTTTAGTTTAGATGTGTAGGAATTGTACCACAAGGGTAACAGTCTGCATGGTTTAATTATAAGTGTCTGAAAGACTTTGTCATCCATCTTATTTGACATTTGACCATGTTCAACTTTTATTTTGGCTTTTTTTTCAGTTGCTTTTGAATGCTTTATTTTATCGAAATTTAATCATTAATTCTGCTATAATGTAAGTTTGTTTTCACTTTCTGGAGGTTTATAAGAAAAACATTCATTTTGTGTCCCAAGTGTACATGTACAACATTTAATAACCAACTTCAGGCTAACATTGAAGATTATTGGAGAAACATTTTGATTAAAATTGACATTAATTTGAGAAGAGGAAATGTATTTTTGTAATAAGGTCATGGTAAAGTCAAATATACTTCCCACACATTATCATTTATATGCTTATACTTTTCTTCTGAAGACAAAATATGGAGACATACCCATATAATAAGAGTAGTTCACCCCCAGAGTGAAGAAACCACCTTTTTCTCTTGGAGATTACATCCTTCTGTGTACTTCTTTCCAGAAAATTAGTGCCTTTGTTTATTTTTTAAAAGCTATCACCTGTCCATCAAACATGATTAAAATTTCGTACACTTGGGACAATGCGATATTTGTCTTGCAAAAAAAGTTCACAAGGTTTTGGCATCAAATTTTCAGTACATCTAGTGATAAGCATTAATGGTTTGAAGAAAATGATGTAAAACCTTGAAAATTCTATCTTATGAAAAATTTAAAATAACTTTCTTGCAAAATGTACACTAGGGACAGGGACAAATTCTGACCACATTTAGTATTCAGCTGTTCAAAATTTACATGAACAAATAATTGTATAAATACCTGTACAAATGTGTAGAAAAAACATGGGACAGGTTAAAAGGACACTTTTTGCCTATAAATATTGAAGCACTTTATGATGCCACCTCTTAATATACGTGAAGAGAGTTGAAAATTATGGCACAAAATTGACAAGAACATCATTGCTTTGAACACTTGCTACAAGAGATATCAACCTAAGTAAGGTTGTGAAGTAAGAAGCATTGTTTTATTTTTCTTAAAGCATATGCATTTTTATATTCATTAAATGATGGCAATACCTAATATTTCTGAAAGTTTAGAATCGAAAATTGCCTTTTACATAAAATGTCACGCAAAACCAGTACACTTGGGGCAATTTTAAGGATATTTTTCAATATATTTTGTTAATGAAGCAAGTTATTGAGAAGAATTTTCACATTTAAGTTAATCACATGGAAACACTTCTGTAAGATAGAAAAAGAACTCAAACATGCTTAATGGTAAGAATATAAATGCATGTTTTATTTAGGCTTCATTATTTTTTAAATCACCCATAGGATATGATGCGGCATTTGTCTTTACGGAATATAAAAAAAATCAATCATTTTTTACCCGGAAGTTGGCGCTGTAATAAATTTGCTATTCTGTGTGTTCTTTTACCAAGCTTGATTAGGAATTTTTGAAAACGCGCCATGGAGTTTTTCTTTCACCATTAAAAATAATAGTTCACGGATTCAAACCATAATTCCTGATTAATATGTTGCTACAGTGGATTCCTGTTCTTAGCATATCATGTCAGCAAAAATTATGCTAATAACAGGAATATGCTATTAACAGGAACACACATTTTAGCATAAATATAGCAACTGGGGGCATACAATAAGTCAAATCTGTTAATAATTGATCTTCAAAGTGAAATTTAAATTCAACATTGTATATGATTGATGTTTAAGATAACTATTTATCAAATGGAATTGTATTCTAAGGTATTTGCATTTGCATTTGAGCATATTTTTGCAGATTTAAAGCATATTTTCTTGGCATTCTGAGAATGTTCTATGCTATAAAGACTTTAAGTGAATTGTGAATATTGGGGTTAAAAATTATGCTATTAATAGAAGAAAAATACATTAAAATTTAAGAATTAATCTGTGCTTTGACATTCTATTTGATTATAACAGAAATATGCTATTATCAGGTATGCTAATAAGTGGAATCCAGAAATTATCCTTCAGTCTGACAGAATTTCGTAGCCTGTCAGACCAAACATCTGACAGATTATTTTACATTTTGAGGTGTCTGACTTGGCTTCTCACTTTTGAGTCCTTGATGCTAAATGTTTTAGATTCAACACTAGTTTCCTCAACCTCACGACACCAGAGCTCCTGTGATGCAAATATACTTAAGTGGTATAGAGATTTTTTTTCCTTGCAAATTGCGTTTAGTTCCTCACTTCTGGTTAAAAACAAACCTGTTACGCTCCGATTGACTGTCAATTTAATCAGCAAACTCCAATACATATTCCTGTTTGTATTCTTGTATGAAAATGTCCACAACATATGGGCGTAGTTATATGGGGACTGAATATTCAAATACATATAGGTTAAGAAGTACAGTAAATGACATGACAAAATGCTGTTAGGACATATCATCATCCTTAATTCTAAACCAGCTATACATGACATTATTCTTAAGAGGGGCATTTCAGAATAAAGATAAAAAGATAGAAACGATTCGCAATGGAAAAATTATTTCCTGCAAATATTTTTTATCGAAATTATTTCTGTCAAGACATGTTGTACAATAGCATGCCATGGTTAAAATGAGTGTGTAATACAATGCCTAAACTCTTTCTGCAAAGTTTGGGAAGTCTGCTTTAGGGACATTTAAATGGAAGGACAGGTGAAAGGTAACTCATTATAGTGTCACCAATGTAATTATTATGCAATTTTTTCGCAGTTCAGAGCTGAAAATAACATCCCAGAACTTAATTATGCACTGCCAAGTTATTCAATAAATAGTAAATTGTAAACATTTCAATTATGAAAAATTAAACAACTTGTTCAGACACAACTCACATTTTACCTGGTGTTAGCTTTGAACAAGCTAATTGGCCTCGGTGAAAAATAATTAACATTGAAATTGAGAAAAGTCCTCGAGAACTCAGTGCCCCAGATAAGTATTTGGAAACCATTGATTTTGAAAAATAGGGTGATTCCATTCTTCATATAGAGTGAAATGAGTAATAAAAATGCATACCTTAAAATAATTGCTGATTTACTTCCGTTGATGCTGCACACTTGTATTGATTCAATAGAACTGTAAACTATCATCATAAATTTTAATAAACTGATGTTTCGTAATATCTTTAATCCTTGAAACTGTCCATGATATAAACTTTAAAAAAATGTCGACAATTTCTATCCAATGACATGCCTTTTTATACTTTTGACAGGTTTGTTAAGTCACAGACTTTCCATCATGTTTTTTGGATGTCAAATCAACTGCTGACACAGTTTCTAACAAAATCGATAACACGAATGATTCGGCACTTATTGGCCCTTGCTTTCTTGATTTGAAAAAGTTTGCGATCGGCTGATATTTTTGCACAACAATCTCGGACATCTTTCGACCTCTCTTAGCTATTTTTATTTCGCATCGTAATAGAAACTGAAAGTACAGACGCTTTACAAATACATGCATAATGAGCGACTAATTAGGTCAGATTGAAAACGCATAGCGTTTGAATAACTATGACCGTTTGCTGAGCTTGCTGAATGTAAGCGTCATCGCGTTACGATAATAATTCCAAAGAGAAAATACCTTAAATGAGCAAAGCATTTTTAATCGAAGTTTTGAATTGTTAATTTGACGAATTTGCGTAAAAGTCAAATTGGTTGCGTTTTCAATACTCGTGATATTATGTCACGTAATCGTTCATAGTTCATAGACGACACATAGTTACTAACAAGGTTCATTACTCTAAAATTACCGGTATGTAGCCTATCATTCGATATCTCGTCATGCGCGAATTGCCAAGATAACGAGTTTTGCATTAACTCCCATTTTCTCGTGCCGCGCATGGGACAAGTCGGTCCCTCTCTTTTTATGCTAATTTCTCTGCATAATACAGGATAAAATATTCAACAACACCATGTATCAGTTTCTAGTCCAATTTAATGTCTAACATACTTAATATTTTCGGTTATACAAATACAGTCTGATAGCTACATGATCGTATCTTTCTCGATCCGTACACCTCCAAGTCTAAACGCTAACTGACTGACTAATGGGGTTATTTACCCTCGGGACTTCGGTTAAAAACCATTGCCCGAGCACACTGCTTAACATAGAACTCTGCATAAAAAGCCGAAAACGGCCATAAAATGGACAGCCCGATTTACTGGGCTGTACCATTGGTATAAATATAAAACTTTGCAGTGTTGGTGCGGTGCCTTAATAAAAATCTATTGGTTTAAAAATATATAACCTTAATATGAAGCGTTAAAAAGACGCAGTGCTATACAGTGAATAGGCCTAACGCGGTTCAAAAGCGGCGTTTTAATTGGTTGATGCGCTTATATAACGATGGCGCTGATTGGCCGAAATTTCTTATTAAGGATTGCCAATAGGTCAATCCGTTTTAAAATAGATTTTCCCACGGCTGACTTTGTACTTTTAAGAAGAAGTAAACAATGATGGTTGATATGCAAAAATATAAATGAAAGAACAAGAATGAGTTAATCCAAAAGAACTTGGATTTGTTTTATAGTATTAGATTACTATGTTTTTGTTACATTACTGTTCTTATTATTAATTTATATCATTCATATAATGTTGTTATTGTATGTTATTCTTTGTATTGTTTTTTAAGGAGGAGAGAGAGAAAGAATAGCCCAATTTTTATAAGTAAAGATGGTGAAAACACACATACTGTTGTATGTGGCAGCATCATTACCAGACCCACTGTTCAGTATATACTGCAATGAGTTTGTTGGAGTCTTTAGACTTTGTGATCTGTAGTATAAAAATTTGAATCCAAATAGGACTATTTAATATATTAATTATATAAAAAGGAATACACAGATGTGTAATATGTTTGTGTAACAATATAATAATATTTGAGGGTTTTCCAGATCACAAAGTGGTTGAACATTGCCACAATATGTTTACATGCATAGTCAAGTACCATTTTTATGTGTATGTTTAAAGTTTAAACTAAACGCCAAACAACAAGATCTAATCATAAGAGAGATATGTTTATATCTAAGAACATTTATTAATAGGGATGCCAGAGCCTGATTTAACAGCTCTCAAATGTAGAGTGAAGTTGCATGTGCAAATGCAATTATATGAGAAGGAAAGGAAAAAAAAAAGAAGACAATATATGATATCACATAGAGTGTGTAACTCTCAATTATATATTAATATTGCAATTGAGTATTGAGTTGTTAAAAAATTAATGAGTACAAGTTTATGTATGTGGCTCAATGTTGAACACTTGCAGACAGGGAATATAGCCGTAATGCTCCAACATAAGACCCTGTCTGTATGGAACTTAAGGAGGATTGGGCTATGGAAAAGAGAGATCCCCCCAGAGTGGCATTAAAACAATATTTAAAAGTGGGTTTAGTAATAAACCCTTATATGTTAAGGGCAATAACTTACGTGTCTCCAAACGGTCACCTTCATAGGGCCACATAAAAATTAAGGGTAAGACAATGTACTTTACAGTTAAAAATAAGACAAAGACAGCTAAATTTGTACAAGATGTACATTATTTACAATATGTACAGGACTATATGCATATATATATTTAAAATACATGTTGCCACCCTGGAGGGTTGAAAGAAGGAGAGATTTTATGGAAGTGTAGGCCGATGTGGGTGGGGGAAAAGAAGAGCCAGCAGGGGTGGTGTCACTCAATTGTACTAAGGGAGGTAATTGTGATGATGAAGTATACAATGGTTGTTTCCCCTGGACCAGAGGGAGTGCACGGTAAATGAAAAATAGTTTGTATACTATTGAAGGAAAATTGATAATGGTAAAATGTAAAATGGTAAAAAGACCAAATATTACCTAGATACGTTAAGATAACCCAAAAAGCTCTAATCTATCCAATATTATTAGTATACTGATGATAACATTGTAGGAAATAATACTAAAGTATCATATATGGTATCCAAAATGACAATTAGACAGTAAAACCGAGGCAATTTGCTATATAAAATAGCAATTTAATATAAAAAATTAGGATATTTGCTATAAAAGTAGCAATTTTAACATGAGTTAATGCAATAATAATAAAATTAAGGCAATTTGCTATATAAAATAGCAGTTTTCACAAAAATAAGGAAATTGCTACACAAGATAGCAGTTATAATAATCCTTAATGTGCTCCAAGGTACAAGATTAGTACTTTCAGCAAGGTCGACAATACTTTGTCCTAGATAGGGCTAAATAGGTGTTTATAATGGTATAAGGCCCTGCACCGTGCACTCCAGTCCGACATGGTTCTTCGAGTTTGAAGGGGAAAGGGTGGGGTGTCAAAGAGGAAGGGAGGGGGTGCAATGCAGCCAACAATCCCAGGTTACTGGACAGCCTCGTCCTTTCTTGTAGTAAGAAATGCCATAAAACGCTAACTGTCTTGTTTCCTTCTAACATCTGGCCCGTGAAACTCAGTTATGAATCCCATTGGTCAGTGTTCTATGTGTGTTTGTTTCTAATTGGCTGAATTACAATCTGGAGAAGTCACTATTTAAGTATGCACACGTTAATGAGCGTTGTGGTACAAATAATATATAATGCAAATACAGCCTAAGGCTTGTGTCAACAGCATTGTAACCCCTTTGTTGTTAAACACACACCAGATCCAAATATTTAATCTTTTGTCAATATTTCGTACATAAAGAAAACCCAAATATTTCACCCAATTTCTCATCATTATTTGACACAACTTATCCTCTCAATTTGATTTTTATGTATTTTAGGATACAGAAAAATCTTTAAGAATGTAAGAATGGAAGGAAACGAAAACATATTAATACATACGATGTAGAAAATCAAACACGTAAACATGAAAACATCAGTGACTAAAACATATATATGATGAAAATCTGCAAATTATTAATGAAAGTTTTAACGAATGTTTCTGCTGAAATAATAAAACGTCGGAATATTTAAATAGTCAATGTCAATCACAATGAAGTTGAATGTGTCACTGGTTTGGAAAATCCAATACGAATAGTGTCCATTTTTGACATCTTCGCTGGAGGCGATGTGGCGTCTAGGTGAAGAGATGAGACGTCCGGTATGTGACATCTGGTTGTAGATGGTAACATGCAGTCGATTGAAGACGTCGGCTTCCGAATGAAGACGATGATGGTCGGTCGGAGAAGCTGTTGGTCCTCGGCTGTTGCACGATTTAGAATACTTCAAACGTTTATTATATATAGTTCTGGAGAATGTCTGCATTCATGGCTGTAGTATTATAATTAGTGTTTATGTACATGTAATAAAGGTAACCCCCATATATATATATATAAGTTCATAGACGATAAAATGTTCACCTAATATATGTACAAAGTACGCGCGATTTTCTTTCATCAAGTCCATTCATATCATCGTATCTTTAAAAATCATTTTCGACGACGCGTGAAATGTCCATTAACAGTCCACTCGTTGTATGGTACTGATGCTGGTTCAAAATTTGGATCCATGTCGACAATGTTGGATCCTAATTGAAGTCGTCTGTTACGTCATCTGATTCTCGACGGATACATCGTCGTCGAAGATATCGGTATGTCGATGACATATTCTTCTTCTTTGTCGGGGTGTTAAGATCTGATCACGATCTCAAATGCGTTATGAACGCATGTTGCTGCAGGCAAACCACGCCAACGATGTCAGGAGCGCTGCTTTTCTCCTTAACTTGTATCGCATTGGCAAATCTTATAGGGTCAATTACATGAAATGATAAACGGGCCTTTTATTTACATATTAATGGAATTTGCTATATAAGCATTCAGATTACTATTCACACCTATGATAAGATATACCCAAATAAAATTAATGTGCTAAAGGAACGCGATTCTCGTGACGCAAATTTATGATGTTTTATTTAAACTATACGCGTTTGTCTATTCAATGAAATGTATTGTGCTTTATTATGTTTTATTTACTTTGAGAACAAAAATTTACAAACAAAATCCCTTGTCTTAATGTAGGTATTCTTATAAAGAAACGAAAAAGAATAAACTACATATTCGATCAGTATCAAATTTGTAATGAATCATAGCAATATAGTTGTATCTTTTACATTATACTAATAAAAGGGACACTGCTTTGTTTTAAGGATATTTACAAACTGTATTAAAATGTTATTTATGCCTAAAATGTTGTTTACCTGAGCGCTGTAGGGCATAAGCTAGCGTTGGTTAATGTCGTTGTCAAGTGCGTTGTCATAAGCTTGTCAAGGTAAATAATACAAAATGAATATTTCCTGAGAGAAGGCGAGGCCCTGTCTGCCTATTTTGAGGGTTATTTATACCAATTTCGTTACGTACTCGACTAATTCGTGACCCACGCCTGTCATCAAGTAATGGGCGTCAAACGTGTGTATCTTGGCGTTCATAGACAGATAATGTACTTACTAATTGTTTGTATGCATTTTGCGAGTCACGATTCTTATATTTTACGCATCGGAATGTCGCGTTTTTTTTCTCTTAATGTACCTATTAATTGTTTATGTGCATTTTGAGAGTCACGATTCTTATATTTTCTGTTTGTTAAATATTACTGAAATATATCTATTATATCACCCGTTGAATTAAATATGACATTTTCATTTCATTCTAAACCCGTAAATCAATGCTTATGACGATACATTATTAAAATCGGACGATACCGTCCTCTATAATCCTGTTTTAACATATATACTACATATACATTCAAAACATATTTCTCTATATACAAAATTTTTGGGGTCTTTAAGTCTCGACATCTATCTCGCTGTATTTTGTAGTCCATTCATTTACATGTGTTCAGCCATTGTCTGAAGGCACGTGAAAATTGCTTTCTTCATTGCGTTATTTGAACGTGAAGTCTTTTTTGTCAATTTTCGTTTTTTGTGTTTTAACGCTACCGCGTCAATTTGCATCTGATCGTCTGAAGAATAATTTTCAAACCTACGTACAGGTGAGTTTTGTGAATTACCGTTATTGTAATTCATCGTATCTGATTCACTGGAGCTTGACTGTATATCCGCGAATTGTTTGTTTCTCAAATGTTTTTGCAGTTCCGCAAGTGGAATATTTTCCTCGTCGTCCGTATTATCTCTAATCTGCCGGATCTGTTGCGTAATTACAGGTAACCCATGTACTGAGTTATTTGAATCGCTATCAGAAGATAATGTGTCGTCCGCAAAGGCTAAATTTCCTTTTCTAATCGGGCGCGTTAACGGTTGATTTATCACTGGCCATTCATCGATATTTGCGTGCCTTATTTGATCAGCGTGAACTTTAATAGTTGAGTTGTCTAACTGATTCTTTATTACGTATGTTAACGGCGACTTTTGTTCGATTATACGATAATATGGCCTCCATTTACTGTCTAATTTATTTGTACGTTGAAAGTTTTTTTAGTAAACGGGGTCATTGATTTCGAATTTGATATCTTTCGTATTTTTATTCGCATAATCAGCTTGTCTACGTTTCGATTTTTGAATTTGGGCACATACCTTTTTAAATGATTTGTGTTGTTCTTCTAATATTATTTTATGATAATCTTCACCGTGATATTTACGTCTAGGCTTTAACAAGTTGTCTATTGGAAGAATAGGGTCTCTATTAAAAAGTAAGAAGAACGGTGTGTGCTTCGAAGTCTCGGATGTCGCTAAAGACATGTTTAAATGTACGTCCCATTGTTGTACATTTTCTTGAACCCGTTTTGATAGTATATTGTTCATAGTCCCATGTGAACGCTCGTTCATGCCATTAGACGCGGGATGATATATTGTCGTCTTTACGTGGTCAATGTTCATTGATTTTAATGTTTCAGTGAAAGCTGTGCTTGTGAATTCTTTTCCGTTATCAGTTATAATTCTTATAGGGCAACTATGACGGCAATAAATCTCGTTCATTAACAGGTGTATTACGCTATCAGAAGACTTATCAGGCGATGCGAAAGCTTCTATATATCCTGAGAATTGATCTACGAAACATATTATATATCTATTTCCGGAAAGCGTTTTCGGATATGGACCGCATATATCTATGGAAACAACTGAAAACGGAAACGGCGGTATTGAGGTATCCGACGATATGGGAGCTTTAATTGCTTTTAAGTTTCTACTTTGACATATAATGCACTTAGATACATAATCATTCAATTCTTTGAACATTTTAGGCCAGTAATATTTCTCTTTTAGTGTCTGAAAAAGCCTTTGAGACCCAGGATGTCCGTTTTCATCATGGTATTGCTTGACAACTGAATCAGTCAGGTGTTTAGGTACAAACAGCCTGAGAGTAGGTTCCTCATCTACGTTTGATATGTAGTGCAGTATGCCATCAACCGTTAAATATCTATCATCTTCACTCTTGTTCTGTTTCCCTAATCTTAATCTCGCTTTAATCTCAGATATATGAGGGTCTTTTTCTTGTTCTATTTGCATATTAAGCCCTGATATGTTATCATTCGACGCTGTGTCGTCGACTGGAAGTGGCCGCGGGGTAATAATATTATCAATTATTTGCCTGTGATCGATATGCGTAGAGTCAATTACATTAATTTCGCGCGTCTGGTTTTGTCCATTTATTTCCGATCCTGTCACGGCACCATTTAACGTCCTGTGTCACGTAATCGTTCATAGTTCATAGACGACACATAGTTACTAACAAGGTTCATTACTCTAAAATTACCGGTATGTAGCCTATCATTCGATATCTCGTCATGCGCGAATTGCCAAGATGACGAGTTTTGCATTAACTCCCATTTTCTCGTGCCGCGCATGGGACAAGTCGGTCCCTCTCTTTTTATGCTAATTTCTCTGCATAATACAGGATAAAATATTCAACAACACCATGTATCAGTTTCTAGTCCAATTTAATGTCTAACATACTTAATATTTTCAGTTATACAAATACAGTCTGATAGCTACATGATCGTATCTTTCTCGATCCGTACACCTCCAAGTCTAAACGCTAACTGTCTTGTTTCCCTCTAACATCTGGCCCGTGAAACTCAGTTATGAATCCCATTGGTCAGTGTTCTATGTGTGTTTGTTTCTAATTGGCTGAATTACAATCTGGAGAAGTCACTATTCAAGTATGCACACGTTAATGAGCGTTGTGGTACAAATAATAAATAATGCAAATACAGCCTAAGGCTTGTGTCAACAGCATTGTAACCCCTTTGTTGTTAAACACACACCAGATCCAAATATTTAATCTTTTGTCAATATTTCGTACATAAAGAAAACCCAAATATTTCACCCAATTTCTCATCATTATTTGACAATTATATTTGTTTGCATTTTTAAACATTTTAATATGGTGAAAGACGCAGATACGCAGCTTATCTGGGGCACTGAGAACTGGTTAACAGACATGATATTTTGGATAATTGTAAAAGTTAGGACAGTAGATATACATGTATGCATATGGGGAGAACGAGAAACGTAAACAATGTTAACCAAAAAGGCACAATCACAGGCAATCGGCACCTGTGTCGGAAGCAATTATTAAGAATCATTAAGAAAGTAAATCGATAGAAACAGAGAACCTACACTTGCGCACCCATTGATCAATTCTTATCAGTCATCGTCGTGATTTTCGCAAAAGTTTCAACAGCCGTTAGACATTTATGATCGATTTTCTTATTAAGCGAATGGCAACACTTTTTTGATCGACTAGTTTGCAGCCAAAATATAAAGCACTTACCGCGTGTCAATGTTAAACTTTAAACAGGTCGTCACATAAACTTGCAGAAGATGTGAAAAAGGCACCTTCATGGCGGCTGCCATTTTTTCCAAACAAACCAGTTTCTCACCAAATGGCAAATATAACAAGAGTTCTGATTGGCTAATGCCATAATCTAAAAATAAATGCTGGTCGAGCAGGATTTTTCTGCTCGAGCAGAAAAAATGCTGGTCGAGCAGTAAATTTGCTGCTTGAGCAGCATTTTGCTGGTCGAGCAGCATTTAAATGCTGCTCGAGCAGCATTTTTTTCTGCTCGAGCAGAAGTTAAAGTTTCGACCCCTTTGGTATCCCATATCTACATGCTTGCTTTTCATTACGGGCTGAAATAATGTAAATTAAGTTTGAAATTAGAGTTAAAACATTATAACGAATCTGACATATTTGTCAGCCGGAATAGCTCATTTGGGAGAGCGTAAGACTGAAGGTATAAACATGCTGAAATCTAAAGGCCCCCGGTTCAATCCCGGGTTCCGGCACGAACGGAACACTGTTCGGCGGCTGATAGTTTTTGTGAAACCTTAGATAATGCCCGAAAATCAACATCCTACAAGAGGCAATCCCTTTCATATTTAAATTACGCGAAATGCGCTATGCAAACGTTGTATGTAATGTGTGTCTAATCAATGTGTTCAGCATAGGCACACATGGCCTAAAGGTTTTGTGTCATATTTGTATAAACATAGTTACACTTATCTTATTGTTTTCTTGATATTTTATTAGAAAGTTATGGCACGTGTGCACAACACTTTTTTTCCTCATCGATGTATATACACCCATTAGGTTCCATGTTGAAATCGTATATATCAAAGGAGATAGAATACAAATTTACATAATGTAAAATCCAAACAAAAGGCAATAGCTCTTATTTACATGTAAGAAGGTGTATGGTTATGGTTCTTGTGCATGGCATTGCTCTTCATTAATGGCTATACACACATGGAGTTTCGTGTTGATATCACACATAGTGTCTGAGATATAGCCCTGAAAAGTTTGCGATAAACGGATGAGCTGAAGGACAGCCGGACGGACTGACTGACGAACAGACGGACAACGCCAATTCTAAATCCCCCCCCCCCTTTGGCGGGGGATAAAAAATAATCCTGGACCGAAATTGACAGTGCTAGTGTGCTCATTTTGCGTCGTTAAGAGTTTACTTGCGTCTACATGCTTGCTTTTCATTACGGGCTGAAATAATGTAAATTAAGTTTGAAATTAGAGTTAAAACATTATAACGAATCTGACATATTTGTCAGCCGGAATAGCTCAGTTGGGAGAGCGTTAGACTGAAGGTATATACATGCTGAAATCTAAAGGCCCCCGGTTCAATCCCGGGTTCCGGCACGAACGGAACACTGTTCGGCGGCTGACAGTTTTTTGTGAAACCTTAGAAAATGCCCGAAAATCAACATCCTACAAGGGGCAATCCCTTTCATATTTAAATTACGCGAAATGCGCTATGCAAACGTTGTATGTAATGTGTGTCTAATCAATGTGTTCAGCATAGGCACACATGGCCTAAAGGTTTTGTGTCATATTTGTATAAACAAAGTTACACTAATCTTATTGTTTTCTTGATATTTTATTAGAAAGTTATGGCACGTGTGCACAACACTTTTATTCCTCATCGATGTATATACACCCATTAGGTTCCATGTTGAAATCGTATATATCAAAGGAGATAGAATACAAATTTACATAATGTAAAATCCAAACAAAAGGCAATAGCTCTTATTTACATGTAAGAAGGTGTATGGTTATGGTTCTTGTGCATGGCATTACTCCTTATTAATGGCTATACACACATGGAGTTTCGTGTTGATATCACACATAGTGTCTGAGATATAGCCCTGAAAAGTTTGCGATAAACGGATGAGCTGAAGGACAGCCGGACGGACTGACTGACGAACAGACGGACAACGCCAATTCTAAATTCCTCCCCCTTTGGCGGAGGATAAAAAACAATCCTGGACCGAAATTGACAGTGCTAGTGTGCTCATTTTGCGTCGTTAAGAGTTTACTTGCGTCTACATGCTTGCTTTTCATTACGGGCTGAAATAATGTAAATTAAGTTTGAAATTAGAGTAAAAACATTATAACGAATTTGACATATTTGTCAGCCGGAATAGCTCAGTTGGGAGAGCGTTAGACTGTATGTATATACATGCTGAAATCTAAAGGCCCCCGGTTCAATCCCAGGTTCCGGCACGAACGGAACACTGTTCGGCGGCTGATAGTTTTTGTGAAACCTTAGAAAATGCCCGAAAATCAACATCCTACAAGGGGCAATCCCTTTCATATTTAAATTACGCGAAATGCGCTATGCAAACGTTGTATGTAATGTGTGTCTAATCAATGTGTTCAGCATAGACACACATGGCCTAAACGTTTTGTGTCATATTTGTATAAACATAGTTACACTAATCTTATTGTTTTCTTGATATTTTATTAGAAAGTTATGGCACGTGTGCACAACACTTTTATTCCTCATCGATGTATATACACCCATTAGGTTCCATGTTGAAATCGTATATATCAAAGGAGATAGAATACAAATTTACATAATGTAAAATCCAAACAAAAGGCAATAGCTCTTATTTACATGAGAGAAGGTGTATGGTTATGGTTCTTGTGCATGGCATTGCTCCTCATTAATGGCTATACACACATGGAGTTTCGTGTTGATATCACACATAGTGTCTGAGATATAGCCCTGAAAAGTTTGCGATAAACGGATGAGCTGAAGGACAGCCGGACGGACTGACTGACGAACAGACGGACAACGCCAATTCTAAATCCCCCCCCCCTTTGGCGGGGGATAAAAAATAATCCTGGACCGAAATTGACAGTGCTAGTGTGCTCATTTTGCGTCGTTAAGAGTTTACTTGCGTCTACATGCTTGCTTTTCATTACGGGCTGAAATAATGTAAATTAAGTTTGAAATTAGAGTTAAAACATTATAACGAATCTGACATATTTGTCAGCCGGAATAGCTCTCAACCTAACTTATAATACTGTATTTCAACATCCAATCATATTGCAAGAATCATAGTGTCAAACTATGTTTCAAACTATGATTTGACCAATGAGAACTCTCCTTTTATCCAGCTGATTCCATTCGCATTACTATTCCGCCATCTTGAAATCAGCTTGCTGATCATGATAACGACATTGTCATCTTTGTAAAACATTATTTTCACATTTGCTTATTACAATTATTTAGTTAATTATATTGTGAATTCAGCACAGTCCATATTGTAGGTAAGTGAGTTTGAGCTGCATTTCTGCGTTAGATTTGCGATATTTACTCAACTTGGACTCGTAATTTTTCTGTCAATTGTTTTCAATAAATGCGTTATTACTCGGTGTGGAATGTTAAGAATATGAAAGCATTATGTCAAAGGTTTCCTTAGTGTACTTAATTTTGTATAGATTGTTTAGCATTATAGTGGTTGTTGTCCTGTTTTAAAACCACTTCCGCCTAAACGTAAACAATAGCAAAGCCATTCAATTATTGCCGATGAAAAAAACAACAATTTTTAATGCATGCACATTTATACTCGCATAGGTAATCATGTCCAATAGTTACATATATATATATATATATATATATATATATATATATATATATATATATATATATATATATATATATATATATATATATATATATATATATATATATATATATATATAATATATCGATTGTATTTTGTCATTGATCCGTTATGATGCCAGACTGTAATTGTTTTTTATATTGTCTTTCACTGTTCCTTTTCACATTGAAGATGCATATTGGTGGCCTCTCTGACGCAATGCTGCCTCTCTGATAAGTTTTAATTAATTTATTTCGTGATAAATGTATTCATTTAATCATTGGCATGCTTAAAGTACACCATTCCCATTGTTGCGAGGAACGGCTATATGGCCTTGAATGTAATGTATTAATGAAGAGTGTCAATCGACAACTAGTAGGCTTCCCGTGCCAGAAAAGTGAGCTGATCAAGAGGCTTAACGTGCCACAACAGAAGCGAAAAAAGGCATGTTTTAATAAAATTGATGACAATTACTATATAGCGTTCATTGAACGTAAGGATTTGATCATAAAGATGATATCAATGACACTAGATATTTGACATATTAGAGAAAATCTATGTTAAAAAGTCATTAAAGTGGAATGTCAGCATGTTTGTTCCACCATCCTCAAGATCATTTCATCTTCGATAGAGTTTGTGATAAGTGTTTGGACCTGCGGAATACTGTGAACCTCTAGCAGGATATATGCTTCAACTCATGGACTATCTCTTTTTATGAACAAATGTGTTTATGGGTTTTAATTTTGATGTTCTTGCCTGTTTTGTGAATTTCCATCATCTATATTATTGTTTAAGAACAGAGAGTAACAGAGGCAGCATTTTGACACAAAGGCGACCGATATGCATCTACACCGTGCTATTATTTATGTATGTATAATTATAGAACATTAGACGTGATGCTTTTGAGGAATTATATTACAATTGAACCCCTTGATGATCCGCACCCAGAAGATGAACCCCTAATGCTCAGATAGCCGTGCTAGCCAGC
This sequence comes from Dreissena polymorpha, assembly GCF_020536995.1. NCBI lineage: Eukaryota > Metazoa > Mollusca > Bivalvia > Myida > Dreissenidae > Dreissena > Dreissena polymorpha. The sequence goes on from NC_068359.1 coordinate 86,137,181, forward strand.
ACGTACTTTTGACCTTGTAACATAGAGCTTTACAAAATCACGCTGTCGTCACGAACATGTAATGTAAATAACACACCGTAAAAGCCCACTTTGAATGTTGTAAGAACTTAGGGTCCTACCCTTTCTTCAAAAAAGTTGTATTGCTATGTATATTTTGTAGTTTTTTATTATTTTGGAAATAAAATATGTTTCTCAAGTCCCAAATTTAGATTGTGTAAATGTGAGCTATTTATGTCGATATGAAAGAAAAGCTTGTTGAGGTTTTTATACCTTATTATCTGGCAAGCAAGATTAAACTATAAAAATATATACAATCTTTTATTTTATAGGTGTGTGATAGATTACGGCTATTGTTTACGTAAACAATCGTTTACTATACTTTTGAGTTTTGACTAATTAACTTTGATACAGCCAGCATATTAAGCATACTGTGGTAAATAGTTAAGTGGTGTGTAACCCAGAACTGTGAGGTGTAGTACATTTGATGATGAAAGCAAAACATTTGTGCAGTCGTTTCGGGAACGTCTCTTTTCCATTGTCTGAAATGTCTCTTTTCCATTGTCTGCAAAAAGGCAGTGAAACACAAAATTACGCAACATTTTTTTTATTCAGCAAAACAGTTCAACGCTATATAGTTTGTGCATGATGTTCAAAAGATTTAAGTTACATTTAAAAGCGAATACGTTTGTTCGTAATATGTACGGTACCGACGGACTAATACATTTAAAACAAAAAGTCTATTTTTTTAGTTCTTTCCTTCTAGAAGTCTAGCCACGGCGTGAGAAAATAATATTTCAAATTGCATTCGTTAGCACACCTCATCCTTTACCACTAAAGATTATTTTAAAATCGAATTATTGTTCTTGACTATAAATAGTCTATAGTCTTTACTAAAAGTCGAATATGGCCACAGTAAATAACACTGAAAATCGCACCATCTTTCATTTCTGAAAGTCGAATATGGCCACAGTAAATGGCTCTTAAAATGAGACCATCGTTCATTACTGCAAGTCGAATATGGCCACAGTAAATGACTCTTAAAATAACACCATCGTTCATTACTCAAAGTCGACTATGGCCACAGTAAAAATGACTCTTAAAATGACACCATCGTTCATTACTGCAAGTCGACTATGGCCACAGTAAATGACTCTTAAAATGACACCCATCGTTAATTACTACACATCGACTATGGCCACAGTAAATGACTCTTAAAATGACACCCATCGTTCATTACTACAAGTCGACTATGGCCACAGTAAATGACTATTAAAATGACACCATCGTTCATTACTGAAAGTCGACTATTGCCACAGTAAATGACTCTTAAAATCACACCATCGTTTATTTCTAAAGGTTGATTATGGCAACAGTAAATGACTCTTAAAATAACACCATCGTTCATTACTAAAAATCGACTATGGCCACGGTAAATGACTCTTATAATAACACCATCGTTCATTACTGAAAGTCGACTATGGTCACAGTAAATGACTCTTAAAATAAGACCATCGTTCATTACTGCAAGTCGACTATGGCCAAAGTAAATGACTCTTAAAATGACACCATCGTTCATTACTTCAATTCGACTATGGCCACAGTAAATGATTCATAAAATGACACCACCGTTCATTACTGGCAGTCGACTATGGCCACAGTAAATGATTATTAAAATGTCACCACTGCTCATTACTGCAAGTCGACTATGGCCACAGTAAATGACTCTTAAAATGAAACCATCGTTCATTACTGCAAGTCGACAATGGCCACAGTAAATGACTCTTAAAATGACACCATCGTTCATTACTTCAATTCGACTATGGCCACAGTAAATGACTCTTAAAATGACACCACCGTTCATTACTGGCAGTCGACTGTGGCCACAGTAAATGACTCTTAAAATGTCACTACTGCTCATTACTGCAAGTCGACTATGGCCACAGTAAATGACTCTTAAAATGACACCATCGTTCATTACTGAAAGTTGACTATGGCCACAGTATATGACACTTAAAATGACACCATTGTTCATTACTGGAAGTCGACTATGGCCACAGTATATGACTCTTAAAATAAGACCATCGTTCATTACTGCAAGTCGACTATGGCCACAGTAAATGACTCTTAAAATGACACCATCGTTCATTACTGAAAGTTGACTATGGCCACAGTATATGACACTTAAAATGACACCATTGTTCATTACTGGAAGTCGACTATGGCCACAGTATATGACTCTTAAAATAAGACCATCGTTCATTACTGCAAGTCGACTATGGCCCCAGTAAATGACTCTTAAAATGACACCATCGTCCATTACTGCAAGTCGACTATGGCCACAGTAATTGACTCTTAAAATAAGACCATCATTCATTACTGCAAGTCGACTATGGCCACAGTAAATGACTCTTAAAATGACACCATCGTTCAGTACTAAAAGTCGACTATGGCCACAGTAAATGACTCTTAAAATAACACCATCGTTCATAACTGAAAGTCAACTATGGCCACAGTAAATGACTCTTAAAATGAGACCATCGTTCATTACTGCAAATCGACTATGGCCACAGTAAATGACTCTTCAAATGACACCCATCGTTCATTACTTCAAGTCGACTATGGTCACAGTAAATGAATCTTAAAATGACACCACCGTTCATAACTGGCAGTCGACTATGGCCACAGTAAATGACCCTTAAAATGTCACTACTGTTCATTACTGCAAGTCGACTATTGCCACAGTAAATGACTCTTAAAATGACACCATCGTTCATAACTGCAAGTCGACTATGGCGACAGTAAATGACTCTTAAAATGAAACCACCGTTCATAACTGGAAGTCGACTATTGCCACAGTAAATGACTCTTTAAATGACACCACTGTTCATTACTGCAAGTCGACTATGGCCACAGTAAATGACTCTTAGAATAAAACCATCGTTCATTACTGCAAGTCGACTATGGTCACAGTAAATGACTCTTAAAAAACACCATCGTTCATTACTGGAAGTCGCATATGGCCACAGTAAATGACTCTTAAAATGACACCATCGTTCATAACTGCAAGTCGACTATGGCGACAGTAAATGACTCTTAAAATGAAACCACCGTTCATAACTGGAAGTCGACTATTGCCACAGTAAATGACTCTTTAAATGACACCACTGTTCATTACTGCAAGTCGACTATGGCCACAGTAAATGACTCTTAGAATAAAACCATCGTTCATTTCTGCAAGTCGACTATGGCAACAGTTAATGACTCTTAAAATGACACCATCGTTCATTACTGGAGATCAACTATGGCCACAGTAAATGACTCTTAAAATAACACCATCGTTCATTACTCAAAGTCGACTATGGCCACAGTAAATGACTATTAAAATGACACCATCGTTCATTACTAAAAGTCGACTATGGCCACAGTAAATGACTCTTAATATAACACCCATCGTTTATTATTACAAGTCGACTATGGCCACATTAAATGACTCTTAAAATGACGCCATCGTTCATTACTGAAAGTCGACTATGGCCACAGTAAATGACTCTTAAAATGACACCATCCTTCTTTACTAAATGTCGACTATGGCCACAGTAAATGACTCTTAAAATGACACCATCGTTCATTACTGAAAGTCGACTATAGCCACAGTAAATGACACATAAAATGACACCATCGTTCATTACTGCAAGTCGACTATGGCCACAGTATATGACTCTTAAAATAAGACCATCATTCATTACTGCAAGTCGACTATGGCCACAGTAAATAACTCTTAAAAGGAAACCACCGTTCATTACTAAAGGTCGACTATGGCCACAGTAAATGACTCTTAAAATGACACCATCGTTCAATACTAAAAGTCGACTATGGCCACAGTAAATGACTCTTAAAATAAGACCATCGTTCATTACTGCAAGTCGACAATGGCCACAGTAAATGACTCTTAAAAAGACACCATCGTTCATTACTGCAAGTCGACTATTGCCACAGTAAATGACTCTTAAAATGGAACCATCGTTCATTACTGCAAGTCGACTATGGCAACAGTTAATGACTCTTAAAATGACACCATCGTTCATTACTGGAGGTCAACTATGGCCACAGTAAATGACTCTTAAAATAACACCATCGTTCTTTACTCAAAGTCGACTATGGCCACAGTAAATCACTATTAAAATGACACCATCGTTCATTACTAAAAGTCGACTATGGCCACAGTAAATGACTCTTAAAATGACACCCATCTTTTATTATTACAAGTCGACAATGGCCACAGTAAATGCCTCCTTAAATGACGCCATCGTTCATTACTGAAAGTCGACAACGGCCACAGTAAAAGACTCTTAAAATGACACCATCGTTCATTACTAAAGGTCGACTATGGCCACAGTAAATGACTCTAAAAAATGACACCATCGTTCATTACTAAAAGTCGACTATGGCCACAGTAAATGACCTAAAATGACACCCATCGTTCATTATTACAAGTCTACTATGGCCACAGTAAATGACTCTTAAAATGACGCCATCGTTCATTACTGAAAATCGACTATGGCCACAGTAAATGACTCTTAAAATGACACCATCCTTCATTACTAAATGTCGACTATAGCCACAGTAAATGACTCTTAAAATGACATCATCGTTCATTACTGAAAGTCGACTATGGCCACAGTAAATGACACTTAAAATGACACCATCGTTCGTTACTGCAAGTCGACAATGGCCACAGTATATGACACTTAAAATAAGACCATCGTTCATTACTGCAAGTCGACTATGGCCACAGTAAATGACTCTTAAAATGAAACCACCGTTCATTACTAAAGGTCGACTATGGCCACAGTAAATTACTCTTAAAAGGACACCATCGTTTAATACTAAAAGTCGACTATGGCCACAGTAAATGACTCTTAAAATGACGCCATCGTTCATTACTGAAAGTCGACTATGGCCACAGTAAATGACTCTTAAAATGACACCATCCTTCATTACTAAATGTCGACTATAGCCACAGTAAATGACTCTTAAAATGACATCATCGTTCATTACTGCAAGTCGACTATTGCCACAGTAAATGACTCTTAAAATGACACCATCGTTCATAACTGCAAGTCGACTATGGCGACAGTAAATGACTCTTAAAATGAAACCACCGTTCATAACTGGAAGTCGACTATTGCCACAGTAAATGACTCTTAAAATGACACCACTGTTCATTACTGCAAGTCGACTATGGCCACAGTAAATGACTCTTAAAATAAAACCATCGTTCATTACTGCAAGTCGACTATGGTCACAGTAAATGACTCTTAAAAAACACCATCGTTCATTACTGGAAGTCGCATATGGCCACAGTAAATGAATCTTAAAATGGAACCATCGTTCATTTCTGCAAGTCGACTATGGCAACAGTTAATGACTCTTAAAATGACACCATCGTTCATTACTGGAGATCAACTATGGCCACAGTAAATGACTCTTAAAATAACACCATCGTTCATTACTCAAAGTCGACTATGGCCACAGTAAATGACTCTTAAAATGACACCATCGTTCATTACTAAAAGTCGACTATGGCCACAGTAAATGACTCTTAAAATGACACCCATCGTTTATTATTACAAGTCGACTATGGCCACAGTAAATGACTCTTAAAATGACGCCATCGTTCATTACTGAAAGTCGACTATGGCACAGTAAATGACTCTTAAAATGACACCATCCTTCTTTACTAAATGTCGACTATGGCCACAGTAAATGACTCTTAAAATGACACCATCGTTCATTACTGAAAGTCGACTATAGCCACAGTAAATGACACTTAAAATGACACCATCGTTCATTACTGCAAGTCGACTATGGCCACAGTATATGACTCTTAAAATAAGACCATCATTCATTACTGCAAGTCGACTATGGCCACAGTAAATAACTCTTAAAATGAAACCACCGTTCATTACTAAAGGTCGACTATGGCCACAGTAAATGACTCTTAAAATGACACCATCGTTCAATACTAAAAGTCGACTATGGCCACAGTAAATGACTCTTAAAATAAGACCATCGTTCATTACTGCAAGTCGACTATGGCCACAGTAAATGACTCTTAAAATGACACCATCGTTCATTACTGCAAGTCGACTATTGCCACAGTAAATGACTTTTAAAATGGAACCATCGTTCATTACTGCAAGTCGACTATGGCAACAGTTAATGACTCTTAAAATGACACCATCGTTCATTACTGGAGGTCAACTATGGCCACAGTAAATGACTCTTAAAATAACACCATCGTTCTTTACTCAAAGTCGACTATGGCCACAGTAAATCACTATTAAAATGACACCATCGTTCATTACTAAAAGTCGACTATGGCCACAGTAAATGACTCTTAAAATGACACCCATCGTTTATTATTACAAGTCGACTATAGCAAAAGTAAATGCCTCCTTAAATGACGCCATCGTTCATTACTGAAAGTCGACAACGGCCACAGTAAAATACTCTTAAAATGACACCATCGTTCATTACTAAAGGTCGACTATGGCCACAGTAAATGACTCTAAAAAATGACACCATCGTTCATTACTAAAAGTCGACTATGGCCACAGTAAATGACTTAAAATGACACCCATCGTTCATTATTACAAGTCTACTATGGCCACAGTAAATGACTCTTAAAATGACGCCATCGTTCATTACTGAAAGTCGACTATGGCCACAGTAAATGACTCTTAAAATGACACCATCCTTCATTACTAAATGTCGACTATAGCCACAGTAAATGACTCTTAAAAATAAAATCATCGTTCATTACTGAAAGTCGACTATGGCCACAGTAAATGACACTTAAAATGACACCATCGTTCATTACTGCAAGTCGACAATGGCCACAGTATATGACTCTTAAAATAAGACCATCGTTCATTACTGCAAGTCGACTATGGCCACAGTAAATGACTCTTAAAATGAAACCACCGTTCATTACTAAAGGTCGACTATGGCCACAGTAAATTACTCTTAAAATGACACCATCGTTTAATACTAAAAGTCGACTATGGCCACAGTAAATGACTCTTAAAATAACACCATCGTTCATTACTGAAAGTCGACTATGGCCACAGTAAATGACTCTTAAAATGACACCATCGTTCATTACTGCAAGTCGACTATGACCACAGTAAATGACTTTTAAAATAACACCATCGTTCGTTACTGAAAGTCGACTATGGCCACAGTAAATGACTCTTAAAATGTCACCACTGTTCATAACTGGAAGTCGACTATTGCCACAGTAAATGACTCTTAAAAAGACACCATTGTTCATTTCTGAAAGTCGACTATGGCCACAGTAAATGACTTTTAAAATGTCACCATCGTTCATTACTAAAAGTCGACTATGGCCACAGTAAATGACTCTTAAAATGACACCATCGTTCATTACTGCAATTCGACTATGGCCACAGTAAATGACTCTTAAAATGACACCATCCTTCATTACTAAATGTCGACTATAGCCACAGTAAATGACTCTTAAAATGACATCATCGTTCATTACTGCAAGTCGACTATTGCCACAGTAAATGACTCTTAAAATGACACCATCGTTCATAACTGCAAGTCGACTATGGCCACAGTAAATGAATCTTAAAATTACACCATCGTTCATTACTGCAAGTCGACTATGGCCACAGTAAATGGCTCTTAAAATGACACCATCGTTCATTACTGAAAGTCGACTATGGCCACAGTAAATAACCCCAATTATCTATGTTTAAGCATTAATACGAAAATGTGAATGAGATTTTGTATAAAGACAAAGGCGCTCTTATGCCATTATAAGCATTAATACAAAATTGTGAACGAGTTTTAGGCAAACCACATAGGCGCTCTTATCCGCCATATAGCCATTAATACGGAAATATGAACGAGATTTAGTCAATATACATAGGCGCTCTTTTCCCTTGATAAGCATTAATACGGAAATATGAACGACATTTTGTTAAAACAAATAGTCTCTTTTATCATCCATATAGGCAATAAATACGGAAATTAGAACGAGATTTAATGAAAAGACAAACGCGCTCTTATCCCATTATAAGCATTTATTCAAAAGACATAGTCGCTCTTATTCGCCATATAGCCATAAATACTGAAATATGAACGAGATTTAGTCAAAAGACATAGGCGCTCGTATCAACCATATAGCCATAAATATAATACAATGTAAGAGTACTATATTTTACACTTGTATGTATAATGAATATTCCTGATTCACGTATGAGTTTGAGCGCTCATTAACCTGTTTAACCTGCCCAGTAGTTAACATTGACCGTTCCAAAGCGGTGACACCGGCTTTATTGTACTCTTTTTGTATTTTGTTTCGTTTTGTGCCGTTCTGTTTTGGCAATTCATCACCTGCCATGAATAAAGGACCACGTACGTATGTATAATACAGGGTAAGATCTTTGATCCCAAAAGGTACATGGTGCTGCTAGAAAGAAGCACGGGGGCGATTCGGAACAGAAACTGACATATTCATATAATATCCAGGTATTTTATTAATCAAATATAAACATATTGTCATTAAGAAACAAATTACCTATGGAAAAACGTATGATTGCGTCACTATACACACGCACATACGTTTGCAAATGTTTTGCTAAGATTTGCAGTAGATTTACGCTTGTTGCAAGAAAGATATTTATTTTTGCATGCATTTATTATTGCATGTAGAATACGCATTTAATCCGAATGCGCCAACTCTTGTAAGTAGACAAAATGACACCTCCATTATGATGGCTTTTTACCCCTCTAAGACAGTGAAGGAATATTATTTTGGCGATGTCCGGAGGTGTTTATCAATAATTATTTATTAAATTTCATTCAACTTAATATGAATGTGTTCAATCATACTGCGGTGCACGCGTTATTAATTTATTGCCCCTTAATAGATTGAAATTCAGGAAGGTTGTACGTCCGGAGCTATTTCACAGTACCTATTTCACGAAACCTAAAACAAATATACATCATCATTCGCCGATATTGTTTCTGTGTGGTTCTCCGTCCTTCCACTTTCAATGTCCGGAGCTGTGTGACAGTAACTATTGCATGAAAGTCTATAAAACTTAAATGTCATCATACTGCAGTGGTGCACACTTAAGTTCTGTCCGGATCGATAACTCAACAGTTAACAGTAAACCGGTGTCTGTAATGCAACGATCCCACTTTTGTCCTTACACATCTTCCGACCGTACGGTGTTGTCAGCCATGTTGAACTTTTCTGCAGGATGTTAGCGTCTTTGTGTTCACCAGGCTTTACCTTTGAAATAGATTGCAACAAAATCCAATCTGGTACGACATATTGACTAGGATTCTCACACAGTTTTTGAGTACCATGAAAGTTGTGACATTCGCTACAAGAAAACTTGCTTTTTAACATGAATATACATCTACTATCCAGAAAAATTTCTTACATGAAATTTCATGAGCACCTACAATTTCATCTGTAAAATTTATGTTCCGTGTTTTACTTACGTCTATCTGCTAGGGCGCTTGATCAATATTCTTTTATGCTCGAGCCTGCATTAAAAAACCCAAAATATTTGTGAAAATGAACTAAAAACACATCAAGTTACATAACAAGTCAAACTTTTAAAGTGTCAAAGGCTACGAAGACACTTATAAGTAATTGTTTTATTTCGATGATACGATAAACTTTTACTAATCATAAATTGCCTGTGACTAGTAATTGTATCAATGGCTTGGTTATGCTAAAACACGTTACAGATATCTCTTTAAACCATTTTGTAAAACGTAAATCCGAATGAAATTTCTATGACATTTATACGAAAAGAAAAACCTAATATGACTGCTATATTTTTTTACAAAACTGATCATTGTAGTATTAATGATATGGACAATACATACGGTGAGTTGTTGCCAGGCTATATGCTGTGAAAATACTTTTGGCCACCGTTCGTTGCAGAGCCTCTGTGGCCTCTTTATAACTACATCCAGTCGCGTGCAGTTTTATGATATGAAACAAACGATTATGAGAATATTTAACACATTTTACATACATGTACTGTGAAATATTTTCTGTACGAATATGTAGTTTACTTTGACACCAAAGAAGAAAATAATTATTGTATGACATTCGAAACCGATATACTTTTTTCAATTAATTATATAACTTTAAATTTTTGCCTTTACTATTTATATTGTTCGGACTCGCCTTTAAAAAAACCGCGTAAAAAATAAAACGGGATTCTATGTCTATTGACAGTCTAACAGGCATGTTATATGGAGATATTGTACATTTTAAGAATTTGTTCTTCCCATTAACATTTAAAATATTTACATTTGACGAATTAAATTTACACAAACACAGCGCAAGTTTATACTTTCGTGAATAAAATGTGGTTGTGCACAAAATGAACAAAATGTTACGCACTCTTATAAATAAAATCATGTTTTGAAAACGTATATATTATTGTAAGATAATACTTGTTACAAAAAATAATCAAAGACCATACTCTTTACCTCTTGCATCATCACTGAACACGCTTCCTTGACGAGGACGGATTCTGTATACGATGAAACTAGTCTGTAATTTAATATAAAAATGGTATTGGTTTTAATTTTGATAAGTTTAAGTTTAGTTTTTAACAAATGTTGATGGCAGTCTCGATCGAGCACGACCTTAGATGTATATCTTTCCACATACTAATTTTTAACCTTTACAAAATCGGTCATATGCAATATTATGTTTATTTTTCACTTTCTAAATCCATTGTAAACGGCCCAATGATTATGTTATGGCTGACTGGAATAGTTCATGAAAAAAATCAATACTCAATAAACAAAATATAATACGAAATACCTTTTGTTCTTCTTGTAAGCTGATTGCAGCTTTTCGTTAGCTACGAGCTTTACCAAAGGGTGGTTCCTGTAAATGTCGTCATTATTGACAGTTTAAGTAAGCAATCAATTTCCCATGTTTTGTGAAATTTGTATGAAATCAAAGAAAGGGAAAGTTTTACATTGTGTATGGTACCGTTTGTCAGGAGAAATTGTGAATAAGCGAATAACACATATTTTTTCTTTACAATCGAACCTCGACTTTTATCGTTGATTGATTCTAAATATATTTCGGCTCTTATCCTAAATATAAAGTGGTTATATAAATAAGGGAACACATATAGCTTTCAATATAATTGGTATTTTGAATGCCAAGCGCTTATGCAATATACAGTTGCCATTGCTGGGCATTGTACTGTACTAAGTGCCTGTTCGTAATGCAACCGGATCATTGCGATACTTTGGTCTTTACGAATTTCTCATATAGAGTTTATCTATTTCGTTCGGATCTCATAGAATTCGAAGTAGCTATTGACTTTGGACAAGTAACAGACGCATCAAGACCAATTCCACAACACCGTCACACATAGGTTTCGGTGGCAAGACCGAGTTCGAATACTACGCCGTTTACAAAGCTTTTCTGCTGTTAAAGTCAGTTTTTGTAAGCATTAACGCACATTTTGAATAAGCTTAGTATATCAGTGCATTGAATTTAATTGCAGAAAAGCTACCTTATTTATGACAATTACAACTTACCCGTTTTCTGAAAAGGTATCTTGGATGTTTTTCTCCACGACAGTCAGTGCCTGAATTACATGAGGAAAAAACTGATAAAAAAGAACCAAATGATTATAGCATGTACACTGTTTCAAGAGTATGACAATATGTTAATGAAATTGTGCATTAATATTTGAATATGATAATCAATAGGCATGCAACGGAGAGTAATGTATGAATTAATACCTCTAACGTGAAAACGCAAAATCCATATCCGATGGAACTTTTTGGTGCCGCGTCTACGTTTGTAATAAATTTGCAATGGTTAAGCAACCACAAAACGTCACTGAAATATATATAAAAAAGATCGGAATGAAATGGCGATAGAACTTCGACCAAATTCCTATGAACTTATGTGATCCAATGAAGAGTAAAATATATATGACTTTCTTTTACATTATTGTAACCACTAGAACATGTAGAAATCCTATGAAACCATTGCTCACCTGTCTTCCACCGTCGATGTGACAATGGAAAATCACGTTTTGTATGCCACAGGGACCTAGATAGCATTTAATGTTGCCATAGTCGACGTGCAGTAATGAACTGTGATGACATTTTAAGAGTCATTTACTGTGGCCATAGTCGACTTGCAGTAATGAACAGTGGTGACATTTTAAGAGTCATTTACTGTGGCCATAGTCGACTTGCAGTAATGAGCAGTGGTGACATTTTAAGAGTCATTTACTGTGGCCATAGTCGACTTCCAGTAATAAAAAAGGGTGTCATTTTAAAAGTCATTTACTGTGGCCATAGTCGACTTGCAGTAATGAACGATGGTCTCATTTTAAGAGTCATTTACTGTGGCCATAGTCGACTTGCAGTAATGAACAGAGGTGACATTTTAAGAGTCATTTACTGTGGCCATAGTCGACTTGCAGTAATGTACGATGGTGTCATTTTAAGAGTCATTTACTGTGGCCATAGTCGACTTGCAGTAATGAACAGTGGTGACATTTTAAAAGTCATTTACTGTGGCCATAGTCGACTTTCAGAAATGAACAATGGTGTCTTTTTAAGAGTCATTTACTGTAGCCATAGTCGACTTTTAGTAATGAATGACGGTGTTATTTTAAGAGTCATTTACTGTGGCCATAGTCGACTTTCAGTAATGAACGATGGTGTTATTTTAAGAGTCATTTACTGTGGCCATAGTCGACTTTTATTAATGAACGATGGTGTTATTTTAAGAGTCATTTACTGTGGACATAGTCGACTTTTAGTAATGAACAATGGTGTCATTTTAAGAGTCATTTACTGTGGCCATTGTCGACTTGTAGTAGTGAACGATGGTGTCATTTTAAGGGTCATTTACTGTCGCCATAGTCGACTTGTAGCAATGAACGATGGTGTCATTTTAAGAGTAATTTACTGTAGCCATAGTCGAATTGCAGTAATGAACGATGGTGTCATTTTAAGAGTCATTTACTGTGGCCATAGTCGACTTTTAGTAATGAACGATGGTGTCATTTTAAGAGTCTTTTACTGCGGCCATAGTTGACTAGCAGTAATGAACGATGGTGTCATTTAAAGAATCATTTACTGTGGCCATAGTCGACTTGCAGTAATGAACAGTGGTAACATTTTAAGAGTCATTTACTGTGGCCATAGTCGACTTGCAGTAATGTACAATGGTGTCATTTTAAGAGTCATTTACTGTGGCCATAGTCGACTTGCAGTAATGTACAATGGTGTCATTTTAAGAGTCATTTACTGTGGCCATAGTCGAATTGCAGTAATGAACGATAGTGTTATTTAATGAGTCATTTACTGTGGCCATAGTCGACTTTTAGTAATGAACGATGGTGTCATTTTAAGAGTCTTTTACGATGGCCATAGTCGACTAGCAGTTATGAACGATGGTGTCATTTTAAGAATCATTTACTGTGGCCATAGTCGACTTGCAGTAATGAACAGTGGTGACATTTTAAGAGTCATTTACTGTGGCCATAGTCGACGTTTAGTAATGACCGACGGTGTTATTTTAAGAGTCATTTACTGTGGCCATAGTCGACTTGCAGTGATGAACAGTGGTGACATTTTAAGAGTCATTTATTGTGGCCATAGTCGACTTTAAGTAATGAACAATGGTGTCATTTTAAGAGTCATTTACTGTGGCCATTGTCGACTTGTAGTAATGAACGATGGTGTCATTTTAAGGGTCATTTACTGTCGCCATAGTCGACTTGTAGCAATGAACGATGGTGTCATTTTAAGAGTCATTTACTGTAGCCATAGTCGAATTGCTGTAATGAACGATGGTGTCATTTTAAGAGTCATTTACTGTGGCCATAGTCGACTTTTAGTAATGAACGATGGTGTCATTTTAATTGTCTTTTACTGCGGCCATAGTTGACTAGCAGTAATGAACGATGGTGTCATTTAAAGAATCATTTACTGTGGCCATAGTCGACTTGCAGTAATGAACAGTGGTAACATTTTAAGAGTCATTTACTGTGGCCATAGTCGACTTGCAGTAATGTACAATGGTGTCATTTTAAGAGTCATTTACTGTGGCCATAGTCGACTTGCAGTAATGTACAATGGTGTCATTTTAAGAGTCATTTACTGGGGCCATAGTCGAATTGCAGTAATGAACGATGGTGTTATTTAATGAGTCATTTACTGTGGCCATAGTCGACTTTTAGTAATGAACGATGGTGTCATTTTAAGAGTCTTTTACTGTGGCCATAGTCGACTAGCAGTTATGAACGATGGTGTCATTTTAAGAATCATTTACTGTGGCCATAGTCGACTTGCAGTAATGAACAGTGGTGACATTTTAAGAGTCATTTACTGTGGCCATAGTCGACTTTTAGTAATGAACGATGGTGTTATTTTAAGAGTCATTTACTGTGGCCATAGTCGAATTGCAGTAATGAACAGTGGTGACATTTTAAGAGTCATGTACTGTGGCCATAGTTGACTTCCAGTAATGAACGGTGGTGTCATTTTAAGAGTCATTAACTGTGGCCATAGTCGAATTGCAGTAATGAACGATGGTATAGTTTTAAGAATAATTTACTGTGGCCTTAATCGACTTTCAGTAATGAACGATTGTGTCATTTTAAGAGTCATTTACTGTGGCCATAGTCGACTTTTAGTAATGAACGATGGTGTCATTTTAAAAGGCATTTACTGTGGCCATAGTCGACTTGCAGTGATGAACAGTGGTGACATTTTGAGAGTCATCTACTGTAGCCATAGTCGACTTTCAGAAATGAACGATAGTGTTTTTTTAAGAGTCATTTACTGTGGCCATAGTCGACTTTCAGTAATGTACGATGGTGTCATTTTAAGAGGCATTTACTGTGGCCATAGTCAAATTGCAGTAATGAACGATGGTGTCATTTTAAGAGTCATTTACTGTGGCCATAGTCGACTTGTAGTAATGAACAGTGGTGACATTTTAAGAGTCATTTACTGTGGCCATAGTCGACTTGCAGTAAATTACGATGGTGTCATTTTAAGAGTCATTTACTGTAGCCATAGTCGAATTGCAGTAATGAACGATGGTGTCATTTTAAGAGTCATTTACTGTGGCCATAGTCGACTTTTAGTAATGAACGATGGTGTCATTTTAAGAGTCTTTTACTGCGGCCATAGTTGACTAGCAGTAATGAACGATGGTGTTATTTAAAGAATCATTTACTGTGGCCATAGTCGACTTGCAGTAATGAACAGTGGTAACATTTTAAGAGTCATTTACTGTGGCCATAGTCGACTTGCAGTAATGTACAATGGTGTCATTTTAAGAGTCATTTACTGTCGCCATAGTCGACTTGCAGTAATGTACAATGGTGTCATTTTAAGAGTCATTTACTGTGGCCATAGTCAAATTGCAGTAATGAACGATGGTGTTATTTAATGAGTCATTTACTGTGGCCATAGTCGACTTTTAGTAATGAACGATGGTGTCATTTAAAGAGTCTTTTACTGTGGCCATAGTCGACTAGCAGTTATGAACGATGGTGTCATTTTAAGAATCATTTACTGTGGCCATAGTCGACTTGCAGTAATGAACAGTGGTGACATTTTAAGAGTTATTTACTGTGGCCATAGTCGACGTTTAGTAATGAACGATGGTGTTATTTTAAGAGCCATTTACTGTAGCCATAGTCGAATTGCAGTAATGAACGATGGTGTCATTTTAAGAGTCATTTACTGTGGCCATAGTCGACTTTAAGTAATGAACGATGGTGTCATTTTAAGAGTCTTTTACTGCGGCCATAGTTGACTAGCAGTAATGAATGATGGTGTCATTTAAAGAATCATTTACTGTGGCCATATTCGACTTGCAGTAATGAACAGTGGTAACATTTTAAGAGTCATTTACTGTGGCCATAGTCGACTTGCAGTAATGTACAATGGTGTCATTTTAAGAGTCATTTACTGTGGCCATAGTCGACTTGCAGTAATGTACAATGGTGTCATTTTAAGAGTCATTTACTGTGGCCATAGTCGAATTGCAGTAATGAACGATGGTGTTATTTAATGAGTCATTTACTGTGGCCATAGTCGACTTTTAGTAATGAACGATGGTGTCATTTTAAGAGTCTTTTACTGTGGCCATAGTCGACTAGCAGTTATGAACGATGGTGTCATTTTAAGAATCATTTACTGTGGCCATAGTCGACTTCCAGTAATGAACAGTGGTGACATTTTAAGAGTCATTTACTGTGGCCATAGTCGACGTTTAGTAATGAACGATGGTGTTATTTTAAGAGTCATTTACTGTAGCCATAGTCGAATTGCAGTAATGAACAGTGGTGACATTTTAAGAGTCATTTACTGTGGCCATAGTCGACTTCCAGTAATGAACGGTGGTGTCATTTTAAGAGTCATTAACTGTGACCATAGTCGAATTGCAGTAATGAACGATGGTGTAGTTTTAAGAGTAATTTACTGTGGCCATAGTCGACTTTCAGTAATGAACGATTGTGTCATCTTAAGAGTCATTTACTGTGGCCATAGTCGACTTTTAGTAATGAACGATGGTGTCATTTTAAATGGCATTTACTGTGGCCATAGTCGACTTGCAGTGATGAACAGTGGTGACATTTTAAGAGTCATTTATTGTGGCCATAGTCGACTTGCAGTAATGAACAGTGGTGACATTTTGAGAGTCATCTACTGTAGCCATAGTCGACTTTCAGAAATGAACGATAGTGTTATTTTAAGAGTCATTTACTGTGGCCATAGTCGACTTTCAGTAATGTACGATGGTGTCATTTTAAGAGGCATTTACTGTGGCCATAGTCAAATAGCAGTAATGAACGATGGTGTCATTTTAAGAGTCATTTACTGTGGCCATAGTCGACTTGCAGTAATGAACAGTGGTGACATTTTAAGAGTCATTTACTGTGGCCATAGTCGACTTGCAGTAAATTACGATGGTGTCATTTTAAGAGCCATTTACTGTGGCCATAGTCGACTTGCAGTAATGAACAGTGGTGACATTTTAAGAGTCATTTACTGTGGCCATAGTCGACTTTCAGTAATGAACGATAGTGTTATTTTAAGAGTCATTTATTATGGCCATAGTCGACTTTTAGTAATGAACGATGGTGTCATTTTAAGGGTCATTTACTGTGGCCATAGTCTACTTTTAGTAATAAACGACGGTGTTATTTTAAGAGTCATTTACTGTGGCCATAGTCGACTTGCAGTAATGAACAGTGGTGACATTTAAGAGTCATTTACTGTGGCAATTGTCGACTTGCAGTAATGAACGATGGTGTAGTAATGAACGATGGTGTCATTTTTAAGAGTCATTTACTGTGGTCATAGTCGACTTTCAGTAACAAACGATGGTGTCATTTTAAGAGTCATTTACTGTGGCAATAGTAGAATTGCAGTAATGAACAGTGGTGACATTTTAAGAGTCATTTACTGTGGCCATAGTCGACTTTCATTAATGAACAGTGGTGACATTTTTAGAGTAATTTACTGTAGCTATATTTGACTTGCAGTAACGAAAAATTGTTTCATTTTCAGAGTCATTCACTGTGGCCATAGTCGACTTGAAGAAATGAGCAATGTTGTCATTTTAATAGTTATTTACTGTGGCCTTAGTCGACTTGCAGTAGCGCTCATCACATGCACGCGCACTATCATGTTGCCTGTTTATATATTTATTATCGATGTACATTAAACTTATAAACCATACGTGTAGTTTATTTATTTATTAAGTACACCATACACATCCATATTTGACCATTGCAGATAGAAGACTAGTACCAGTACATATAATTTCATTCGTATTTAAGAATGAAATTTATGTTATTACTATTTACTTTTTATCTTTTAGTCCTCGGACGTCTTTCTAAAACTAAATGTTTTATAACCGGTCTTTCTCTTCCATAACCGGTCTTTCTCGTGTATGGCCATACAACTATTTTCCATAGCCGAAACAGCCAATCGAAACAGGGGACGAAACAGCCAATGGAATCAGGAAAATGGAAAAGAGTGTTTCCCAGTCGTTTCAGTTGTCTCTAGAAGTTCTCAGCGTTAGGATCTCGTATCTTCAAGTATTCTGGTTAAGAACGGTGCGTCCAGCCTTCCAGCTTGGTACATGTATTAAATGTAAGAACTTTAATACTTTTGCCGCTTGTAACTCGTACTTGTAAATGACATGAATTTAAATAGTCGCTGCGTCTGCAAAAAATATGAAAACAAGGTGACCTACGAGCAGTTATCAAACGAGTTCAAAATATGTGGAATCAGTCAAACAAGTGCAAGTTTCTACCAATAAGTTATATTGGGACTTCCATTTTATTGACAGGACCCCTGAAAATTATTTACTGAAGAGTCCTAGGGACCCTTAAATTTGACATGATTGTAAAACCCTGATTATTTATTTAGCTCCAATCATTTTTCCAAAGTTTTTACAGGATGGTCATGGAAAAGTTAGCCTCACAGACATGTCAAGGAGAAGGATCGCCAGTGGGATAAAGACTACCAAACTTACGAGGAATTGAAGGTCTCAGCTTGCCACCAGTGCATAGAGCAGGGAGGAAATGTCGAGGATGCCAAGCTATGGATGGGCTTTTTTCACTTACAGTGGGTAGTCAATATAAATTGCCGCCTAAGAGTCTTTTGATGATTTTTGCTTTGGCAGACTCTTGGCGTCAATAGTCCACTCTATCTTTTTAATAGCGAGAGTTTTCCTTCTTTGTCTATATTGATGCGCTAGGAATTTGGTGCGCAACATTCAAGCCCCAATATCAGACAGTTAATATCAACGGATTGCAATAATATTTACATACCTGTGTAGATAATTCATTTCTCAATAATGTTCCGTAAGAATTATGTAATAACTCTTTCAATTTTGCACGCCTGACCAATTTAAATCAACACACTACTCACATTTTCAATTCCAATCGCTGTGCCCGCTGTATACGGCAGGTAGATTTTAATCGATAACGCAGCCTATTACACCGTAATGCCTTCTTCTGATTGGTTTATTTAAATATTTCATAACATGGCGAGAGGTCAGTGATTGTATTGCGATTTAAGCAGAAGTTGAACTGAAACAAATTATGCCTTTTACCTTCAAATCGACGCTATTTGAGGTAAAAATGGACTAATTAACTAAAACTTGATGAGTTGGTAATGTTATTTTGCAATTTTAAGCATATTGATATAATAGTATTGTATTTATTTTTCGTTATGGTTTTTGCAGACCGGAGTTTCACAGCGTTCAGATTTATTCTGAACGCGAATTATTTCAGCTATTACAGTGGGGTACATTCAGCTAAATTTTTTCAAAGCATTTGATTCGCAGGTAAACAGTCAGAAATTGAATGGGTATAAATCACATTGAGATCGTTCTTCTGTTTTGTTTTATAACTTTTCGGTGCTCTCTTAGAATATTATACATTCCTTAATCTTTGAAATATTTAATTGTCACAATAATTGGCTCATTTTATACGGCGGAAGTTAACACAAATGCAGTTGTTGACAAGTCTGGCCAGTTAAAATGCGAGTTTAGATTTCATTATTTGGAATTTTTTACGATGAAACTAAATGAAAAAACAAAAAGCGAGCTTGTAAGTTTTTGTTTTTTCGTTCAGCATAGTGAACTTATCGTGTAAGTACCTGTTATTGAACAGCTATCAAACGTTTTGTTTTGGTTCTGTATGCACATGCGCAAAAGTGCGCATGACATCATATTGATAAACAAATGGTCGCACATTAAGTCCATGACCTACTTGCCTACTTAGCTTGAAACAAATGCGCCAAAAACAGGTTAAAGGGATGCATTTATTGTTATTTACACTGTTTTGTGTGTTTTTTGCTGTAACTTTTTGAATGCATTTATCAAAACATGCATTTACACACCAAAAAGCATATTTCTGTTTGCAATTTTGATTGCAGCAGACGCAGATTATTTCGCCGAGTCCGGGTCATGTGATAGTCATGTGACTTTGTTTATACAAGAGTAGTGTTTTGCACTGTTTATGAAGTGTCGGGTAATAGGTCATGTTTACATCGGCCGCCATTTTGTTTTGTCTGCTAGAGGTGACAATAATCAGCGAATCATTGTTATGAATTCTTGAAGGTAGTTTGCTGGAAAACTTTACAGATGAATCATTCAATGATTGAACTGTTTGTCATTTGTTAAAACAAAATGTTTTTTTATCATTTTAAGTGTTTCAATTTTAAGGCAATTTAACGTAATTTCTTAGGTGTTCGATAACTGGTTTGTCCCACCATACTATCATTCTTTTATTATAAGGTTTAATTTGTTTATATTAAATCTGTATTTATCGAAAGCGTTCAATTTACAGTTCACATGTCTGCATTAAACAATGCCGCATTATAGATGTCTACCGGGGGACAGTCAACTTGGTAACTAGGTGGCTCTAATTGACTGGTTAGAGCCTTAGTAGGAAAACACACAATTAAGTCAGGAAAATGGCCCTCCTTATTACACATACACACATGAATTAACTGTCTAATATTATACTATACCACAAAACACTAAGATGTATACATTTGTCCTTCTCGATATATGTCTGAATGTCAGTTTGATGTGCAAATACCTGTCTGTTATCATGAAAATAATAATATTAGCCGTTGACCTTTTTTTGCTTAATCTTTCAGTTCAGAGTGGAATGCGCATCAAGGAGTCAAGCTATTCAAAAGATGCCATATGTGGTAAGATGATTGTGTTTTGTTTGTTCCACTGTATATTAACATTTTATATTATAAATCTAGGTTTCTGTATTCCCATGTATCTGTTGGTAACATGATTTTAAACAGGGGCTTCTGATATCGAACCGAGGCTTTTACAACATTAAATTAAGCTAAACACTATAAGATTATTTTTGTGTCCCCCACTACTATAGTGGGGGGCATATGGTTTTTGCCCTGTCTGTCTGTTGGCCTGTCGGTTTGCTCCAACTTTAACATTTTGCCATAACTTTTGCAATATTGAAGAAAGCAACTTGATATTTGGCAGGAATGCGTATCTCATGGAGCTGCACATTTTGAGTGGTGAAAGGTCATGGTCATCATTTAAGGTCAAATGTAAAATATATAGCTTCAAAGCGGCTCAAAAGGGGACATAGCGTTTCAAAACAAACACATTTCATGTTTGCATTTAGGATATCTTGTACTTTAAAATTTAAACTCATCAAGACTTTGGTGAGAAGGTGGAAATTGCTTGTTTTATTATTGTTTATCACATGCTTTTCAATTGAAGTTATATGAAAAACACAAAAATGCTACAATCGTCAAAATGGACACTTCAATGCTCGGAAATTGCAAGGAATAATTAAATTTGTCGGGTTCAATTCGAGACATTGGCCATTTTGGTAAGCAGAAGTTTTTCAAGGCAAATTGAATGTAAATTTGTAAAAAAGGTTATTTAAAAAATAAACTTGTGCATACAATATAACCTTCAGAATATTATTATCCCCCGCCAGAGGCGGAGGGATATTGTTTTGGCGTTGTCCGTCCGTCCGGCACTTTTGTGTCCGGAGCCATATCTTGGAAGTGCTTCGGCGGATTTCATTGAAACTACGTATGAGTATATATATGCATAAGAGGATGATGCACGCCAAATGGCATTGTACACCATCTGTTAAAAACAGACTTATGTCCTTTGTATCTTGAAAAAATGCTTTTTACTATAGGCATTTTTGTGTCCAGAGCCATATCTTGGAAGCGCTTTGGCGGATTCTTTGAAACTTGGTATGAAATAAATTGTGAAGGCTTAAGAACCTTCCTTTGTCTTAGTTTTGTGTTATTGTCCTCCGTCCGTCCATCTATCATTATGTTCATCCGTCCAATTTGCACCCATCCTCAAACAAAGCATATGTTGCGGGGGGATACCTTGGGCCTTTCAGGCTCTCTTGTTATTTTTTATAGAGAATCAGAATATTAGGTTAAAAATTATTTCAATTTAAAAAAAAATCTCTTATCTAACTAAATGCAAGCTTTAACATACATATTCTGACAGATTATCTTACAATTTTTATGACCCCGAAGGAGAGCATATAGTGATCGCACTGTCAGTCAGTCCGTCACACTTTTCATTTAAGTTTCGAAAATAAAATGCTTATAACTTCTTTGTCGCTTCAAATGTAAGATTCACATTTGGTATGCATGTGCATCTGGACAAGGCATTTCCATACACACACAATTTTTGACCCCTTTGGAATTCAACTTAGGGAACGCGTTCAGGTTTTGAAATATGTGTTTAGGTTTCAAAAAATGCTCATAACTCATTATCGGGGGCATATGTCATCCTATGGAGGCAAATATTGTTGTCAATGTTTCAACAGACTTTGCAAACAAATACCGTTAGAGGCTATCCAGGTTTGCTATTTGCTAAAAAGAAATACGCCCCGAGCCACCAAATAGTTTAACACTTGTATTGCATATTTTCGTTTTGTCATTTAAGTTGCTGAGCTTATGCTTTCAAATAGGACCATCACAAAATTAATGGGCATTGATTTAGTACAGTAAAGGATTAAATAAGTATAATCTGAATCATGTGTAAAGCTTTATGTATTTTTATTGTTTCTTAGGTGAAATTGAAATGGACAATGCATCTGCTGAGGAACTGTTGGTTTGTTTGTAAAACTTTGAAGACATCATTAAAGGGTAAATATGCTTTAATCAAATTATCATGAGTATATTGTTGTTGGCGTGGTCTGTCTGTTATTTTATGTGTATGTCTGTTATTGTATCTTGCTTGTCCCAAAAATTAACCTTGCTCATAATTTTGGCAATATAGAAGATAGCAACAAAATTAATCCAAGAAACACCTGAGTGAAGTTCATTGAAATAGATTAGTGCTAAGAGTGGTTGCTGTGACCTTCATTACCTTGTAAATTATCCAAAGAACTTAATCCAAGGAACATCTGTGTGAAGTGTTATTCAAATAGATCTAGTGCTTAGTGCGTTGGCTGTGACCTTCATGACCGTTTAAAACCATCTCAGTACAAGGCAGAGTAAATCCAAGGATATAGAAACCGAGCCGAAATGGATGGAAAGGACTCGAACAAACATTTAGAATGGCAGGGAGCCATATATTTCTTGGTTTAAGGTGCACCTTAAAACCTATTGGTGGCATCTTTTACTGGAGAAATGTGTCTTACCTGTAAAACAGTCATAAAAGGGACGAGCATAATTATGCTTCATAATCATAATAAATATCAACAGTTTCTGAAAATCATGAAGGAAAAAATGAATTAACATTTTGGAAGTAAAGGAATGTTTGGAAATTTCCGAAAGCAATGTATTCTTGGATATTATGGACAGAAAGGAATGAGGGAAATCCACATATTTTTTGGTTATAGGGTACTGATTTATTTCAATTGTTGGTAGCTTTAACTGGAGAAATGTGGTTATCTCTTACATCAACATGAAAGAATGGAAAAGCTGTCTATCAAACAAAGGAGATAGCTCTAGTAAGGGGTGTGGAGTATTTCAAATAACTTTCTGAATTTTAATCAAAACAACATGTATTTTCTCCTCAGAATTGTATAAATGTGCTATTCTAATGAGTACAACAACCTTGAGTTTAGTGAACGATTATCAAATCATTGATTTGTAAGTAATGCATTACAAAGAAGGATGAGAAGGATTGATCAATTACATAGGAAGACTTCAAAGGAAGGATTATTTTTATGGAAAACAAAGGATGACCTTTGGAAGGACCACTAACATTCATCTGGATGGAAGCACATGAAAGGAACACTTTAGATGGCTGGATTGAAAACAAATTGAAATATTTTGTAAGTCTTTGGTGCCATGGATGTCTTGCGTTTTTAATTTTGCGTCATCAACAGCAGTCAGACAGAAAGTAAGAAGGAAAGGGAGGATTTTTTTTATACATCATTAAATCATGTCACTAGATCTAGAACTTCAAGGAAATTTGTATTTTTCAACTCTTAGGTTGTTTTTTTGAGTTTCTTGAATTCAAAGAGACTGCGAAAAAATTAAAATAAAAGTCAAAATATATTCAGTATAAATTGCTTTGAGTAGAAATCATAGTGGGATAATGAGAAATTACTCAGTTTGAGGAATGATTCCTTCTTCCACATTAACTGTTAAAATCTTGTTATTGTTTGGTAAAGGTTGAGGAAAGATTAATACATGTAAATAGTATGAAAAACTATCATTCTTAATTATTACATGTTTTTTTCTTTTCTTAAAATGATTGCAAATTCTACAAATTGGTTATAAAGTAAGATCTTAGCAGATGTAAATGTTCATAATTTTTATAGATCCTATGTTGTTAGAATTCATATTGATTTTGTATCGAAAACATTAATGAGTAACCACTATGTAGAGTTTTGATAAGATTTAATGATAAAGTTTACATAGGATATACCATTTAGCCTCTTGTTCATGTTTTTGCTCCCTCCCTCCCTCTCTCTCTCTTTCACATTTTAGCCTCTTGTTCATGTTCTTGCTCCTCCCTCCCTCTCT
This sequence comes from Dreissena polymorpha, assembly GCF_020536995.1. Taxonomy (NCBI): domain Eukaryota; kingdom Metazoa; phylum Mollusca; class Bivalvia; order Myida; family Dreissenidae; genus Dreissena; species Dreissena polymorpha. The sequence goes on from NC_068359.1 coordinate 86,161,778, forward strand.
CTCTCTCTCTCTCTTTCTCCCTCCCTCCCTCCCCCTCTCCCCCTCTCCTCTTCTTTCCAATCACAGTTGCCCCATACAGTCTTGTGGGCTATGGCCTTAGCTCAGTTGGGAGAGCGTTAGACTGAAGTTGTTAACGCAACAGTCATCTAAAGGCTCCCGGTTCAATCCCGGGTTCCGGCACGAACGGAACAGTTCGGCGGCTGACATTTTTTTTTTCAATGCAGTTTTGGTGCATCTTAATCGTGAATCTCAATGAGTCACAAGCTGCATTTATAGTATAGTGTCAATTAATTTTGTCGTACACATATCTGACTTATAAAGCTAAAAAATCAACATGCTAGTATTAACAAGGACTTGTACACACACAGCTTTTCACAAATCAGCACTTTTGGTGATATTTGCCCTGGAATGACACATTTAATATGACTAAGAAGGCACAGCGAGTTTTCAAAAACTGGTTCATTTTTTTTTAAAAAAGTAGTTAGATTAAGGATACAATAATCGTTGAAATGGACGTTCATATATTTTAATTTGCAATGTTATAAACATGGAAGATGAAGGTTATCGTTTGGTACTTTGAAGAGATCAGTTGTCTATAAATTTAAAATTGTTGTAAATATACTTTTAATCTGCTAAGTTTTATTTGATTACTAATACAAAAAGGAAACGTCGGCCGTAACGGCAATCCTTCAACCACAATCATCAGAAGAAACAGCAGAGCGTTAGACCGAAGATCTTAAGGTCGTTCTGTAGATTCATGCAGCTCTCCAAAATCCTGATCTTCATTAAATGCTATTTAAATTTCGTACTCTCATGCTTTGAACGTTACATTTTCGTTTTTATTCGTTCCAAAACAATTATTTGTAAATTGTATAATTGTTGCAATCGCCTTTATTGCACACAAAAAGGTTAATTTATTACATGGATACTATAATTATATTGATTGAATATTGATGGAACTATTTAAATTAATTTAATTTTTAGAAGCGAACACATTAAGATGTATGCATCATTGTGAACATTCGAAAAAGTAATATATTTATACAATAATTCAATTATTTACAAGATTATTATCATTTTCATTTTGGGGGACATTCCAATAAAATTGATTAATAATTGAAAATACATTATAAACCCTTTTTGAGCTCGGCTGAGCACAATGTGCTCATGGTGAGCTTAGTGATCGCCTTTTGTCCGTCATGCGTCGTGTGGCATCAACTTTTGCCTTGTTAGCACTCTAGATGCCACATTTTTTGTCCGATCTTAAATAACTTTGATCAGATGATTTGTGTCAATATCTTAGAGAAGTTCGAACATGGTTCCGGTTGGTTGAAAATGTGGCCGCAGGGAGCTGGGCATTTTTCCTTACATGTCTATAGTAAAACCTTGTTAACCCTCTTATTTAAAATGTTTTAAAATGTGTTAATTTGTTTTAAACGTTAAAGAAACCAGCCCATCAGCCCAAATGATGCTACACATAAGATCAATATTGATATGGACTCAGTGATATCGCTGACCGGTGATATATGCTCACATTACGATAGATAAGAGCACTCCGGTGTGGTCTAGTGGTTAGGATTCCTGGTTTTCACCCAGGCGGCCCGGGTTCGATTCCCGGCACCGGAAATGTTTTTCTTCAATTTTGGAGGATAATTTTATTTCAATGTTTACAATATTGCCCCCATTTCCCGCACGAAGCTTCATATGTATAATGCATTATATTGTTGCTGAGTGATATGTTGGACTAGTTCACCCGGTAAGCCATTAAAGCAATAACGATTAAATAAAATCGTGTCGCCATACTTGTTCAATCGTACTAAGATAGAAACACGTTATTAATTGCGGTCCTAGCTGAAGCAAATGATAAGCAGATGTGTTTCTTACTCTTTTATTATCATTACGAATATGAAACTTTATACTTCCGTTTGATCGACGTTAAAGAGGCCTTTTCACAGATTTGGCTTATTTAGAAGTTTTTCATTAAATGCTTTATGTTGATAATGTAAACATTGGATCTTAAAAGCTCCAATAAAAATCAAGAATAAAATTTAAAAAAGGAAAAAAAAGTAGCCGGTACCACCAGGGCTCGAACCAGTGACCCCCGGAGTCTTGTAGTTAGTCTGAAGTAAAAAACGCATTAGCCATCTCGGCTATTTGCCGGATATACTCATTGTGAGTATTTATACCTTATATAAGCAATCTTCGTAGTTTCGTAAATTTAAACGACAACAACAGAACTCTCCCAAATTATTTAATCGTTCGCTTTATATAATTTTTAGGTTTTCAAATCGTCAAAGATCATATAATGGCTATATTGGACTATGGTAAATGTTCAGTAATACTGTTTCCTCACACATATCATAACTAAAACGAAAATTTGCGAATCTGAAATAACTTTTTCAATTTTGTCAATTACCAAACCGTGAAAAGATCCCTTTTACATAATCCGGTGTGGTCTAGTGTTAAGAATTCCTGGTTTTCACCCAGGCGGCCCGGGTTCGATTCCCGGCACCGGAATGGATGTTTTACCTTTTCATAATCAAAATTAGAACTCTGTCGGTACACACACACAGTCGATTGTCTAAACTGACCAGAGAAAAACATACATTTTCGGTGCCGAGAATCGTATGAGCCCAAAGACTAATAAGCATAATGCGTATCAACACTATTGCGTAAGCACATGCATCTGGAGACGGATGCGTATCAACTATAATCAGACCATTAATATAAACTTCCTTTGTTACCTACAGTAGCAATCCGGTGTGGTCTAGTGGTTAGGATTCCTGGTTTTCACCCAGGCGGCCCGGGTTCGATTCCCGGCACCGGAAATATATTTTTAGAAAGACGTATAAGAATGATGTGGGATCACTCGAAAGAAAACGGTTCCTCGAATTCTATCAGTTTGAAGACGCTATAAACATAACACGCGTTACTGTATATTGTAAAGTATAACGTTAGTAGAGAAGAAGGCTGGTGCAAACTCCTAGCTATCTCAGTGAAATCGGGTTTTGATCCTCGAGTTATTTTACCAATACGACCTGGATTCGAAACCCGTCGACTGAAATAGTCGTTTTTTTAATATTTTAAATTTAGAATAAATAAGATCATTTTAAGATCAATAAAAATGTTAGTTATTAAAGAGGCAATAACACAAAAAACCATGATTGAGTAAACAATCAAAAGTTAAGTTGCCTATTTCAAATGAATAAAATTTCTACTTTCATTATGACTGAAATTCTTGTGTTGTTTTTTTTCATCTTATGTAATCGTATCATTTTACAACTAAATATGTACAGGTGCAGTTAATTGTTCGCTTCCAATGTATTAAGTTAACGATAGCCTCGTTCACAACGTATTTGTTATAGTTTGTTTCAAAAACGTGTAACACATAACATTTATTATGTACTGCAGAGGATCCCTGCTGATTTTCTCAGTGGCCAGTGTGCTGATCCCGCCGCCCCTACACAAGCAAACCCCCGCCGATCAAACCAAAGCGGGCCCGCACGAACACACGACCCCACCCCGAGCCCCAAACCGCGGAGTCAATCGAGATTAGCGCTCCTAAATCCACCCTCTCGCTGCCTGTGGGCAACAGATAAGTCCAAGATCGACCAAGGAGCTACACAGACATCATACCGATAATCACGCCGCCTACCGGCATTTTATACTTCTGTTTGAGCTACATTAGCGTTCTCCGGTGTGGTCTAGTGGTTAGGATTCATGGTGTTCACCCATGCGGCCCGGGTACGATTACCGGCACCGGAAATATATTTTTTAGAATGACTTATTAAGAATGATGTGGTGGTCACTCGAAAGAAAACGGTGTAACTTTATATTGCATCGAATTCTATCAGGTCGAGACGCTATACACCTAACATTCATTTGGTATAGCAGTATATTGTATAGTATAAAGTTAGCAGAAAAGAAGGCTGGTGCAAACTCCTAGCTATCTCAATTAAATCGGGTTGTGATCGTCGAGTTATTAAACCTATACGACCTGTGTTCGAAACCCGTAGACGGAAGTTGTCGTTTTTTTCAAAATATTTTAATCTAGATAAAGAAGATCGTTTCAGATCAATCAAAATATGAATTGATTAAAAAGTCAACAACAAAATAACATATTGAGTAACAATCAAAAGTTAATTTGCATATTACAATGAATTGAATTTCTACTTTCAGTATGACTGAAATTCTTGTTATTTTTCATCTTATGTAATCGTATCATTTTACAAATGTATATGCATAGGTGCAGTTTACTGATCGATTAATATGTATTGAGTTCACGATAGCCACGTGCACAAGTATTTGTAATAGCTTGTTTCAAAAACGTGTATTAAATAACATTTATATATAACATATTAGATTATGTATTGCAGAGGACCCCTGCTGATTTTAATCTTCCGACCTTATATAAATGTCATGTAACATACGTACACTCATGCTACGTGCCTATATATATTCGTACTAAAACGCTTCTGTTGAATCAATATTGTAATAGACTAAATGCGTGTGTTGAATCAATATCGGTATGGACTTAGTCTTCGGTTGAATCAATATTGTTATGAACTAAGTCCTTCTGTTGAATCAATATCGGTATGACTAAGTGCGTCTGTTGAATCAATATCGGTATGGACTATGTGCTTCTGTTGAATCAATATCGGTATGGACTAAGTGCGTCTGTTGTAAATAATATCGGTATGGACAAAGTGCGTTTGTTGAGTCAATAGCGGTATGGGCTAAGTACTTCTGTTGAATCAATATTGATATGACTAAGTGCTGTGTTGAATCAATATCGGTATGGACTAAGTCATCTGTTGAATCAATATCGGTATGAACTATGCGTCTGTTGAATCAATATAGGTATAGACTAAGTCGTCACTGAATCGATATCAGTATGGACTAAGTGCGTGTGTTGAATCAAATCGGTATGGACTAAGTGCGTACATTGTAATGTAGAATCAATATCGGTACGGAATAAGTGCTTATGTTGAATCAATATCTGTATGGACTAAGTGCGTCTGTTAAAGGTGCTTCACATTTGCTCGTATCAACGATAAGCACATCGCATACCAGTTATAATATTACAAATCTTTTTTCGCAATGTATTCGTTCTTGTGTGCTCTAGTGGTAAGGATGGCTGGTTTTCACACAGGAAGTACGGGTTGATTCCCGGCACCGGACAAATTCACATTTTCAACATAACAGAAGGATATTGTCGGTATACACATACTTTGTATAGGTTACACTCTGTCTCACTTGTTAAAGATCTTACTTTACATCGCTTGAGTTTACAAATGCAATTTTATGAACGCTGGAAGTGCACGAGAAATCGAGCGTGTTTGGTGGCGGTTTTCCGTCATTCTGCTTTGGAAGTCGAACTGTAAAGACAAATCGGATAACTTAAAGTTCACCTGCCGCGGTTTTAAAACCCGTAAAAAACCCTTTATTTATCGAATTTAGTGCATATCTAAACTATATCGCTCCTCACTTCATTTCAAATACGGTGTTATTAGCGAGAACGAATAGAACAAAGTCGCGATTTTTCACAACATTCCGATGTTCTCCTCCATTCGCCATTTCATTCAAACCGAAGTGACGTAACAGGCACTCAATAACGACTCAATTACGCCGGCATAATAAATGGATTCGGATGTATTATATCTTGCAACTTTAGTTAAAAAATTGTTGAAAAATGGAAGATAATAGCGATTACGATGATTTTCCGTTCAACCGTATATGTATGAGCCAGAATTTAGTGACAGTCAATCAGATTTTTTCTGATTCTGACTCGGACAGCGAGGAAATTTTGCCGATGCCCAAGACGACATCGTGTTGGGAATACGGATTGGTAATATAATTTTGTTACATGCAGTGTCGGCAAAAAAATATAAATTCTTTGATTGTTATTCTACAGTACAAGCTTGTTGATATGACTGGTCTAATTATTGTAATTAGAAACGGATACTTGAACCTGTTCTGATTAGGAAGGAATGTTTGTATTGCAATTCGACGTATTTCTTTTATTTTCAGGTGTGCATGTTCATGTTGCACACCATATCGTGTGCAGATTGAGTGCAAATGCTGCACAGAATACCCAGAGCTGATGGAAAGGATGGACGAGGCAGGGGTAAAGTGCATAACTGAGCACACTGGCTTCAAAGCTAACTGTCTACATCCAGATGTCATTGAAGTTTCGTTTTATGAGTTCCTTGATGTAAATGGTGCCATCGGTGATGAATAACCAATACATGAGTAAGTTGTCATTAATTATTAAAAATGTTTATGAAACCAGGACAGATTGTTTTAAAGAAAATTCACTGTAGACATTAAATAACACAATGTTTTGTGTGAACTTGTCATTTGTATTTCATACTGTAAATATGTTTTGATACAAATAATAAAACAAGCAAATTCGTTGAATTGATATCCCCCGCCTATATACTTCTGGACACAAAGTGTTATATTTGACACTAAAAAAGCATTTTTTGAAGATACAAAGGGCCATAACTCTGTTATTATCAGATGGTGTACAATGCCATTTGGCGTGCATTAACCTATTATCAATATATGTACTCATACCAAGTTTCAATGAAATCCGCAAAAGCACTTCCAAGATATGGCTCCGGACACAAAAGTAACGGACAGACGGGCAGCCGGACGGACAACGCCAAACAATATCTCTCCGCCTCTGGCGGGGGATATATACTCGTACCAAGTTTCAATGAAATCTGCAAGCACTTCCAAGATATGGCTCCGGACACAAAAGTGCATACAGTAAAAACATTTTTTCAAGATACAAAGAGCCATAACTCTGTTTTTAACAGATGGTATACAATGCCATTTGGCGTGCATCATCCTCTTATGCATATATATACTCATACCAAGTTCAATAAAATCCGCCAAAGCACTTCCAAGATATGGCTCGGACACAAAGTGCCCTAAAGTAAAAAGCATTTTTTTCAAGATACAAGGGCCATAACTCTGTTTTTAACAGATGGTGTACAATGCCATTTGGCGTGCATCATCCTCTTATGCATATATATACTCATACCAGTTCAATGAAATCCGCCAAAGCACTTCCAAGATATGGCTCCGTACA